>NC_084733.1:76946841-76961841 GCF_033978785.1 Entelurus aequoreus | reverse complement strand
TTAGTACAAATGCAACTTGATTCTGATAAGGTGGCCTTTCCATGAACATTATTGCCTCTGTTCTCTGATTGGCTGAGTGAAATCACATGATTCTTCTGCCTTTTAAAAAGACCTCATGAGTTATTCCACAATTAACAAAAGTGGTTCCTTAGCCTATTAAAGATTTGTAAAAACATTTTGAATGTCCGTAGAGATAAAAAATTAAATAGTGAATTAAATATTAAAAATAGACCATAGAATAATAATATTGTCAACTAAAGCAAAAATACAAAAATAATAATAATAAAAAAATTAAGAATGAATAATCATTACACAAGAAGTTAAGGCATATTTGTTCTTTCTCTACAGCTTATTCCAATGTGGCTTCCCATGATTCAGTCCAATCTTAAGGTAAACCCTTGAAATTTCTGCTGTTGGTAGTGTCAGAATTAAAATGTCCATGAAGGCTATTTCAATTACTTTTTTTCTCTCCTCCATCAGCACCTGTCGGCCGGGCTGCAGCTGCGTCTCCAGGCCATCCAGAACCGTGTGAACCATCAGCGTCTACAAGGTCAGACGCCCGAAGCGCCGCCGTTCGCGCTGCGCAAATGGCTGCAGTGCACTCAGTTCAAGATGGCTCAGGTGGAGATCCAGTCGTCTGAGGCCGCGTCACAGTTCTACCCAATGTGACCTGCATGTAGGTCCTGACCAAAAAGGAGTCTCAGAGAACTTTTAGTATAAATTGTACAGTAGATACATGATATTTTAACGTACTGCTTACTTGTGTTGTGGTCTGACAGCATCTACTCTTTTTCAAAGGCTCCAACTGGACAATAAAAGTTGGGTTATTTCTAAGACACCGTGTCATTTCCTATTCAAATGTGACATTCACCACCCTTTTTCAAAATGTCCACTTTACCATAAATGCGATTAGATCAGCCCCACCTTGTTTTCCCTCTCCGGGAAATTGACATGAGGCACATTCACCCTGCTCCCATCTCTGATCCTTGTCGAAGCGTCCGTCACGCAGCCTCTCTTCGTCACGACACAGAACCATCAGGAGCCGGTGTGAGTTCCTAACCAGATAAGTCGCAAGCAGACCTGAGAGTTAAATACGACAATTTGGGTTTTTACCAGCACCCCTACGGCCTCCAAGCAGTTACACCAAACAAACACAATTACCTTTGTCCTAATGTGGTTTGTGTCCATGAAACATTGTTGTGCCGTCTAACTGCATTAGTGTGAGCCTCTCGTCTAATGAGGATAACAGACGACATGACAGCAGGGCGTTCATTTCTCTTTTCAATGTCATTATCCAGTTTTAACATTAAACTCATTTAAATAATACACACCATTTGTTTTAGAGGGTTCTTTTTTTTGCATGCATAAGAGGACCTGTGATGAGAGGTGTGAGCCAAATGAGTCACACCATGTGACTATACTGCACACACATGCACACTCACGCACTCCACCTGGTGACCTATGAGGCTGGCTGAATCAGTGCCCCCCACCACCATGTCATCAACCTCCAGTCTTGGCTCATCAGAGCTCCCCTGTTGTGGGAGGATGGACAAAAGTGATGCTGGCTGCAAGGTTTGTTTATGTGTGTGTGTTTGTGTATGCACTGGTGTGTAATCAAGTCCCCCTGCGCTGGGGTTGCATCTGTCAGCCCGAGTCACGATTGTGATCGTTTTTTCAAAAGAAGCGCTCATTAGCAGCAGCTTATGTAATCGGTGTCCCACAGGTATGCAGCTCTCTCCCCACTCTGACCTGCCTGCCCGCCTCCTGGAGGACATATGGCGGGGCAACTGTAATTATTTTAAAGCCTCTCAGGTGGAGGGAGTGTGAAGGGGGCTCCTCTAAGATTGTGAAGGTCAGAACTCTTCCTCATAAACAAAACATGGACAGGCTGGACAATGCATCGTATTCTAATTGCTCACACATGCACTTTATGATTGACACTTTCATTGTTTATTGAGCAACTTAGTGTATTTATTACCCTTGTGCTGCATGTTTGCGGTGGTGTGACCCTGCACCGCATCAAGCTGAGACCACTGGCATTACATTGCAATAAGGCAGGGAGAGTCCAAAACGTGTGGCCCTGGGGTCAATGGCAGCCTGTGGTCCGATGTTTGTTGACCTGCTGCACATTGTTAAAATAGTTTTGTACAAAACAAAAAACAAACATCAAAAATGGGGAAGATGGATCTTTTTTTATACATTACATTTTCATATTTTTGACTTATATAAATAAATGATATGTTGGGCAAACTGACTCGTTTGTCACACGCAAAGAGAGATGTATTTTGTTACTAGAAACAGAGCTTGACTTTACTGACACCAACATTTTGTCAAAGCAGCAATTTCATGAAGGACATGGACATGATACGACCCCTAGCTAAATGAGCCCCCGCCCTGCCCTCAATATTCAACAATACAAAAAAGCAAGCTTTGCTACACATCTTAAAGGCCTACTGAAATGATTTTTTTTTATTTAAACGGGAATAGCAGATCCATTCTATGTGTCATACTTGATCATTTCGTGATATTGCCATATTTTTGCTGAAAGGATTTAGTAGAGAAAATCGACGATAAAGTTCGCAACTTTTGGTCTCTGATAAAAAAAAGCCTTGCCCCTACCGGAAGTAGCGTGACGTTGTCAGTTGTTCACTTCCTCATATTTTCCTATTGTTTTCAACGCAGCTAGAGCTATTCGGACCGAGAAAGCGACGATTACCCCATTAATTTGAGCGAGGATGAAAGATTCGTGGATGAGGAACGTTAGAGTGACGGACTAGAATGCAATGAATTACATATCTTTTTTCGCTCTGACCGTAACTTAGGTACAAGGGCTCATTGGATTCCACACTCTCTCCTTTTTCTATTGTGGATCACGGATTTGTATTTTAAACCACCTCGGATACTATATCCTCTTGAAAATGAGAGTCAAGAACGCGAAATGGACATTAACAGTGACTTTTATCTCCACGACAATACATCGACGAAGCTCTTTAGCTACTGAGCTAACGTGATAGCATCTGTCTCAAATGCAGATAGAAACACAATTAAAAAAAACCCTGACTGGAAGGATAGACAGAAGATCAACAATACTATTAAACTGTGAACATGTAAATACACGGTTAATAATTTCCAGCTTGGCGAAGCTTAACAATTGAAGCTAACTACGGAGCGGCGGCAAGAAACATATATTTCCCCAAAGTTACGTGTGTGACATGCACATAGCGACACGCACGTACGGGCAAGCGATCAAATGTTTGGAAGCCAAAGCTGTACTCACGGTAGTGCGTCTTGTATCCAGCTCAAACACAACACAACCTCCTGATTGTGTTGCTGTAGTCCGCTGCTAATACACCGATCGCCCCTACAACTTTCTTATTTGCAGTCTCCATTGTCCATTAATCCCTGACTGGAAGGATAGACAGAAGATCAACAATACTATTAAACCATGTACATGTAACTACATAGTTAATAATTCTCAGCCTGGCAAAGCTTAACAATGCTGTTGCTAACGATGCTAAGGCTAACTTAGCAACTTAGCAACCGGACCTCACAGAGCAATGATAAAAACATTAGCGCTCCACCTACGCCAGCCAGCCCTCATCTGCTCATCAACACCCGTGCTCACCTGCGTTCCAGCGATCGACGGCGCGACGAAGGACTTCACCCCAACACAGATGCGAAGGCGGCTAGCATCGGCTGGCGCGTCTGCTATCCAAGTAAGTCCTTCTTGTTGTGTTGCTACAGCCAGCCGCTAATACACCGATCCCACCTACAACTTTCTTCTTTGCAATCTCCATTGTTCATTAAACAAATTGCAAAAGATTCACCAACACAGATGTCCAGAATACTGTGGAATTATGAAATGAAAACAGAGCTTTTTGTATTGGCTTCAATGGGCTACCGATACTCCTGTTTCACTGGCTACGTCACGCGCATACGTCATCATCCAAAGGCGTTTTAAACCGGAAGTTTAGCGGGAAATTTAAAATTGCACTTTATAAGTTAACCCGGCCGTATTGGCATGTGTTGCAATGTTAAGATTTCATCATTGATATATAAACTATCAGACTGCGTGGTCGGTAGTAGTGGGTTTCAGTAGGCCTTTAAAATCAAGCCATGAGCTCTGTTAACTATCCGTCAGTCATGCAGAGACGTGAACTTTTTTTCCTCCAGCCATAGGCTAACCTATCATGATGTTGCTTTTAAAATGTGACTGTAACGTTAGCATTGTAGCGACCAAAGCACTGTTAACGCTTGTATCCTTCGTTTAACTCCATAAAGGCGACCTATTGTGATTTCAATTGACAATTAACACTCCTCCTTGTGGTCTAGATCAGTGGATCTGAAACGTTTTTCACAAAGTACCACTTCAGAAAAAACGTGGCTCTCCAAGTATCACCATAACGACCTAGTACCTACATTAAAATACTTTAGCGTAGTAGGCCTAAGTATTCATTAACATAAAGGCAGAAGTTTTATGTAACAAAAATATCAAATATTTTTGGCCACATTACACAGTTCAAAGAAAATAGGAAAATAAAACAGTGTACTTTAATCAAGTGATTTTTTTTGGCGTACTACTAAATGGAGCCCCAAACCACAAGTGGTACACGCACCAGTTTGAGAATCACTGGTCTAATATGTATTGGATTTGCTCTGGTGGAAATTTTGCTCTACAGTCACATTTATAACATACTTTTTGAGCTATTTCTTTTTTTCAGACACGGTGGAAAATATTTTTCATAAACAGTACGTAGAATCACCAGTCATAACATTAGGTACACTTGCACACTCAGTCTCAATACAAGGTTGGCAAAAAAAAAACCTTTACGCAGTATTAATGGCACACATGGCTGTTATTGTGCGCATGCCAAGATTAGATTAATTAATATTTTATCTTAGCTGTTCTTGCATTTCAAACTAAGTTGTGATGTCGCAATGCTGCCGTCTTTTTCATAAAGTTTAGCGGCTAATCCAATTTAGTGTTGGTCCATCTTGACTAAACAGTCCTGTGTAAAATGTTGTAAAGACAAATAAACAGAAATATTTTTATTTTTTATAGACATCAGAGCAGTTGAGAGGGCATGAGATGAAAGAAAATAACGCAGGAGGCTCCAGTTCATTCTACTTTAATTTTATGTTTTTGAAGGGCGTAACAACATTTTGAGTTTCATATTTTTTTCTACTTTGCTAAAAAACATGTTAAGGACTGAAATTCAGTCCTAAACAAAAATATCAAACGTTATGCTTTTTTGTTTCTTTGTTTTTAATGTTGATCCTTTTAATGTCACAGACTTAATGGGGAACTGCACTTTTTTGGGAATTTTGCCTCTCGTTTAAAATCCTCATGAAAGACATGAGAACGGATGGATTTTTTTTTATGCTTTCTAAATATTAAATAAACGTAAATAAAAGTCTGCTTACAGCGGAACCAACGGGAGATCCTTTTTTCCACCCATAAAATCCAATAAATAACCATCCAAAAAGCACCAACAATACTCCGTTTACATTTTGTGACTTGAACAATAACCAAGTATTAGTGATATTGTTAAGCGCTAACGCAGACAAACTTTTTATAGCGGCAACCTATCTTTAGCCGATCTTTACCGTGTGTCCCTATGTTTACATCATCGAGTGCTTCGCTGCTTCCTCGCTTCCCTGCTTCCTGTAAGTTTATTCTGGATCATAAATCACGCCTCTCACCTGAAAAGTAGATGGCGGAGGATGTGATCCGACAATTAGGGACACTTTGACAGCCATTTGGGACCCAGAACTGGTAAGAAGGACACAAAAAGACGCTTGGTCTCCCCAACCCTCCCAACCCCGTTTCTGTGCAAGGGTTATGAGACATTTTTCATCTAAATGGGAATATACAGTACAGTATGACCATCCCAGCAGTCGACATCCTAATGACAGCAGACCTTGTTAGGTTTTACCTGAGTTCCTCAATTGAACAGTCAGAGCCCAGGACTTCCTTGAATGATTTGAAATGAGCCTAGATCAATAATTATTTTCTTTTCTTATAGTCCATACAAAACAAAGTGTATCTTGGCCAGACAACTTCATGGTCGCACGAAGACGGGGGCGAGTCCAAGGTATAATAGTCTAGGGGACTTTAGCACAACAATACCATCAGGGGGCGCCTTTTTGGAGCCATCCCTTGATAAAGAGGGGGTTGTGTATGTCATTAAGACTATGTAACAGTGTTAGGAATAGCCTTAACTGTTTCATGGTGTTTTCACATTAAGAAGACATTGCCAGGAGTCAGGCTGACCTCCAGACAGAGCAAAGGTTGAAGAGGAAGAATGAAAGAGTGAACCTACATGTAGTGTATTTAAGTGTAGTTAAGTGTACTATTCAACATCGCACAGTAAATGATGTGTTTTTATGTTTGTTGGCTCTCATAAAGTCTGAAGTGAGCAATAATCAGTGAAAAATGCAATCGTTGGGATGTGTTTTTTAAATGAATGCACCGCGCATGCTTAAAATGATCAAAATACGTAAATATTAAATGTTATTATAAATGTGCCTGTTACTACATTACATATGTACTTACATCATGTATATAAAACCTTAATGGTGTTGTTTTTTTAAAGGCTTTGTAGGCGGAATTGTGCGGCTCCCGGAGGCTCCATTGTAAGCAGACTTTTGATCGCATTTATTTACTAAATAGAATGGAAAAAAAAAAAAAAACATCCATCGTCATGTCTCTCATAATGGTTGTGAACGATAAATTCCAAACAAGTGCAGTTCCCCTTTAAATCATATAATAACCTAAAACAACTTAAATCAGGGGTGGCAAACATACGGCCCGTGGGCTGAATCAGGCCCGCAAACAGGTTTAATCCAGCCCGCGGCCCACAAGATGAGTTTGCTCAGTATTAAAATTAGATGCAATTTTTTAATGAAATAAACTGCTGTTCTAAATGAGTCCACTGGATGTCGCAATAACAATTCAGGTGTAACCCACATCACACATGACAGGGTTTAAAGACAACGTGTCAGTTGACTTTAAGCGCCCTCTGGATTGGCTGCCACCACTCCAATCAGCGCAGGTGCAAGCAATCAGCTGCTCCTGTTGTGGCTGGCAGGAGATGGCGGCACTATCGACGCACATTAGCTTCTTTCATTGTAAATTATCCACTCAACAGATAAAATAACGAAACAGCAAGATGCAAAGACTTAAGCCAACATGACCATCATCTTTTTAGTTAGAGTTTGGTGCAGCGCTTGCAATTGGTTGAATGCACAATAGGCACCCTGAACTCCATTGTGAAAATGTGTGTGTTTTTCCATTTGTTGTTTGTTCTATTTTATTTTATCCTTAAATCTAGCATGCTATGGTGTCATTTTGACTATTGTTTTGACAATATCATAACTGTAATATTTGAATGTTGATAAATTAATGTGTTGTGGCAGTTGCGGATGTCATCAATGCGGCGGTTTGAGGAGACACTCGATTGCTTTTGTTCAAACACGTCTTTAATGGTGAACTGCCAACATGAGAATCCTAAACAGGAAGTGCTTAAAGTTCAATGGCTATGTAAAAATACAAAGACAAAGTCTAAGTTCAGTCTAAGAGGAGTCCATTCAAATTATTCCCACCTGCTGTTCCTAAATTGCTGAATGCCAAATGGTTAGCACGTGTGTGTCTATTAAATTGTGCATATAAACACGCCCTTATTTCCCCAATATGCATATGTAAACACACCCTTAATTCCATAATTTGCATAGGTAAACGCCCTTAATTCCCCATAAAAGGGCACAAAGAAAGAAAACACAAACAGATTACAGAAATAAATCCATATTATCCTGAGGGGGTGTAATACATAATGTCAAAACGTACGTTTAAGAAAAGGGCGGACTGCCTAAAGCGTTCAAATAAATATTCGTCCATCCATCCATCCATTTTCTACCGCTTATTCCCTTCGGGGTCGTCACTTTTGGCAAATAGGTCTACATGTTCGTGAAATATGCGCTCCGTTCCCAGGGCACGATCTGCAGCATCTTGGTGCGTGCGTGCGTGCGCGTGTGTGTGTTGTGTGCATGCAAGTGCGCGTGCATGTGTGCGTGAGTGTGTGTGTGTGCGTGCGCGCGGGTTTGAAATGTCTATATATTGCTCATTTTGCTGTTTGTCTGTCTGTCTGTCTGTCTATCTGTATCTATCTACTCTTTGTATTTTGGAATCAGTCAATCCTCCCTCTCACGTCTGCAGCTGGTCCAAAATGCAGCTGCTCGACTTTTAACTAACACAAGAAAAAGAGAGCACATTACTCCTGTTTTAGCCTCCCTCCACTGGCTGCCTGTGTCTTTTAGAGTCCATTTTAAAATGATTTTACTCGTTTTTACATCCTTATGTGGTCTTGCCCCACCTTACCTCTCTGAGCTGCTCCACCTCTATGCCCCCACACGGTCCCTCAGGTCAGCTGATCAGCTGATCTTGGAGGTACCCAAATCAAAGCGCAAGCTTCGAGGGGACAGGGCCTTCTCTGTTGCGGGTCCCAAACTCTGGAACCATCTCCCTCTCCATGTGAGACAGGCCCCTTCTTTGGCTACTTTTAAGACCCTTCTTAAAACCCATTTTTATTCACTGGCTTTTAACCTAGCATGAGACTTTAAACTGTTTTTAACTTTTTTAACTGCTTTTTATCTAACAAATTGAAAAAGCAAATACAAATTATCCTAAGAACAATGTGTATTTTACTTCTGTTTTAAATGTTATTTTTTAGTCTGACCTTTGCCTCTATTTCTTTGTGGTGTACAGCCCTTTGTTCTTCATCTGTGGTTGTTTTTAAAGGGCTTTATAAATAAAGTTGGTATGGTATGGTATCTATCTATATATCTATATTTGTGTACATTAGAAGAGAACTAATGTACACAAATATAGATATATAGATAGACAGCTATCAATCTATATATATCTCTATATATATCTATATCTATCTATCTATCTATCTACAGTATGTATCTATATATATATATATGTATATATACTGTATATATAAAACTATATCTATCTATCTATCTATCTATCTATCAATTTAAAGGCCTACTGGAATGAGATTTTCATATTTAAACGGGGATAGCAGGTCCATTCTATGTGTCATACTTGATCATTTCGTGATATCGCCATATTTTTGCTGAAAGGATTTAGTAGAGAACATCGATGATAAAGTTTGCAACTTTTGGTCGCTGATAAAAAACCCTTGCCTGTACCGGAAGTAGCGTGACGTCACAGGTTGAAGAGCTCCTCACATCTGCACATTGTTTACAATCATGGCCACCAGCAGCGAGAGCGATTCGGACCGAGAAAGCAACGATTTCCCCATTAATTTGAGCGAGGATGAAAGATTTGTGGATGAGGAAAGTGAGAGTGAAGGATTAGAGGGCAGTGGAAGCGATTCAGATAGGGAAGATGCTGTGAGAGGCGGGTGGGACCTGATATTCAGCTGGGAATGACTAAAACAGTAAATAAACACAAGACATATATATACTCTATTAGCCACAACACAACCAGGCTTATATTTAATATGCCACAAATTAATCCTGCATAACAAACACCTCCCCCCTCCCGTCCATACAACCCGCCAATACAAATCAAACACCCGCACAACACACTCAATCCCACAGCCCAAAGTACCGTTCACCTCCGCAAAGTTCATACAGCACATATATTTCCCCAAAGTTACGTAGGTGACATGCACATAGCGGCACGCACGTACGGGCAAGCGATCAAATGTTTGGAAGCCGCAGCTGCGTACTCACGGTAGCGCATATCCAACTCAAAGTCCTCCTGGTAAGAGCCTCTGTTGTCCCAGTTCTCCACAGGCCAATGGCAAAGCTTGACTGTCATATTTCGGGAATGTAAACAATGAAACACCGGCTGCGTGTTTGTGTTGCTGCAGCCGGCCGCTAATACACCGCTTCCCACCTACAGCTTTCTTCTTTGCTGTCTTCATTGTTCATTAAACAAATTGCAAAAGATTCACCAACACAGATGTCCAGAATACTGTGGAATTTTGCGATGAAAACAGACGACTTAATAGCTGGCCACAATGTTGTCCCAAAATGTCCGCTGCAATCCGTGACGTCACGCGCAAACGTCATCATACCGAAACGTTTTCAGCAGGATATTTCGCGGGAAATTTAAAATTACACTTTACTAATCTAACCTGGCCATATTGGCATGTGTTGCAATGTTAAGATTTCATCATTGATGTATAAATTATCAGACTGCGTGGTCGGTAGTAGTGGGTTTCAGTAGGCCTTTAACATTAGACAATAGAAATAAGGGAACTTGTCACACTTAAGAACAAATAGGCCACCCTAGAGTGCTCTGGAGCACTCTTAGATTTCGTTCTTACCTACGAACAAATCCCAGCTAAGGAAACATTGGTGAATACAAAAATCTCCTTAAAAACTTCGTAAGTGGGCCTAAGAACAAAATGTGTTCTTAAGAACGGTTGCTGAATGGGGCCCATTGTGTTCTTCATGGTGTTTTTGAAACTGCATCAATTTTTTCCTCAGAATCTTCAACTAACTTGAAGTGTTTTGCCAAGAGGATCAATTGTGATATGTACATTTTCAGAATGTTCTTGTTCTCTTTATTTTTGGCCAAATTAAGACAAATAATTTTTTTTTGAAGTTGTCTTTATTTTTAAATTATTATGCCATAATTGTATCAGTTCGGCCCGCGTGGGAATATATTTTCCTCCATGCGGCCCCTGACTTAAATTTAAAAAATAACTTTTGTATGCAAATGTATACTAATTGGCATACATTTGGTCAAAAGGCTGTCACACCTGCAGCCTACAAATGTTCGCCAGATCGTTTCACCTTTCTACATGTGGTAACGCTTCTCGCCCGTTTGTTCTAGAATTCTAGCACTTTTGATAATCTTGCGAATCTGCCATTTTTGTGTTTTTTGGCTCCTCATTCTACCCCTGTTTTTTCCTCTGCCTTCAGTTCCCTACCTGCCGTGTGTGCCTGCCTCAGCCTGCTAGCCTCAGCCTGCTCGCGACAGCCTGCTAGCCTCAGTGTGCTCTCCTGGACTGCAAAGCCAAGGACTACGAGCTCCCTCCTTTCCCTCTGGTTTTATTAATAATAACCCTTGAATTTTAATTCTGCTTGTCTTTCCTGCATTTGGGTCCACCAGTTTTACCAACGGTGACAAAGGCAAATGGTTCCCATCAGTATGTTAATGCACACAGAAAAAAAAATCATAGCGCCTTAAAAAAATATATAACCTTACTCATCTCATAAGGTGAACAATAAATCACTTAACTATTTATTTATGATAACTTCTTTATTTATGTATAATAATTATTTACTTACTCTTTTTTCTTATTTATATACTCATTTATTTTATTTACTCATTTACTTGTGTTACAGATTGAGTACAAAAAAATACATTAAAAACTGCTATGGTATGAAAAGAGGTAGGATTAAATAAGATCTGCTTCCTCCTACTCCTTTTCTGACATGCCGTTATGAGAAACTGGAAATATGTTATGTATCATTTTGTAATTGTATGCATGTTTGAAATAAACTAACACCATAAACATAACCATAGTGTATATGTAAAATGTGGATGAAAATGCACATTAGACTTCTAGGAGCCACACCCAAATCAGTAAGACTTATAAAAACAAATCTGCATCAAGGCAAAATGTCGGACAACCCTGTTCAAATAAACTATGTTGGGGCATTTGAAACCAATTAAACTACTAGAAATGTGAAAGGATTCCTGCACATTTATTTTTCAAAAATGATCATGAATACGTGACCTCTGAAGTTGCTTGCTGCACAAAGTCTGCTGATAGTTCATTAAAGATGCAGCATGTGAGATTACAGCTCTAGACTTGCACCACACAGAGCAGACAGGATGGGTACAGGCTAAATATAACACCTCCTTTTTCCCCAACACCTGCAACCATGCAGAGACACAATCAACTGTAGCGGTTGTTGGTATGTCCACGTTTTTATTTACAATACACATGTGGTGTAATGCATCCATTGTACTGATTGCCATATATACATGAATGGCTTGTTCCATCAACATGACAACATGGATTCTAAAAGGTTGCTTTCATTTGACTACGTATAAACATGATGTTCCTGTGCATGGATTAACAGTCCAGAAGGCAGGTATCTTGAAGAAGCAATATTTACATTCATGCATCCAACGTGTCTTCTCACATACAGTCAGCATACATGTTACAGGGTTTGTTGGTACATTGGCGGCTTCCAACTGTGCGCTAAGATGGAAGCATGGGTTTCTTTTGACAAATTCAAACAGGTTAGCCAATATTTAGACTCACCCTCAACCCACACAAGCACAGCCACCCCCACGCGCGCGCACACACACACACACACACACACACACACACACACACACACACACACACACACACACACACACACACACACACACACACACGCACGCACGCACACACACACACACACACACACACACACACACACATACACACAACTTCATCTCTGACAGTTGTCTAAGTGTCCTGTCTCAACCTCCTCACCCTGCCCGGTTTCCTTTGCGACACCTAAAAATTAAGATTGTCACATCCACACGCGACAGCCAAAAGTCTTCAGGCCGACTCTGGTGACACAACAGTGGAACCTCTTAAGTTGAATCAAGTCTGATGCTGAATTTGACCGATTCAGAGTTAAAACTGCGAGAATGTCCAGCTAAAGTAAGTGTCTAAAGAGGACCAGGTGGGACATGTTAGAGGGTGCAAAAACCAAGTACTTGGACATTTGGTAATGACCGTAGAACAGTAAATTGAATTTAGTGCAACATAACACATGTCTCTGTTCTGGCTACTCAGTACAAAATAGCTACAATACGATAATAATGTATACTGCGGAGTCAGCTGTGTTTAATATTTGTTGTGAAGAGACTCGCTTCACAGGCACACACAGTTGTCATTTTCGTCACAGCGTTCGTGTCATCACAGTTATGTTATTGTTGTTTCATGTTTTTAATCACTGTCACCTTGTTGTTTTTTTGTGTTGTGTTTGTGTCTTCTCAATTGCTCTGTGGATTGTTATTCGAAGTGTTGCGGGCTGTGATTGGTTTGGAATAGTTTTATTATTCATTTTTATCATTTTACTATGTATTATTTTGTTGGACTGGTTGATATTACATGTGATTTTTGTAAATGAAATACAGAATTAAAAATTATTTCTGTCAATTTATGGGTGATACCAAAACATGGGTATTTTCCTTAATAGGAGCTTACCACATCATTCCTAGGAAATAATGCAGAAAACATAGTATTTAACAGTTATAAAATGTATATACATACTGAAGTAACTTAAATTATTCATATAGGGCCATAGGTGAGTACAGCTGACCGGTCACCAGTCAATCATAGGGCATCTTTAAATTGTTCTTAAGTATAGATTCTTAGTCTGAGCAATCCGTAAAGGTTGAATGCAGGCAACCATAGTCTTGTTGCAAAGTGAATAAGTTTCACTTGTAATCAAAAGGCTTCTTCACTTTTACTTTTGAGGTGTGTACACAAGGAAGCACCTATTGTCTGCTTACAACAATGTCCTGACATCTCTCCTCCAAAGATTGTCTCATTCCAGCCAAGGAGTGCCAATTGACAAGCTGCTTTGACAAAACACCTTCAGCAAGCAAGAGCTCAGTTGCCTCCAATCAACGTTTGCGGACTTACTATTCCTGCGGTTTGTACTTCTGTTAGACTTAGATGCTAGCTGGCCACATTTCTAAGCGTACTAAAGCAGTGACATGCCGTGAAGTTCATGGCAGGAGAGGCACGTTGGAGTTTATTTTAAATTACATTTCATATGTGCTATATATATATATATATATATATGCATATATACATACATACTTATACATACACATACAGTATATACATATACATACATACATGCACATATACTGTGTATATATATATATATATATATATATATATATATATATATATATATATATATATATATATATATATATATATATATATATATATACATACATACATACATGCACATATTTTATATATATATATATATATATATATATATATATATATATATATATATATATATATATATATATATATATATATATATATATATATATATATATATATATATACTAGGGTTGTACGGTATACCGGTATTGGTATAGTACCGCAATACTAATGATTCATATTCGGTACTATACCGCCTCTAAAAAGTACCGGTCCGCCACCCTACGCGCCGCCGTCGCCGTCACGTGGAGTTGTTGTTGGTTTTACGACCATGTTCGCCAGCGCACAATCACGGAGTACTTACAAGCAGATACAGTGTGTAGACAGAAAAGGGACGATGGAAAAAAATTTGGCTTAAAAACTAATGGTAAAGGTGAAGCTATAACACTGAAACGCCGTCAGGAAGAGGTGCTTTAAGACATGGCTAGCTAGCCTTGCAGCTAACGTCCAGCCGCAGTTTGCAGTTTTTTAGCAACTTCTAAAACCCTAATCCTTGCCTCCATGGTGACAAATAAAGAGTGTCTCTTACAAGTATCATCCCTGCAGGACGAGGAAAAGCTAAACATGCTTCACTACACACCGTAGCTCACCGGCGTCACTGCTAATGACGCCATTTCTGAATGTAAACAAATGCCATGGGTGGATCTACACCTAACATCCACTGTAATGATACCGAGTACAGGAGTGTATCTAGTCGATACTACTATGATTACCTCAATATTTTTTGGCATCACAAAATTTGTTTAAAAAAAAATTATATTATGTTTATAAAGTCAGGAAGTACGTCCCTGGACACATGAGGACGTTGAATATGACCAATGTATGATCCTGTAAGGACTTGGTATCGGATTGATACCTAAATTTGTGGTATCATCCAAAACTAATGTAAAGCATCCAAACAACAGACGAATAAGTGATTATTACATTTTAACAGAAGTGTAGCTAGAACATGTTAAAAGAGAAAGTAAGCGGATAT
>NC_084733.1:76886841-76944341 GCF_033978785.1 Entelurus aequoreus | reverse complement strand
AATAATTAACTTTAAGAAAAACATGAAGAAATTAAACTTGAGGACTGTACAATATCTTTTTGTTCAAGTACAAAAATAAATAGAGAAAATAAATAGACGAATGACTGAAGTATGATACAATGAGACCTTGATGAAGTCATCTCCTCTTTTTGTCTTTTTGTTTTGTTTTGTTCAAAATACGAATTTCTTTAAATTGCATAGTCATATGAGCACACGCCCCAGAGCCAGGAGTGACAGTCACATCGTGCCCCTGGAAGTCTCCAAAATGCAGAAAGAAAAATGGAGGCAATAATAAAGAAAAGGTTGCATTCTCTGAAAAAAAGTGCATGCACGTTATTTATTGTGTGATGGGCTGACCCAACATCAGGGCCGCTCTATTGTCTGCGCTTCTATGGCTCATGTGATGAGAGCGTGAGGTCTGGATGAGGTGGCAGACCGACTGGCCCACGGTCGCAGCCTGTCAGCAAGACTTGTTCAGCCTGCTGGGACGCTTTTCAACGCCACAAAGCAGGACGGGCGCCCGCCTTCCTTGCCTTTGTGGCGTTTGCGTCCATCTTGTCTTCAGCAGTTTGACAGCCTTTGTTGCATTCTGGGTGAGAAGAGGTTGCTCATTGACGGAAGGAAGGGGGAGAGGTGGAAAATGATGACTGCTGTCACTTCCTGCCCCGAGCTGGAGTCTTTAAAAGTCTATACCACAGTGTTGTTTGTACCCATGGTCTTCTTGGCGCGGATGCTCATGGCGTATTCCCCACGACTTGTCCCATTTTCTTCTTTATGCAGAGGTTTCCTGACAAAGAGCAACACATTTGTCACGAGTGAGGAAATGAAATAGTTGTCAACATCACATGTTTACACAATTTAACATGTCCGAAAAGGAGTACAAAGAAGCAGACTTTATTTGATCCTACCCCTTTATCCACATCTCAGCAAGTATTAATAACTTGTTTACTTTCTAAGTTTCCATTGTAATAAGTCGAGAAAATACTATTAACAATTGATAGCTTGATTTGTGTTGAAAGAAAAAGAAGGGGAAAAAAGTGTTAAAAAATAAAAAAATAAAATAAAATAAATGAAAGATAAATAAATAAAACTAACAAACATTGTACAGGGTGGCCCTAAACTCTGTAAAAAAATATTCCCAGCTTCACTTTTGTCAAATGTTGTTACGACACCCTTGTTACAACAAAAAAATATTCTGAAATGGAAAATGTGGGTAAAAAAAGTGAAGCGCTGGATTACTTTTTTTAATTTTTTGAACTATTTTATTTTGGACACAACAACAACAACATGGTGTGTGTCCGAAAAGCAGCAGTAAGAAGCAAAATCTTTTACTGTCCTGCCTCATCAGTCAGAAAATCTGATTCACAATCACCAATACATACATAGATAATCACTCTATGAATGCACTGTAAATACTTTATTAGTATTTGTTTTTAAATTTCCATTTTATTAATATTTAATTATCCAAATCAAATAAATAATTAACTAAATAATAATTAATTTAAACAAAAAATAACATTTGATAATTGTAATTAGTATTTATAATTAAATAAATTATTCATTTGTAAAACAAAAAACAACATTTGATGAATAAAATTGTTATTTCTTTTTGGCCACAATATTAATGTCTGATTAGAATAGCAAGTGCAGGTAGTTGGAGGGAAGCCAGCTCAAAGGGTCTACATTCTACGTTAGGCCCCACGTCAGCTAAAGGCCACACCATTAAAAAGGGACTTTGAAGATGAGTTATCCTAGACGTTGATTTGATTTCCCGCTCTCGTCTATCCTTTCTAATAAGCTCAATGTTCAAAGGTCACATTTGCAGGAAGGGAAAGATGCATTGCAACCTCGCCGATAAGGCAATTACCTTCTGGGACTGCTAGATGCAATCTTCTCTGCTAAGTAATGACTAAGTGTGTGTGTGGCTTGTCAAAACAAGCTGGGAATATCATCCATTCAAACATGAAAGTCTCTCCTATTCTGACTTTGTGTGTGCAAACAGAAAATAAAGATGCAACTTCTTGCCGCTACTGGCCTGGAAGAGTAGTACCATTCAATTAAAGCCCTTTCATGCACTCCTCCATGCCTTTTGTGCTTATTATGTTTGTCCAGTGTACTGTGCCTTGTGCAGCGACCCCCTCAGCGGCCCTGCCTTGTGTAACTCAGAGACACATGTGAATACAGTTAGTACAGTCATTGTCCCGCTCAGCGGCGTACAGTGAGTGGACTCTCCGACGCACACGAGCCTTGAGCGACATCTTGTCTCTTCTCCTCACGACTGGTCGCTTCGACTCTGACCCTTCATTCTGGGGCCAAGAACGCAAATGGTAAAAGTTATGTTTATTTTGCATCCAGGGCTGTCGTATAGGGCAGTGGTCCCCAACCACTGGGCCGCACCGATTGGTACCGGGCCGCACAACAAATTAAAAAATATATATATTTTTATTAAATCAGCATAAAAACCACAATATATACATTATATTTCAATATAGATCAATACAGTCTGCAGGGATACAGTCCGTAAGCACACGATTGTATTTCTTTATGAAAAAAAAAAAAAAAAAAGTCTGTGGGACAAATTTTCAAGCGTTGACCGGTCCGCAGCTACAAAAAGGTTGGGGACCACTGGTATAGGGGGCACAGGTGATTTTAAGGGCCCACAGCCCGCTCGGGGACACACATATCCCCAAGTAGCCTCTATGACAAAATGATTATATACACACTGAGCTACTGTATATTCATACAAATGAATCTGAATTAAAAAACAAAAACAAGTCATACAATATTAAAATTTTAACAATTTTAATAACCCCCTCTTCCTCCACAGACTCCACAGCAATGTTTCTTCTAAAGTGCGCGTCTGCGCAATTGCGCACTGCCCCCGATGTCCTCCGCGCACGGAAAATCTATGCAAAGCACAAACTCCAAATCCAAAATCCAACATAAACTCTAAACAAAATAGGTGGTCTGCATCAACAATTCTTTTACTGGCAAAAACTGATTACCGTATTTTCTGGACTAAAAGGCGCACTTAAAATCCTTACATTTTCTCAATAACGGACAGTGCGCCTTATAACCCGGTGCGCATTATGTACGGCATAATTCTGGTTGTGCTTACCCACCTCGAAGCTATTTTATTTGGTACATGGTGTAATGATAAGTGTGACCAGTAGACGGAAGTCACACATAAGAGATAAGCCAGTAAACACCAAAACTTTAAATGTTCCATTGAGAATATAGAACATTACACACGGCTAGGGATGATGTTCGTTAAGAAATTATCGAGTTCGAGCACATTATCGAATCCTCTTATCGAACCGATTCCTTATTGAATATCTTATCGAATCCAGATAGGTTGTTGTGTGTGCACTGAGTTCCAAAAGCTGTAGATGTTATGTGACTGGGCCGGCACGCTGTTTATATGGAGGAAAAGCGGACGTGACTGAGGACAGCATGCGGACGTTAAAGGGTGAAGGTTTCAGGTGAGAGAGGACGTTAAAGGCATGCCCCCAGTAAACATATAGTGCTGCTATGTGCGTTGTAAATAAAAAAATTGCTGACAAACACATCACCAACATGGACGAGGTGCCGCTCACTTTCGACATCCCGGTGAAGCACACTGTGGAGAAGAAGGGGACCAGCACAATAGCGAATCGATACGCACAACGGGGCAAGAGAAGTCAGCTTTTACTGTTGTGCTAGCTTGCTATGCTAATGGTCAACGAGACTGACTTTGAAAATGACGAGAGGGAATCTGGCGTGTTTGATGGAGAACCTGCCCAACTGTTCATTTCGGACACAGAAGATGAGGACTTTGATGGATTTGTGGATGAGGATTGATCAAAAAATAATGTGAGTACATTGATAAATACTTCAATAAAGTACAACCAAACTCAGCTTTGCTCCTGCTGCTTTTTCAAAACAGCGTCCATGTCTGCTAGCGTATGTTTTAAGCTAGCGTATGTTTTAAGATAGCGTATGTTTAACCATGCCTGCGCCCAAAAATACGCTCCGCCTTATTTATGCGTTAAATACAGAAATAGCACCCGTAACTGACACGGCGCCTTTTAATACGGTGTGCCCTATCGTCGCGAAAATACGGTATAGTGGCTTCCTTAA
The DNA here is from genome assembly GCF_033978785.1 of Entelurus aequoreus. Classification (NCBI taxonomy): domain Eukaryota; kingdom Metazoa; phylum Chordata; class Actinopteri; order Syngnathiformes; family Syngnathidae; genus Entelurus; species Entelurus aequoreus. The sequence continues at coordinate 76,940,222 of NC_084733.1, read as the reverse complement.
CGGGAACCGGTTCTCAAAAAGGGATTTGAATCCATGGAATCGGTTCTTTTCTTATCGAACAATCGGGAGACCGGTTTCAAACATCATCCCTACACACGGCGCTCAAAAATATGTCAAAATGTTTTTAGTACGACATCGATAAGCTATGAAGCCGCACCGCTTGATGTATTGTCGGCGCATTAAACATACAAGTATTATTATGGTACGTGTATAAGGACCGCAAAATGGCACCCATTAGCAGACATTATCTGGCGTTTTGTTTCGCAATATTATGCAAAACCAACTCTTCTTACCTTCTGGTACCTGCTGATCTGTATTTGGGATCTGCATAAGTCCTGAAAATATGCACGTGTCCGCCATTGTAGTCCGTGTCGACACCGTAGTCGATAAGCTTCTTCTTTTTCTCTACCTTCTTATGTGACATTCATCTTCTGTTGTTGCCATTTCTAATATAAAGTAGCGTTAAGTTCTAACAACTGTTGTGGTTTTACATAATTCACCAACGGAACTTTAGTTATCAGAGGGTTCCAGTCAGACGGTTTTTCACAGGACACATTGATGTTGCATTTTTGAGCCACGGATGAGGAGATGCTGCTTTGTTATTGATTTAAGTAAAGTCTGAATGATATTTAAACATTCAGACTAGGGCTGGGTGATATATCGATATACGCGATATATCGCGGGTTTGTCCCTGTGCGATATAGAAAATTACTATATCGTGATATTCGAGTATACGTTCTCACGCAGTTGCTTTTAGCTGCTGGCATTACACTGCAGGCTCTTTCCACTACTTCTTGTGTCTCCTTCTCACAGACATCAAGCGCACCTTCTACATACGTCACATACTGTCACGTCATACGTCACATACGTATATACGCCCTCGCGGAGCAGAGAGGTAGCAGCATGGGTAACGTTAGCTGTGGTTTGAGTGGTAATACGAGAGAAAGAAGATGCAAATCTGGTAACAGATGAAGGAAGAATTAATTCCCAAGAAAAACAGCAGGGGGTCCATCGTCTGGCGGTGGTTTGGCTTCAAGTGGGAATATGTCGAACAGACAACCGTAATTTGTCAAGTGTGGGGCAAAAGCGTTTCTACAAAAAGTAGCATTACTGCTAATATGTAGCATCATTTGAAAAGTCACCTGCTAGAGAATGAAAAGTGCTTACTCCGCATGTCAACATCTCTGGCCACACCATCAAAATGCCGAGGCAAACATGCCGAGGCAAACATTTCCACATCAACATTGTATGAAAAAAAGAGTCGACAACAAAAGGAGATAACGTCCGCAGGAACCTACCACATAGCAAAGGACGAACACTATTTGATTTCCTATTATGCAGCTCATTTTTATTTGACACTTATTGAAATAACTTGTGTGACATCATGTTTTTAAACTATTGTAGTGGCGTTCTGTACAAAAAGTGCACTTTAATTTAGTGTTGTTTTGATAAGTCATCTTAGTGACGTCATGCACAAAAGTGCACTAATAGCTTGTTTTAAAATGTCTCTGACAATCTTGCACTTCCTGTTTTGGAAATGACATGAATGTTTGTGCCACTGCTTAATAACTGTTTAATAAATACAGTTTTGGTAAATTGACTTAGTTGTGATTTCCCCCTCTGCCTGAAAGTTTAAAATGAGCATATATTAATGCAGTATGAACAACAATGTTTTAATGTAGACACATAGAATCATCATACTGGTGTGATTACATGCATCAAGTGTTAATTCAAGGCTAAGGCAAAATATCGAGATATACAGTATATTGTGTATCGCGATATGGCCTAAAAACATCGAGATATTAAAAAAAGGCCATATCGCCCAGCCCTAATTCAGACTTTACCATCTTTTGACACTTCTTCGACTCCCGTCCTTGCACGCTACACGGCTACAACAAAGATGACAGAGAGAAGACCTGTCGAAGGTGAACCACATAGGTAAACCGCCCACAAAACGGCGCATCCTGAAGAGACGCTCAGAAAGCTACTTGAAAATGGTCTGTAAAACATAATCTATGCAACACTTTCACCAAAGAACCACCATCACATGTTATGTGGAACACAAGATAGTGTTTTAAATTTTGAAAAAAATCATAATATTTTGGAATAATTTGGACCTGCTCAGTGGCTTTGTGGTTAGAGTGTCCGCCCTGAGACTGGAAGGTCGTGAGTTCAAACCCTGGCCGAGTCGTACCAAAGACTATAAAAATGGGACCCATTGCCTCCCTGCTTGGCACTCAGCATCAAGGGTTGGAATTGGGGGTTAAATCACCAAATGATTCCCGAGCGCGGCCATCGCTGCTGCTCACTGCTGCCCTTACCTCCCAGGGGGTGAACATGGGGATGGGTCAAATGCAGAGGGTACACCACACCTAGTGTGTGTGTGACGGTCGTTGGGACTTTAACTTTATAATATGACCCCTTTAATGCGCCTTGTAATTCGGTGCGCCTTTTGTATAAAAAAAGATCTGAATAGACCCGCTCATCGGCAGTGCGCCTGTTAATACAGTGTGCCCTATGGTCTGAAAAATATGGTACCGTCGGCCGTAACCACACTAAAACAACATCAACGATAAAACTAATTCCTAGTAAAACTGGTCACTTTTTGCCCAAATCACACCAAAGCAAACAAATTGTATGTTGTATTGACAGCAGTTGCTCACTTTCATTTGCGTCAAAAGGCGCACACACTCAGCTCAACATAACACAAAAACAGTCGGACAACTCCAAATTCTTCCCATGGTTCTTCCTCATCGGAATTAAGTGAGCGGGAGCGAACTCCAGCAGGGTTATGATGCCCCCCCAAAAAGTTTGTCTTCAAAGCTTTGACAATAAACCACAAAATACCAACTACTGCCTGGTGTTCAATATAACTTCCAGCTTATTGCCATAAAAAGAATCTGGGAGAGACTAGCAATTTGAATTCCCCATTGGAGGAAGAGCTGGTCAACGCAACAGAACCCCAGCCAGCTGGTCTGCACATTCCTTAAGCACCTTGCCCGGAATGTCATCAGGTCCCGGTGCTTTCCGGGGGTTCACTCTCCTCAGGGTTTTCCGGACATCCGCTATGTCCAGGTTGAGCGGCTGCTCATCAGGGCGAGGGATGGATTTTCTCGCCGGAGTGGTGTTAAGTAACTCACACCTCGCAAAGTAGTTGTTAAGGACATCTAGGAAGCTGATACTGTTGTCACAGGGACCGGGGGCAGCTTTATAGTCCGTGATGACCTGTATGCCCTGCCACATTTGTCTAGTGTTTGTGGGGTTGTCGAAGAAGTCCTGCACTTTCTGACTGTGAGCACGCTTTGCAACCTTAATGGCACGGTTCAGGTTAGCTCTGGCTGTTTTTAATGCTACCATGTCGCCAGACTTAAAAGCCTTGTTCCGAGCCTTCAGCATTGCAGGTACCTCACTGTTCATCCTGGGTTTCTCGTTTGCCCGTGTGGGGATGTTCTTGATCACACTGACATCCTCCATGCACTTCTGAATGTATGCGGACAGACTCTGCATACTCCTCCACACGTGTGATGATTTTCTGTGGCGGCTGCCTTGAACATGTCCCAGTCTGTGGTTTCGAAGCAGTCTTGTAATGCTTCCATTGCTCCCTCTAGCAAAGTCCTCACCTGCTTCACTGTAGCTTGCTTCCTGATCAGCAGGGGCTTGTATGCAGGAATCAGCATCACAGATAGATGGTCTGAGGAGCCGAGGTGGGGGCGTGGTGCAGCTTTATACGCATGTTTAATATTGCTGACACTAAGTCCAGCTTGCTTCCACCCCTGGTTGCAAAATTCACATATTGATGGAAATGAGGGAACACAGTTTTCATGTTAGCTTGATTAAAATCCCCTGCCACGATGAAAACTCCCTCTGGATGTGTAGATTGCAGTTCATTGATGGAGCAGTACAAAGCATTCAAAGCTTCTTTGGTGTTAGCACTGGGGGGAATGTACACTGCTGTGAAGATCATATCACTGAATTCCCAGGGTAAATAAAATGGCCTGCATTTTATAGTTAATATTTCTACATCGGGAGAGCAGTGACACAATACTATCTTCCCATTGTTGCACCAGTTGTTATTGATGTATATGCAAACACCACCGCCTCAGGATTTCCCAGTGAGAGTTCTGCTCCTGTCCGACCGAAACATAGTTAGCCCCTCGATGCTAACTGCCTCGTCCGGAACGGATGGTTTCAGCCACGTTTCTGTGAGAAATATGGCGCAGCAGTCTCTCATCTCGCGTCTTGCAATTAAATCCAGCGTAAGGTAGTCCAGTTTGTTCTCCAGGGAGCGGACATTTGAAAGCAGGATAGAAGGAAGCGGCGTTCTGTGAGGATTAGCCTTTAGCTTTGTTGTTAGCCGCACTCGCCATCCCCGCTTCTGCTTCCGATCACACCGCTTACGTCTCCTCTATCGACGGTCCTCGCTGGTACTAGGCTCTGCTGCTTCACAGGCCGCTGGATGTAGCCGGCGTAGTGTTCCGATGCTAGCGAGGAGATCCAACGTGTATGCATCTTTCGGTCTAAAACGGCCCGATCTATCCACATCCAGAATTGTCTGTCGGTTGTATGTTACCACGGAGTGTCCACGCTGGAAGCCAGCCATGAAATTCACAGAATTTACCGGTATATTTGCCAAAATGTTCTATTTCTACCATGAGCGTCTGAAGCCGCAGCCGAGCAGGGTGCCGATGACTTGTTCATTCATTTAAAGTATGCAACGTCACATTTGACAGGGCAAATGCAGGCCGGACTGTGGAGCCTACGTTAGCGGTCATCTGGATGCGCTACACTCTGGACAAGTCACCAGTTCATTAAAAAAAAGTCACCAGTTCATTGTAGCGTAACAGTGTGTCTGTGCAAGTGTGTTACACACTTATCGCTGTCAGACAGTGCTCCATATATGCCCATTCAGAGGCTGCATTGAATTGTATTGACACATTCAAAGAAATTACTGAGTAATCATTATACATTAGTATTACAAATTTATCATTACTGAGTAAATTAATATTACTATTTGTCAGATGCTCATATTTTCTAATTATGAGCATTTGGCTAAGGTCAATTAGGTTATCATGATGTGTTCAATGTGGTCTTGTAAAGTGTGTTATTAGTGGGAGATTTGAATAGCCTAAATACAAAAAATGTAAATGTTCAAAGATTTGTCGCTGTTATTTGTTTTCATAGCAATACAAAATAAAGGACACCATAATAGCCTAGAACGGGGCAACCCGCTGCTCTAAAGCCGCATGTGGCCCTATAGCACCGCCCTAGTGGCTCCCTGGAAATCTTTCAGAGATGTGTAAAAATGGAAAAAGATGAAGAAAAAATATGTTTTTTGTTTTAATATAGAACAAACATGACACAAACCTTCCTAATTGTTAGAAATCCCACTGTTTATGTTAAACATGCTTCACTGATGAGAGTATTTGGGAAGCACCGTTTTACACTAATTTCAGCGATCCTTGAACTCATCGTAGTGTACAACTTTCTCCGATGCTGCCACAGAGAGACGTGTTTTATGTCACTCCTTCTTTGTCTCATATTGTCCACCAAATGTTTTATGCTGTGTGTGAATGCAGGTGAGCTTTGTTGATTTTATTGATTTGCTGCAGTGCTTATCAGGCATATTTGGTCAATCATGACTGAAAGCTAATCAATGCAAACATGCTATTTAGGCTAGCTGTATGTACATATTGCATCATCGTGCCTCATTTGTAGGTATATTTGAGCTAATTTAATTTTCTTTTCATATGTCCTCTGTGTATTTATTTTATATTTGCATGTCTCATGACACATTATTTGTATGCAATATTGGCTGCATTTCTGATGGTTGTTTGTCACGTTGTTTCAGACCACAGCAAACATTACCCAGCTTGCAAAGGTTGTAATAAACCCATTAGAAGAAGACAGCCTGCCGTTTCCTTAAACTTGGACACACACATCTATACCTTTGGCCATTCTGAGCCAGTAATTTCCAGGAGTTATCTCATCCTGTGAGAAGCCTCCATTTTACTAATGATTTCCAATGTTGAAAAAATGTGTAGAATAAAAATTAAAATACAGCAATTCTGTCAACGAAGATTTGTGTCAGCCTTTGGTAAGAGGCTAATTTATCTTATATACCGTAATTTCCGGACTATAAGCCGCACCTGACTATAAGCCGCACCAGCTAAATTTAGGGGAAAATACAGATTGCTCCATATATAAGCCGCACCCGACTATAAGCCGCAGGGTTTTGATGTGTAATTACCGTAGTATATAGGGGTTCCTGCTACCACGGAGGGGATTGTCGGGACAGAGATGACTGTTTGGGAACGCAAAACGTCCCATTTATTAACAATACATCTTTCAATCATTCAATCAAACTTTCACATCTTTGACATGGCGAACAGCATTCGTGCAGAGTACAAATAATACAACGGTGCAAAGTAATACAAAGTGCTCGCCTGTACGTTATCAAAATAACCAGCCTACCGGTATATGAAAAGTCAGTCTTTAATCATTGTGTCATCGTCTTCCTCCTGCGTACTAAAACCACCGAAATCCTCTTCGTCGGTGTCGGAGAAGAACAGGCCGTAAATAAGCCGCACCCTTGTATAAGCCGCAGGGACCAGAACGAGGGGAAAAAGTAGCGGCTTATAGTCCGGAAATTACGGTAGACACTTACATCATGTGTTGCCTTCATTATAACACTTACAGTATATAAGGCTTTTAATTTTTTGCGGCTCCAGACCGATTTTTTATGTATTTTTGGTCCAATATGACTCTTTCAACATTTTGCGTTGCCGACCCCTGGCCTAGAACAACAAAGTAAAACATACTATTCAGAATTTTGGACAGTTTACAATGACTTTTGAATGGTTTAAACATAGTTTTTGTTTGGGAAAGTGAAGAGGTCTACCTAGAGCTATGGTGCTAAGAAGTGTCGTATTCGGGTCACATTTTGGCGAGGGTTGTGTCTCTGATGATGTGGTAGGACTGGAGGCGGCACAAACCGGGTGCAGGTCAACGGCTTTTAATTCAAAAGAAGTAAAAGATACAAAATGTATGTGCCGCTAGAAATGCACGGAAAACTCAAAATTAAAGTAGCGTAGCGCTGGCATAGGCAAAAGGGTTCTTTGCATGGCATGAACCAAAACATATCACAGTCTACTGATAGCGTGCGTACAGGCACATGCAAGGGAAGCAGGGTGACACTGAAATAAATAGTACTCTGATTAGCGATCAGAGGCAGGTGAGTCTACTGATCGCTAATCAGATGCAGGTGAATATAATCAGGTCTGTGTAGCGACCAGGCAAATCTAATGGAAACTAACACAAACATAGGAAAATCATAACAAAACCAACACAGGCATGACCGGAAGTGACAGGTCATGACAAGAATCCCATTTAGATTTTGTCAAAGAATAGGTTAGTTCTACAGCAGTTTCCCCATGAAGCATAACATTTAATGTTTCCAATACATATAATGGAACAATAAACCATTATGTTCTGCTGCTCTAGAATCAGCAGTGGTTGCCTCATTTGAGTTCGACCCCACAGAAGACGCTCACCCCCAGCAGTCCAATGATGAGATGGTTGGCTGTTTTATTTGTGAACTGCTGTATCACTGGCAGTGACAAAGACATTAATAAACACATTGGCTATTTCAATTGTAGAATAGCAAAATATCCATCCATACATCTACCCATCTTCTTCTGCTTATCCGAGGTCGGGTCGCGGGGGCAGCAGCCTAAGCAGGGAATCCCAGACTTCCCTCTCTCCAGCCACTTCGTCCAGCTCTTCCTGGGGGATCCCGAGGCGTTCCCAGGCCAGCCGGGAGACATAGTCTTCCCAACGTGTCCTGTGTCTTCCCCATGGCCTCCTACCGGTCGGACGTGCCCTAAACACCTCCCTAGGGAGACGTTCGGGTGGCATCCTGACCAGATGCCCGAACCACTTCATCTGGCTCCTCTCGATGTGGAGGAGCAGCGAAATATATGCCACATTTTTTATAACTAAATTTAAACATTAATTGGGATTAGATGAGGCGTGTTGTTTTTTATATTCATTTTATAACAACCAATTCCTTGTGCTCTTTGTTTTACTTGCACATTTGAGTTAAATGGTACATATTTATAGTATCTGTGGACTATTATGAGCCAGGACATTTTTTTTTGTATATCAGTGCTTGACTTTTAAATACAATACAATACTCACTATCTATTTGTTCAGTGGTTGAATAAAACAAATATATACGATCAGAAGTCTAATAACCTGCAAGTCAGTGAAATCAGAATACAACAACTAATAATACATAATTTGAATAATAATACTTTGTGGTTATTTGTAAAAAAAGGAAACACATTAGATGTAATACACCAGGCACCATCAAGAACACTAAAAAAACAATAACACTAAGGGGGCAATGAATGCGGTAAAGGGGCCCACACTGATACTCTTTCAGGGGGCCTAGAATTCCTAGCTACGGCCCTGCTTGCATCGTTCTCTATAAACCAGGAAGTACAATACTTCCTAACACGAGAAACAAGTGTAACATAAACAAACAAAAACATGGTTGTCCACAGTTTTGTTTTCTTTGGTTCAACGTTTTTTTAATTGACTTTTTTACAGTTTGAGTCACAATGGAAGTCTCACCTCCACACAACAGAAATGTCATTGTCCCATTGTGCTGTGTCATCCTCCACAAACTAGGACATAGCCTGCAAGTTAACATGAGACCAAATAAAACATAAACAAACAAAAACCTGATTGTCTGTAGTTTTTTTGGTTAAACTTTTTTTAATTACAGTGGACTTTTTAAAGTTTGAGTTCAAATGGAATTGTCCAACACCAGACAATACAAAAATAGCAATGTGCTATGTCATCCTCCACAAACCAGGAACCTGCTAGCTAACATTAACAAACAAACGTCTGTATTTTTTTTTTAATCCTTTTTTTTAATTAAATAATTTGTTTCACGTTTTTTTACGGTTTGAGTCACAATTAGTGTTGGTCATTGATGGGAACTGGATCTTACATCCCCATTCTACCGGAACCGTCTAATTTTAAACGTTGATTCCTATTTTTGATGCTCAGTTCGCCGACCGCAAGAATTAGCTGCCATAGAGGTAGCTATAGCTAACTGTATCTCCATACACCACTCCCCTAAGTCAATAATTCTCTATTGCGGCAAATAAACGTAATTTCTACACAGTAACATTATCACTGTAGCACTGTAGGAGGCTAAACATGTTAGAGGAAAGGAACAGGCAAGCTAACAGCTAAAGCAGCCACAAAATTAGCTTGAAACAGCACACAAAATAAGTGCTTAGTAAAGTTTAAGAAGTATAAATGTAAGCGCGTAACAGCAGAAATTAACCCGCTATTAACAGAAAATAACAAGTAGATGAATAAGAGGATGTTTTTTCACGATAGGATCTGCCGAAGTAGAACCCCAATGCAGAGAAGAAATAATACAAATAATATCGGAAAGCAGACTCAAAAATGAGTCAGGAAAAGTAACTAAGGATGCACACAAAAGGTATGTACATGTATGTATGCTTATATGTATATTTGCATATATATATATATATATATATTTGCATATATATATTTGCATATATATATATATATATATATATATATATATATATATATATATATATATATATATATATATATATATATATAATTTTATGTTTTTATTTGTTTTATTATTATTAGGGCTGTAATGTAATATAATTATAGATAAATACTAACTTCAGAACTGGCTAGAACAAAGTTATAGTAATTTGTAGTTAAAATTTTAAGAAAAAAAACAAATTGTTCCTTATTATTTATTCCATATTGTGCACAACTGTGAGAGCGCATGCACTGATCACGTTTACCAATGATTTATCTCTGCATATAAATTTAATACCAAATTGAAGAGGGAAGTGTGCCAAACATGATGACAAAAAACACACACACGCAGACACGCACACACAACAACACTTGTTTCACCACACAACACAGCGCTGATTAAAACGTAACCATAATATTTTTGTGGGGTTTTTACCCTTTTTCTGGAGACACAGACGTCAGCATGGATCTACATAGCTTTATTTTCAACAACTCAACTTATGTACGTAACTGCACCATCGCGTACACGTCATTCAAAGTCCTTCAACAACCGCTGTTTCTTAGAAATCAAACTATATTTATAAAAATATGACAGCAAGAACGATCATTTTGCAAAAAATAAAAGATGAAGCATTTACAATATTATCAGAAACAATCAGAGACATGTCAGTTTGTTAAAGTTACAACAAGCTTTAGTTACCAGAGTATGTGCACCAATCCTACCTGATGTTTATTTCCCTGATGACCTCCTTAAAGTTTTGTAATCCATTAGAAATATCAAGCGGCTAAAATGTGCCAAACATGTCGAAGTGTGGAGAGTGTTGTGCATGTTACCCATAATGCTTGGTAATGGATTTAATTGGGCGCAATTTTGAATTGTGTGTGGTGCTTAGACCTTTTTTATCATGTCTATGTCATGAATCATGATCATTCATGACATTGTTGTTTTGTTATCAACTTCCTGTGTTTAGAATCACTTCCTGTGCTGGTGCTCTTGTTTTGTCAGTATTTCCTGTTTGTTTCTGTGTTTTGAAGCACCTTTACTTTCTGTTTCATGTCCTACCAGCACACCTGATTCTCATTGTTAATTAGTTCTACTTATCCACCTGGTTCCCTCTTTGAATGCTGGATCATTTTGTCATAGTTTGGTGAGCTTTGCATGCAGTTTGACCCCAAAAATGTAAAGATGGCAGGCGGAATGCAAGTAAAACAAGATGTAATAGACACAGGAAGCAGAGAACAAACAATTACAGCACAACAAGCAACAGTCTACAACGTAAAATGATACAGCACTGAAAAAGTGAACCAGGTGAAACTAAATAATTAACAATGAGCTTTAGATTCTAAACACAGAAAGTTGATAACAAAACAACAATAGTCATGAAAGGTCACGTCAGTCCACATAGTTCAGTGGGCAAGTTGTGTGTTTTGTGCCACTTTGTGTTGTTTTTTAATTAATCAGACCATGGGTGAATATGTTGCTTCTATGCACCCTGATACTGATGCATCGCTCATGATCAATGACTCACAAAACTGATCTACTCCATCAGGTAGCAACACATTGTCAACAGTTCAAGGAAAATGGCAACTAATAATAACATGGGGACCTGCCACAAGCCGGATTGTAAACGTGGGCCGTAGTGTGGGACCCCTGTGCCAGAATGTGTTCAACTTAGGGCTGGGCGATATATCGATGCACTCGATATATCGCGGGTTTGTCTCTGTGCGATATAGAAAATGACTATATCGTGATATTCGAGGATACATTCTCACGCAGTTGCTTTTAGCTGCGGCCATTACACTGCATGCGTTTCCCACTCTTTCTTGTCTCTCCTTCTCAGAGAGACGTAAAACAAGCGCACATTCTTACATACGTCACATGTGCAACGCCACACGCCCTCGCAGAGTAGAGAGGTAGCGACATGGTCATGTTAGCTGTGATGCTAACGGTGAGGTGCGGGTGGTAATACGAGAGAGAGAAGGTGAAAATCTGGTAACAAATGAGGAGGAATTAATTCCCAATAAAAACAGCACGCCGTCCATCGTCCGGCGGTGGTTTGGCTTCAAGCGGGAATATGTTCAACATTTATGCGGCAAAAGCGTTGCTACAAAATGTAGCAGCACTGCTAATATGTAGCATCATTTGAAAATTCACCCACTAGAGAATGAGGAGTGCTTGAAACTCCGCATGTCAACATCTCCGGCCGGTGCCACACCCACAAAACGCCCAAGCAACCATTTCCACATCAACACCATATGAAAAAAAAAGTCAACAACAAAAGGAGATAATGTCCGCAGGAACCTATTATGCAGCTCATTTTTATTTGACAGTTATTGAAATATATTGTGTGACATCATGCACAAAAGTGCACTTTATTTGTTTTTAACTATTGTAGTGGCGTTCTGTACAAAAAGTGCACTTTAAGTTAGTGTTGTTTTGATATGTCATCTTGGTGACATCATTCACAAAAGTGCACTAATAGCTTGTTTTCAAATGTCTCTGACAATCTTGCACTTTTTGTTTTGGAAATGACATGAAAGTTTGTGCCACTGCTTAATAACTGTTTAATAAATACAGTTTTGGTAAATTGACTTAATTGTGATTTCCCTCTCTGCATGAAAGTTTAAAATGAGAATATATTAATGCAGTATGAACAAGAATGTTTTAATGTAGACACATAGAATCATCATACTACTGTGATTATATGCATCAAGTGTTCATTCAAGGCTAAGGGAAAATATCGAGATATATATCGTGTATCGTGATATGGCCTAAAAATATCGAGATATTAATAAAAGGCCATATCGCCCAGCCCTAGTTCAACTTCTGTTCAAAATCAGCTTTTTTTTTGACAGCTGATGTGACTTTTTTGTCATTTATTGTGGTAACATCACAGTGAATTAAAACAATGTTGAAGCTGAACATCCATTGATTTTAATGGGGGAGCAGAGAGTGGGTTGACAAACTAGACCAGTGGTTCTCAACCTTTTTTCAGTGATGTACCCCCTGTGAATTTTTTTTAAATTCAAGTACCCCCTAATCAGAGCAAAGCATTTTTGGTTGAAAAAAAGAGATAAAGAACATCAACGGCGAGCGTGTGGAGGGGGTCCACACCTTCAGGTACTTTGGAGTCCACATCTCTAACGACTTTTCCTGGACAGTCAACACCACATCAATCATCAAGAAGGCTCAGCAGCGGCTACACTTCCTGAGAGTCCTCGGGAAGTACAACCTGAAGCCTGACCTGCTGCTGACCTTCTACCGCTCGTCCATCGAGAGCCTGCTGACCTACTGTATTACAATATGGTACGGCAGCTGCACTGCAGCAGACAGGGAGAGGCTGCAAAGAGTTGTCAAGACGGCTCAGAAGATCATCGGCCGCCCTCTCCCCTCTCTGATGGACATCTACACCTCCCGCTGCCTCAACAGAACCAGTGCCATCATCAAGGACAGCACCCACCCTGGCTCTGACCTGTTCCACCTGCTGCCCTCTGGGAAGCGCTACAGGTGCATTAAAACCAAGACGAACAGGCTAAAGAACAGCTTCTTCCCCAGGGCCATAACCACCCTGAACAGACTTCACCATTGACCCTCATAACTGCCTTCTCTTCGGTGCAATAACCCATTCCACCAACCACCCTGTTTCATGTAGATATTCATGTACATATTCATTTCACCCACTGTATAGAGTGTACATTTGTTTTATCGCACTGTATGGAATGGCCTCAATCTCGTTACCCTGCGTAACGACAATAAAGCTGATTCTGATTCTGAAAATACAGCACTATGTCATCAGTTTCTGATTTATTAAATTATATAACAGTGCAAAATTTGTTGTGGTCTTTCTTGAACTATTTGGAAAAAAATATATAAAAATAATTAAAAATGTGTTGAAAAATAAACAAGTGATTCAATTATAAATAATAAACATTACAAATTCAATAGGTTCCTTTGTAACCTGTACAAAGGACTCCCTGTGGGAGTCCTTTGTACAGGGTACAGGCGGACCCTAATAAAGATTTCACACATAGAAGTAATCATCAACTTAAAGTGCCCTCTTTAGGGATTGTAATAGAGATCCATCTGGATTCATGAACTTAATTCTAAACATCTCTTCACAAAAAAAGAAATCTTTAACATCAATATTTATGGAACATGTCCACAAAAAAATCTAGCTGTCAACACTGAATATTGCATTGTTGCATTTCTTTTCAAAGTTCTTTTTGACAGACATTTGAAAAAAATCTCACGTACCCCTTGGCATACCTTTAAGTACCCCCAGGGGTACACGTACCCCCATTTGAGAACCACTGAACTAGACAATCACTGGATAAATGCTCGGCTTTGTCCCGCCCATCGGGCATCTCTGGAAGTGAATGAGAAGTGGGCTCGGCCTCGGCTGACCTGGACGATTGATGATTGGATGATCTATCTGAGGCTCAATGCCTTTATGATTGACAGCAAAATAAGCGGTTTTGAAATAGAAACCACTGCCAATGTACTTTTTAAACTTTCATTCCGTTGTTCCGCGTTGATACAGATAATTTTTGAAATCCTCTAAGTGATTTTTTCTATCTAGTAACTTTATATATTTTATCTGTTATTGGAGATTGTACTCGTGTTTAGAAAATAGCAGAATATGAGCTTGACATGATCAGATTAAGGTGTTTCCATGTAGGATGCCTATTTAGAGCCGAACTATTTGGGAAATCGGACTAATTTAGTGAATGGACACATACTGATTGTCACCATTGTCACCTACAGTAGATAGATAGATAGATAGATAGATAGATAGATAGATAGATAGATAGATAGATAGATAGATAGATAGATAGATAGATAGATAGATAGATAGATAGATAGATAGATAGATAGATAGATAGATAGATAGATAGATAGATAGTACTTTATTGATTCCTTCAGGAGAGTTCCCTCAGGAAAAGTACTGCTCCTAAGAGGATTTCCTTAATTCAATGAGGAAAACTAAAATACGAGAAATTTACAGCAAACTATTTAAAGGGAGGGTCATGGGAAAGAAGGACAAAATCAGTCATTTTCTGGGGGAAACGGGAGGGTTGACAAATATCATCCCACTGTGCTACGTCAAACATGAACCAGGAAGTATCCTTCTAGCTAACATCAAGTTACAGGGTCTGTTTGCAACATTTACGCGGCTACCTAGAGGGTGCTAACTTTCCCATGTGTTTTACGGTAATTATATTTGCTGCATTCCATTCCATTGTTTTTGCCTTGTCTGAATACAAACACCTAATGGGAAAATACGCACTCTGTCTGCAACCTTCAAAAACAGTGGGTGAAGAGTAAACAGACGCTATTGCGAGCAATGTACAGTGTATATACCACATGAAATAAATGTAGTTTACACTACGGTGACGTTAGCATAGATATAAGTACAACAATATATGGCTGATTTACTTCGACAAAAACTAATCAGAAGTGCTAATAAAGGATATTTTAGAAGCGGATATAATTGTTTACATCCAGAGCAGCCATCTTTGAAACAAACTCCTGGGTGGTGAGAATGCGCTCGCTTTCCGAGTCAGAAGTCCGACCTCGAGGGGCGCTCCAGTTGAAATTCCGACTAGGAAATCGGAAATTCGGACTTCCCAGTACAATTTGAACGCAGTAATAGCATGTCTTCTTTTGGCTTCTAGTACGTTGTGTTTGTTTTTTTGTGCAGTTGTGGCACATTTCAATTGCTTAGTTCTGGGCAGTAACTTTGTTTTCCATCTGCCGAGATTAGCTGAGTGCTAACGAGGGGCCGTGCCAGGAGACACACCTGCAACAGTTTAACAGTTTGCTTTTTAACCGAGCAGGTGCAGGAGGAGGACGTGGAGTTGTCTTCAGCACATGGCACATCATCCTGTTCTTCACCACTGGATTACCTGCTTGCAAATAACATTGTCTATGTCCTACCCTTGGTTTTGCTAGTATGGTTTTTATGACTCATCTTTTTTTGTTTTTTGTCCTGTCCAGGTTCTCAGGCAAATCATATTGTTGATCTAGATGCCAATATCGGCTGTTCAGATTTACTTTACAAAAGAAAAGTGTAGGATACTTCTCTTGTTGCCTTATTTGTATATGACTTTATTAAATGTATTTATATTATCATTTGGTGGGGGATAGAAAGAGAAAAAAAGGAAGACGGAGATGGAAATTGTGGGGACAAGAGGGACATAAGACAGAGAGACAGAAATAACAACAGCAAACACAACAATAGCAACAACAACAACAACAATAGAGCAACATCAGCAAGTAAGATGTGTACAAATATGATGGTAAAAGTGATAGCAAAGAAGCAGTTAGTGAAATAAATAATAATACATAAATGACAATGAACATTATTACACTACAAATGGAGCAATACAAATACCAATAGAAATAGTGCTATTGATAATGAACAATACCAATAATTTACCTCTATTATCAACAATACAGTTTTTCAAATGCAACAATACATATACGTAATGATAACTAGAGATACAAAAGAATGCAGAAAAATGGAGGGGAAGAAAGAGAAGCAAGCTATATTAACCTTGTAGATTGTTATAATAACAATAGGTTAAGCTTTGTCAGTGTGCCATGTGTTACCCAGTTTCCCCTAGGACAACAACTTTAATCTATGTTTGATGAAACGTGATTATATGCATGAGTGTATGTATGTATAAACTACTTGTATATGTACAGAATGTGTATATGTATGTTTGTACAGTGAATGTATATGTACAGTATGTATATACGTATGTATGTTTGTTCAGTGAGTGTCTATGTACAGTATGTGTATATGTATGTCTGTACAGTGAATGTATATGTACAGTATGTGTATATGTATGTTTGTACAGTGAATGTATATGTACAGTATGTGTATATGTATGTTTGTACAGTGAATGTTTATGTACAGTATGTGTATATGTATGTTTGTACAGTGAATGTATATGTACAGTATGTGTATATGTATGTTTGTACAGTGAATGTTTATGTACAGTATGTGTATATGTATGTTTGTACCGTGAATCTGCGTGTGGATGTACAAACTTTGAGTATGTACTGTAGGTATGTACTGTATTTGTGTATGTATGTGGGACTCCTTTGACTCCTCTGATGTTCTCTATGTCTCCTGTGGCTGTCCCCAACCCCGCTTAGACATTACTCCACTGGCCTTGTGCTACTCCTCTTGTTTGTTGGACTTTCCTTATTTTACTAGCCTTGCGTGACGGCTTTTTGTTTTGTGGACTTTGACCCAGCTTGGATTTTATGAAGACGTATCTTTTCTTCACACCACTGCCCCCGATCCTGGGTTTCTACTTGCAGCTCACGTAACACATATAACGTAAACTATGTTCGTATGCAAACGCATTAGCTTTGTGGGTGGTCAGCTAATGATTGCGATTTAGCCACGTCTACTAGCTAAACGTAGCTATCATTGAATGTATGTACTGTATATTCATCCATCCATCCATTTTCTACTGCTTATTCCCTTCGGGGTCGCGGGGGGCGCTGGAGCCTATCTCAGCTACAATCGGGCGGAAGGCGGGGTACACCCTGGACAAGTCGCCACCTCATCGCAGGGCCAACACAGATAGACAGACAACATTCACACTCACATTCACACACTAAGTCCAATTTAGTGTTGCCAATCAACCTATCCGCAGGTGCATGTCTTTGGAGGTGGGAGGAAGCCGAAGTACCCGGAGGGAACCCACGCATCACGGGGAGAACATGCAAACTCCACACAGAAAGATCCCGAGGCCGGGATTGAACTCACGACTACTCAGGACGTTCGTATTGTGAGGCAGACGCACTAACCCCTCTGCTGCCCGTACTGTATATTAATTCATAAAAACAAAACAACTGAACATTGGTAATTGCTTCTCTGGGACTGCTTTTATGTATGTGCAAGCGTTCACTGGGTGTACGTGTGGACGAGACAGCGGTGAGTGAAATGCATGAACGACATATTCCTTGCATCGACGAGCAATTTTTACTTAATATAATCTGTCACGGCGGGGTTTACGCAGTTTACTGCGGGGTCGTTCTCCCAGAAATGCAGACGGAAAACTCCAAACAAAAAAGCATGAAGGTAGGAATGATTTATTGTCCATAAATCATGCAAAACACAAGACAAGCAAAAAGGATGCGCGCCGATCGCACGCGGACACTAAGGCAAAAACTTAGCGCAGGAAACATAGAAGCTAACACTTAGCATGGACTTGAGACAAGTAATACTCACGAAACTTTGTCATGAAACAAACACCTTTCGTAGCAGGTTGCATGAAGCAAATAATGACGCCAGGCCGACTGATTGGCAAAGGCAGGCTTAAATAATGCCTCTGTTTAGTGCTCGGGTAGCAGGTGAGCGGGCGAACACTAATCAGAGACAGGTGAACACAATGAGCAACCATGGCAACCAATTCGTTGAATCAAAATGTTTGAAGTTGAGAAAGTACATTTTAATATACCCACAAAGTGTATATGTTACAACTTGATAAAATTAGCCGCAGTAGCGGAGAAATCCACTGAAAAAGGGTCACGCTACAACACTTACATGATATCAACTTCCCTCTTTTATGTCCATCACCCGAGTCAGGCTACGGGAGTCTGCGCCCACAGACACACCCCACTCCTCCTCTCAGCCCTCAGTTAACCAGTATTGACAAATTAAAAACGAGTCGAAAAGTTGTCAGGAACAAAATCAAATCACATTGAATTCCGTTTAAAAGGGGGAACAAGTTCAGAATATATCCAATCACACTTCTTGAACAGCGTACGATATGACATAGAGTGGGAGTTAGCAACAAAGGTGGGCCAATCAGATACTTTTCCTTCCGAGATGAGGAACTTCAAGTTGAATGTCTCACCGGCAGCGCTAAAACAAAAAGGTGACGATTTAACGTGTTCTACATGGTGATATGTGAACACCTGGGAAAAGCGAAGAGGACACATTTTATTTTTGACGCTATATGATGCCATCAGCAGGTGAGCCATCAATTGTGATATCTACAGACTGTAAGTTAAAGCTGTGTGTATCTGCTGCTTCAGGTGTTCTGTTGAAATTAGCTGTTTTTCGCGAAAAGAGCTATCAGTTGTTATTCCTGTTTAAATGATGAAAACGAATATGTAAGCTACCATTATTTGCGTTATTGTAAACTTCCTCACGCTGTAAGTGTTGACATGCTTACTGGTCAGAGAACACAATGAATTGAATACAAAACCCAAAACCAATGAAGTTGGCACGGTGTGTAATTCGTAAATAAAAACAGAATACAATAACTTATATTCAATCGAATAGCTGCAAAGACAAAATATTTAATGTTCGAACTGAGAAACCAATTTTTTTACAAATGATCATTAACTTAGAATTTAATCGCAGCAACACATTGCAAAAAAGTTGGCACAGGGGCATTTTTACCACTGTGTTACATGGCATTTACTTTTAACAACACTCAGTAAACATTTGGGAACTGAGGAGGCACATTTTTTAAGCTTTTCAGGTGGAATTATTTCCCATTCTTGCTTGATGTACAGCTTAAGTTGTTCAACAGTCCGGGGTCTCCGTTGTGGTATCTTAGACTTCATATTGCGCCACACATTTTTAATGGGAGACAGGTCTGAATTACAGGCAGGCCATTCTAGTACCCGCACTCTTTTACTATGAAGCCACGCTGTTGTAACACATGGCTTGGCATTGTCTTGCTGAAATAAGCAGGGGCGTCCATGATAACGTAGCTTGGATGGCAACATAAGTTGCTCCAAAACCTGTATGTACCTTTCAGCATTAATGGTGCCTTCACAGATGTGTAAGTTACCCATTCATACATCCCTATACATCACAGACGCTGTTTTTTTAACTTTGCGCCTACAACAATCCGGATGATTACTTTCCTCTTTGTTCCGGAGGACACGATGTCCACAGTTTCCAAAAACAATTTGAAATGTGGACTCGTGAGACCACAGAACACTTTTCCACTTTGCATCAGTCCATCTTAGATGAGCTCGGGCCCAGCGAAGCCGGCGTCGTTTATGGGTGTTGTTGGCTTTTGCTTTGCATAGTAGAGTTTTAACTTGCACTTACAAATGTAGTGACAAGCTGTAGTTACTGACAGTGGTTTCTGAAGTGTTCCTGAGCCCATGTGGTGATATCCTTTACACACTGATGTCGGTTTTTGATGCAATACCGCCTGAGGTATCATTGAGGTTGAGCATTCCTCAACTTTTTCAGTTTTTTTGCCACTTGTGCAAGCTTTTTTGAAATATGTTGCAGGCATCAAATTCTAAATGAGCTAATATTGGCAAAAAATAAGGTTTTCCAGTTCGAACGTTAAGTATCTTGTCTTTGCAATGTATTCAACTGAATATAGATTGAAAAGGATTTGCAAATCATTGTATTATGTTTTTATTTACGTTTTACACAACGTGCCAACTTCAATGGTTTTGGGTTTTGTATAATCTAAAAGAACAGGGGAACTTATGTACCCTGGTTAGTTGGTACAGTAAAACACAACTTGGAATAAAACATTACTATGTCTACAGTCAAGGCAGTGCTGTTAAGTTTCAGTCTAAATGAGGAAAAACTTTGAGACATGATTCAGCTGACCTAATGATGAACTAGTTTGAGAGGGTGTTCTTTGTTTTATTCATAAGACTACATTACTTTTCAGTTTTGTAAATATTGACTATCGTGTGTGAAGTCCTACTTAAGGTTATATTCAGTTTAAGAATGATGCCATCAAGTTAAAATAAATGTTGTGATGGTTGATAAAATGTGGTTGAAGGACACTTCATTGTATTTATTTTACTTGTATTTTTAGTTTACCTCCTGAAAGATTGACACATTATTGTGGTTAAAAGCTACCAGCAGGAGCTTTGTCTTCAGGTGGGACACCCTAGTTGAACAGGTGTGAAGGTAGGGGCCTGACAAAGTGCAGTCCTCTTCTCCAGGTACTGATTTACTAAAGGTTTGCATGTACTCAATAATAATAATGTGCAATACTAAAAGCACATGCAAAGCTGATCTACTAAAGGTGTGCAGAGTGGATTGTGTCTGTTAATTGAGCAGAATAAAGTGTGCAATCCATGTTGCGTCTGTTTTAATTAATATTCAAAATATATGCTGATCATCAAAACAGCCACAAAACTGGGAGGAGAAAATGCAAATACAATTATTTATCACACACTCACCGTTTTGCACGCACTATTTTGCGTTTTATGTAGTAATTGTGCAAACTGACAGTTACACACACGGCTGCAGGATCAGTGCTTGTGCTGCACGGACACATGATGGACAGATAAGAATTTGCCGTAATATGTGCGTTTGTAACATTTTTGGATGGTCAGAGAAAAAAAAATAGATCTATCGTCTATTGGGTACTATAGTTTCATAGCTGCTAGAGAACTTAAAAGGACGATTAAAACGTTTTGGTGTCTTTTAGTATTTTTTTAATGAAGTTTGTTTCTTTCACATAAAATATATATCATAAAATACCTCTTATAAGAAAAAAACTTCTTGACATATGTATTTTTGCATATTGAGCGGACTAAGTGCAGACTCTCTCCCATGCACTTTTAGTGGTAAAAAGAAAAAAGAAAAAAAAAAAAAAATATGTCACTGTAGATGCACTGCGTGACTACTTCTAAAAATGTTGTAGAAGAGTTTAAAAACAAAGTAAATTGCTCCTGCATGTTTGAAAACATAGCAAAACGCCACAGGTAGGAGCATAATAACTTGAATGTGCAGTGAATTAGTGCTTCTATGATGATGCCCCGTATAGTACATGCAATATCCTCATCCAAATAAGACGGTCTGCATCACTTTACAACTGTACACGCAGTCTTAATTATTCATACGCAACATGCCCACTAATAGTATACACTATTCTATAGATTGCAGACGCTGTTTAGTGTGTGGTATTTGGATCTTAGCAAACCAGGCTCTTACAGTGGCTAATTCAATGAATAAGGCAATGTTACTACTGTATTATCAGAAAAAAAAAAGTGCTGCAGCGTGTACACATGATGCCTCCTTCACATTTCTGACTGCCCCCTCATGTATGCCTGCCTGGAACCGGCCCTGCTTTGAGCAAAATGGAAACAGCCCCTTTATGGTTTACCACACAGTATATAAACAAACACAAACATGACTTGCCGTGGTCTTTTCACAGTTTTAAGTGGTACTGGCGTTGCCTCCACCAAACAATCCACAAATGGTAAGATCACGTTGTGCTACAGTACATCATCCTCCATGAATCAGGAAGTATTCTGTTGACTCACAAACACAAATACTGCCCTGAACATATTGTTCTTTTAGCTGAAGCCTGGAAAGGAGCACATGGTCATTTATTTACGTATAAGTATAAAGTCAATGTTTTACCTGAGAGCCCATCTTAAAGGGCCTCAGCAATTTAGTAGATCTTGTGTAATCCTGCTGACATATAAACTAACAAACAGCAAGAAATACTACACAAACTCCCAAAGAAAATCAAGGGAAATAATATAATATATTTTAATTATAGTCTCTCTCTTAGTGTGCCAGGACTTCTCCTCTGCACACGCTCACTCTGTTTGAACGCTCTCCCGCTGTCAACTCGATTCGTCAGCCCTCGTTTTAAGTTGCCCCCATTTTCGAATGAGAATGTGATTTTGTTACACCTGTTAAACCATTATGTCACTTGGTGCTGTCTGGGCTGTCATGGCGTCTTCCTTGCCTGAGCCTCCCGTGCACGGCATAACTCCCCAGGATTCCTGCCTAGCTATTTAGTTTTTTTTTAAAAGTCCAACACAGTTTTATATCTGAAGAAAGGAATCTCTGGAGTGTGTCATGATGACAATATTGATGTGTGTTTTTCTGTATACAGGCATAGTCTGCAACCTCTTATGTTTCTGTTGACAACACTGACTATCACCGGCTGTACTGACCCGAATATATATAAATTAGGGCTGTCAAATTTAACGAGTTAACGCACATGGTTAATCACACAAAAAATCTACAAATAAATCATGTATCAATGGAGATTAGTCACTTAATTTATTTTGACCCTACATGCTCCTTTACATAACAGTGACTGGTTACTTGAAAACCTGCACAGGTTGTTATATGGTCAGTGATCAGGTCGAGGCATACGCCATGCAAAGCAAAGATGAGTGACAAGCATAGCATAGCCAAGAGAGTCCTTAACATGGCATGACAAAGTAGACATGAAATTACCTGCGCAAACTGTCGCTTGTCGCGAACAATAATCCCACGCCGGGTGAACGGTGAGGCGGGTAAATAACGGGGCATGATAAGCATTGCAGCAGGTGGGAACACTAAAAGTCTGGTGTATACGCTAGGAACAGAACTAGACACAAAACATAGAAGAAATAACAACAAAAGCACAACAAGACAGGTCATGGTAACTTATGGTAGTGTGTTGACTTATTTTAAGGGGATAGTAACTGTTATACAGGACGAGCTCGAGAAGGCGGACTCTTTCCCTTCCATCTTCCTAATCTTTCCTGCTTGCTTCTTTGTTTTGTCTTGTCTTAACTTTCTTGGAGCTTCTTTTTGCACTTCTCTCCAAAATTTAAACAATGGAATTGATCAACTTGCCTCAACGAAATTGACAAGATCTTATCGGCGAGAAGCTCAGCTTCGGTGGGGACCTGTCTGTCCTGAGAGAACGTTGTTGCCTGACACACGATGCACTCTTGCTTGGCGACCCTTTCAGTCAAGGACGTTAAAGATATTCAGAGTCATAATAACAGGACATCTGCTGATTGGGGTATGCGTTGCCCTGGTGTATCGACAAATTGGAAGATGCTGGTACCCTAAATCTGCCACAAATAATTGAAGGACTCAGACATTTGTGATTTTGGACAAAATCGCAAACTGGATAACATCTTGGAGACACCATTTGCTCTGCATGGCAAAGTATGTTGAATATGAATACCTGAAATAGACCATTCGACTTTGTTGGCTGTGTTATCAAGATAACACTCACGATAACACTCTGCGAGGGCACCAAGTTCATGGAACAAAGCCATTCTGCAGGCTTACACACACATCCAAAATACATCCACAGAAAATACATGCTACACACACACGTACCCCACCCACCACATCCCATGCCTTCGTCGCGTCACCCCCCCGGAGGTATGACAAAAACGGACGAGCACCCCTGGTGGCGACAGCTTTGGGCCAGATGTCTACCCCCTTTCGCTTCGTTGCATATCTTGAGTTGTATTTTGTAATACGAATAATTTTCTCCTCTCCCCCCTATGTTTACAATTTTTCCTACCCTTTTTGAAGGCCCATGTGGTGACCCGATCAGTGTTCCCCTTTTTTCCACACTGTAACTGTATATCTGTACTTGGATGGGTTTGTACTGAAAATGTAATTTTGTTATACCTTTTAAGTGCAATGACAATAAAGTTCCATCCATCCGAGTTGTAAACTGACTACTTTACATAGCATCAATCAAAGTGCCATTTTTCAGTGTTGTTCCATGAAAATACGGCAAATAATCAAATATTTGCAAAAATCCAAGCAGTGTATTCACTTTTGTGGTGTAGTCACAGTGTACATTCCTAATTACCAGGTGTCCATAATCAGACTAGTGAATCCTACACTGCACTAAAAGGGACATTCAAGCTGGCGCTTTTGTTGTCAACAAAGTGTGAGTCAAAATGAAGACTTCTTTTGGGGACAGATGTTTCTCACCGTGTCCCTGTGAGACCCAGAAAAGGCCTGAGATATGAAACAGTCCAGCCCTGAGGGGTTGTGTGGGAGCTGATTGGAGCAAGTGACGCAGCTTTGGGGAGCTGGGACATACCAACGCTTTTCTCAAGGGGCCCACCAGGCAGTTTGGGGATTCTCTTACTTTGAAAACAAAGTCGGCAAGGTCCATATTCATCCATTCGTCCATGCAACCCACATTTTAGGCACTGCATTGCATATGTCCCTGTTTTAAAAGACTGCTGTCTGCAAGGTACTTTGTTTCCCTACAGGGCAACGTCCACTCCAATTGACCATGTTGCTTGAGGCCACCACAGAGGGCAGAATGGATTTTGGTCCTCTACTCTGGGTTTCAATAATGGATGCCAAGCTGTTGACATGTGGCAGGTGGTAACACAACATTTCACAGGTTAGATGAATATTTTATATCAAAGCTGTGCAATCACAGCGCACAGCCCTATTTGCAGTTTGGGCTATGGATCATAGTGAAATTAGGACATGCGACATGTGCTGTTTACAATTACATTCGCCATCTGAAGGTGAGTGCCATGGAGGTTTAGTTAACCAATCGTGTATTAGAAGCCATCTAACTTAACGTTTAACACGTTTCTTGGATGTACTGCATTGCCCTTGGATCGGACGGGAGCAGCTGCGGCGTATTATCTGCTTTTACACAAGCCTCCCGGAGCGTTAAGTGATTAGGAAAAGCGTCTCGCGCCATTAGCACATCAGTTTGAGCTTTGTTTATTTTGGCTTTTGGAGTTGGCAGACAGCCGGGAGGGAGTGCAGCTTCATGTCCTTTTGCTTGGGATGCCACAGCAACACAGAGAAGCAGCATGTGTCTGATCCTCTTCTTTATGCTGGCACACATCAGCCTCCCTGCTGCTGCCATGCACACGCAAAAGAATAGTGTGAAAGTTGGTGTTTTTTTTGTTTTTTTTCACCAGGCCCTTTGTTGGTGACAGACAGAGATGAAAAAAATAAGAAAAGGCCAGGAGGGCTGGGGCCTGCAGAGCCAGCTCGTCGGATGTCTGAGGGGCTTAGACCCTGGCCCTCAATCAGAGGTTTTCTTTGAGGAAAGCCCATAGAGATAAGGGGCTGGAAAGAACATATTCTGAGAACCAGCAACCTCTGCAAAGGACATTTGTTTTAGTCTGTTGCTTTTGTCAAAGTTACACATTTAAGAAAAGGAGGATATTTAAACTGAATGTGTTTTTACTGGCAAATCCTGATTTCCAATTAGTGTTGACATGGGGCAGTTTACTTGACTATGATATTGAATGAAGACAGATATTTTTTGTCTTTTAATTATAATTGTTACATCTTTGAACCTGAAAACTGGTTTAGAAGTAGAATCTATCGAAACTGAAATTCTAAAAATACATATGTCTGTGAAAGCTGTGCAGTACGGGCCTGATTTACTAAGATTCAAACACCACGCAGTGAACAGCGTGTGCGATCTAATAAAATAGCGTGTACTATTAATGGGAGTGTTGCGTGCAATTTACTAAAACTGTGTGTGGAATTGTAAAATGGTACAGAATACCTTATTTAAATTATACTTTTGCGTGTACAATATGCGGTATCACCACGGAGACGCTCTCTTTTACTGCACATTAATGTTATCATGCTACTACCTGCAGCGTTTTGCTATGTTCACAATCAGGGGACAATTATTACTTTACTGGGGAATTTTAGAAGCAGTCCTGTAGGGCAGTGATTTTCAACCTTTTTTGAGCCGCGGCACACTTTTTACATTTACAAAATCCTCCGGCACACCACCAACCAAAATGACACTCTAACACAGTAAATAATACATATAGTTAATAACATAGTTTCTAAATGTATTTATACTCACCTAGTGTGAAACTTGGGCCTGAGCATCTAATTTACAATGGCTTTACAAGCGCGCAGTATTAATGTTTCTGCCACAGTGTGGAACTTTTTTGATTTAGCTAAAAAAAAGTGTTTGCAAAATGGTGATGAGTGTTAATGAATCACATTGCGTGTGCTTAAAAATTATAGTATTGTATTGTGGGTGTTTTGATAATCAGCATATATTTTGCATATTAACAAAGACAATGAATTTCACACCTTGTTCTGCTCACTTAAAGGTGCTCTTTGCAACTTCCTCACAGTAACATTTTTAAAGCAAAAAATATAACAAGAACACCATTGGTTAGCTTATATTACCATTAGTGGTTTAACATAACACATTTATTTGACCATTGTCAACATTTTTCACAATTACAAAGTAATGTTTTTTTTAATTGGCCCGAATAAAATGATTGGTGTTGACGGCGGTCCCTTATCCGGTCTCGTCAACATGTACACGCAGGGAGCGCATGCACACATAAATGAGCAGTCCAAAAGAAGCAGCAAACAATTTCCAGACATGTTGTCATTATTGCTTTTATTAGCTAACATCACCCAAAGCTAATGCACGGACATGTGTTTTGTACGTACGTAATTACGTCATTACATAGGAGAAGCCATAAGAGGGTGGGATACACTGTGTAATATACATTAGAAAGTTAGCGCCCTCTAGCCATCTGTAGAAATGTTGGAAACAGCCCCTTTAACAGACGCAATCTACTTTGCACTTGTTTAGTCGATCAGGTTTGCATGTGATATGAAGTTTGCACACGTTTTAGTACACGCAAACCTAATTTAGTAAAGTAGTTTTGAGAATCTGTCACAAACAAAACAATCGTTCCTACTTCTGCAGTACATGTACTTGTGTCCAGCATCGTCACATTACAGTAGAATCTAGAAAAGTTCAGACACCAATCTGCTCCAGGTGACTAATCCACCACATATTTGTTCCTATTTAAAACTATTTCCCATAGGAAACAATAAGTAAAACTAATCTGTTCCAGGGTAAAGTTGAGGACACTCTTTATCCTCTCTGTCTTTATTAATGTTGGTATAGTCCATGTTTATGTCTGGAACGTTTGTAATTGTAATTCCACTGTAGTATATTTAAAATTGGGTTTTAAGGTACGACCCTGGGAGACAAGTAGTGTGCGTAGTGAAACTACTGGTGGTCTTGCATGCATATCACAACATTATTTTTTCACTGTAAAGGACCCAAAACATCCAACCAGAACATTGCCACTTTTCAGTACCTCTTAGTCCACTGGTATTGTTTCACATACATGTATTTATTTTGAAGCGACAAATTACATATAATTTCACCGTCTGTGGCTGTAGCTTGTTGTTACAACCCCGTATAGTAAGTGTAAGTAACGTTACAATACCGCTTAACACACATGTTATGCAGCGGGTCTACCAGAGGATTAGACTAGGTTCACACAGTAGGGTATGATGCCAAATTCAAGTTTTTGTTCATATCCGATTTTTTTTATGCCATTGTTCATTCAGATTACTAAAACAAATGGGTTTCTATCTGTGTCTAATGTGAACAGAATGTCTGTGAAGTGCACACTTGCCAACCTTGAGACCTTCGAATTCGGGAGATTTGGGGGGGGGGTTGAGGTGTGGGGGGGCGGGGTTGAGGTGGATGGGGTTGGAGGGACGGGGTTTGGTGGTAGCGGGGGTGTATATTGTCGCCTGGAAGAGTTAGGGATGCAAGGGATTCTGGGTATTTGTTCTGTTGTGTTTATGTTGTGCGGATGTTCTCCCGAAATGTGTTTGTCATTCTTGTTTGGTGTGGGTTCACAGTGTAGCGCATATTTGTAACAGTGTTAAAGTTGTTTATACGTCCACCCTCAGTGTGACCTGTATGGCTGTTGATCAAGTATGTCTTGCAGTCACTTTCGTGTGTATGCAGAAGCCGCATACAACATGTGACTGGGCCGGCACGCTGTTTGTATGGTGATAAAGTGGACGTGTCGACAGGTTGTAGAGGACGCTAAAGGCAGTGCCATCACGGCACGCCCTTAATATTGTTGTCCGGGTGAAAATCGGGAGAAATTCGGGAGAATGGTTGCCCCAGGAGATCTTCGGGAGGGGCACTGAAATTCGGGAGTCTCCCGGAAAAATCGTGAGGGTTGGCAAGTATGGTGAAGTGACTAAAGTTTGCATGGATTTAACAAAAACATTTGACACAATTAATCACAGCATCTTAATAAACAAATTGGAAAGGTATGGAATCAGAGGGTTGGTCTTGAACTGGGTTAGAAGCTACTTAACCAACAAGAAGCAATACGTGAAGATAGACGAAGACACGTCTACAGAGCTGAAAATATTTTGTGGTGTACCTCAGGGATCAATACTTGGAGCAAAATTGTTCAATCTTTATATAAACGACATTTGTAAAGTTACAAAGGACTTAAAATTAGTATTATTTGCAAATGATACAACTGTGTTTTGTTCAGGAGAGAGCACACAAAAGCTAATACAAATAATAACAGAATAAATGAACGAATTAAAAAGGTGGCTTGACAAAAACAGACTATCTTTGAATCTCAGTAAATCTAAAATAATGCTATTCGGTATTAGATGGGAAAGTCAAACACAAATACAAATAGACGGAGTAGATAATGAAAGGGCAAAAGAAAACAAGTTTTTGGGTGTAGTAATAAATGACAAAATGAACTGGAAATCTCATGTAAAAAATATACAACATAAAGTAGCAAGAAACTAAATGAAAATAATGAATAAAGCACTGTTCTGTTACAGCGAACGAGGAAATGAGATAAAATTGCTATGGAGTGAAAAAGAGTAGGATTAAATAAGCTCTGCTTCTTCCTACTCCTTTTCGGACATGTAGTAATGAAACAACTGGAAATATGTGGCGCATTACATTGTATCGTATGCATGTTCGAAATAAACTGAAACTGAACTGAACTGAACTGAACTGAACATAAAAGGCCGTGTGTTTCCAAAAGTTTGTGCAAGCGCATTTAAGGTGATTTCAAGGATTTGCAGCAACCAGAATCAACATTTTCTTATCAGAATTATTTTGTAAAAGAGATTAAGAAGGAGAAGGCTAAGAACTTTGGGAATGGCAGTTTGTGGGGCACTTTAAGGAGTCAGAGCCAGAAGTGGTGGGACATTAATATAAGTTCTAAAAGATCTTCTTTTCGTCACCAACTGTTTTCCACTCAATTTTCCACCATTCCTTTTGCAAGCTTCTATTTTGGCAAAGATTTATGTTGCCTTTAGATAATGTATGTGTCGGATGAATGCGACCTGCAGTCGCATCGTATTTATGACCACATACAAAAGAGGCCTGGGTGAAATTTGAAAAAATATGAATTGTACTGTTCACACTAATATGAACAAATTAGATGTAGGTCAACATGGGCAAAAACTCCTAATCAAAACCAAGAGTGTGCATAAGCAGGACCAACTTTAGTTACGCTCACACTACAGGGTATGATGCCCATTTCAGATTTTTTTGTTACTTACAATCTGTTATGTTCTTTTATGTAGTCATTCACATTACTCCCCCACAAACATTGCGTTAGTGTCAGTCCTGTCATGTGTGACAATTTCAAGGAGTATGTTTAACTGGAGTCAACATTTATTATTTCGCGTAGGAAATTAAGGAAAAGGCCAATCATTTTAGCTATGATAGTTGCTGCGTCTGTACCGGGGAGCTGGGACTTTGACGGAAATTCTGTCACGGCCCGGGCGCACCTCAGTGCGCATTCATCTGTGCGCTCCAAGAGCGCACCTGCGCGCGCCACTACGGCTGCAGCAGGCGGCTGCATTCAATCGGCTCAATCAGCACTCTACACACCTGTCGCTGATGAGCTTCCTCGCCAGTGCAAACCTGTGTTTCAGGCCAGAACGTAGTTTCCTGTTTCGTACAGTAAGCCAAACTCGTATCAGGCTCTATGCTCTCTCTCTCTGTAGTTTCTCCGCCTCCGTGTTCATTTTTGTCTCGTGTCCCTTGTCGTTCCAGCAGCATTTCCTCCGTTCCCGCATTACGAGCTGTGTGTCTCGTCTCCCCGTATTCCCTCTGGTTCCCTGGCTGCCTTTTGGATCTCGATCTCCCGCCTGGACACAGACTGTGACGCCTCTCTCCTGCCCTCGACCTCACGCCTGCTCACAGACCTCCGAGCTTTTCTTGGACTTCCGCACCTCGCTCAACACTCCCGGTAACACACTCCAGCTAAACTTCTTCCCGCTGTACAACGTAACAGTACATTCTGGCCAATTGATTAGTAACCAGACGGCACAGTGACCTTAGTCCCTGCCCCACGGTTCCCTGTTACCATGCGTCCCAGACGCTGTGACTTCTCCACCTGGCAAAAGCAAAAGATTTTTGCAAGATTGAAGGCAGATCCGCTGCTGCCATGTTACTCCTCAGAGGACGAGGAGGAGGAGGCATGGAACTCCCTGATGTCCAATTCTCGCGACGCTAACTGCGGGTATGTACATGGGATGTGGTGTGCGTTGGACACAATGTTGGCGGAGGCCCTCCGCTATTTACCCGAGGAGCTGGAGAAGATGATGTGGGGCCCCGAGGGTTCGCTGATTCCCATTGACTCCGTCTGGCCCGGGAATATCGCCGCACTATTGTGCCGGTCGCGTCGGAGAGGATGTAGACCTCCCAGAAGGGCTTCGACTCTCTGTCGGGACGCTATGCCTCCACTGACTCACGCTCCGCCTCCAGTGATTCAAGCTCCGCCCCCAGTGACTCTATCCCCACCCCCAGGGTTTCAAGCCCCGCCCCCAGTGATTATAACCCCTCCCCCAGTGACTCTGGACATTTTTATGGCCCTCCTCGATAGCTTCCTGTGGGAAGGACGGATGGACTTTTTCGCCTATCTAGAGTGGAGGAGGAATCTACCCGCCTCCTGGCCTCCCACCTCCCACCCTTTGTGACTGTTCCACAGTTGGCAGGAAGCGTCTGGCATCCGCTTTCAGAGGGGGGGAGATAGTGCTGATGGCTGTGCTGGTGGGGTGGCATAGCTTCGACCAGCAAAACGGCTACCCCCTGCTCGACCACCACCACCTGTTCTTCGGTAGGCCAAACCGCAACCTCCAGCCAGACCACCAGCACCCGCTCCAAGGCTCGTCCCCGTACCAGCATCCACTCCAAGGCTGGTCCCCGTACCAGCACCCGCACACAGACTGGTCCCCGTACCAGCACCCAAACTGGTTCCCGTACCAGCACCTAGACTGGTTCCCATACCAGCACCCAGACTGGTCCCTGTACCAGCACCCAGACTGGTTCCCGTACTAGCACTCAGACTGGTTCACAGCTCATGCTTCAGCACCTCGGCCAGCTCCTAGGCCTGCTGCTTCATCTCTGGCCCTAACGACATCGTCTTCCTCGTCTCTGGCTCCGACGACATCGTCCTTCTCTCTCGGACTCTAGCGACACCATCCTGCTCGTCTCCGGCAGGCCGTCCCACGGCGCCGCCCTCGTCTCCAGCATCCTTGCCTCAGTGACCTCCGGCTGGCCGCTCACACGCGGCGCCCTCTGAGGCCAGTGCATGGACGCTTTTTGCGCCAACAGCAGCAACGCCCAGGACGTAGGCGTGGAACCTTTAGGCTGCTGTGGTTCTGGCGCCACTCACATCCGCCTTCCCGACGACCAAGGAGGTGGCCGTTTCATGGCCGCCCACCTCGCCGGCTGCAGCGGCGTTCTACTCGCCGCCACCAGACTCGTCCCCGGTGGACTCGGGGACACTTGGGCCGGTCGCCCTCCACCCTCTCTTAACTCTTGATCTCTGTGTTCTTCTGGTTTGTTTCCTAGGACATCTAGAAACTGTCTATAAGGAGGGGAGTACTGTCACGGCCCGGGCGCACCTCAGTGCGCATTCATCTGTGCGCTGCGCTGGGCGCACCTCCAAAAGCGCACCTCCAAGAGTGCACCTGTGCACGCCACTCCGGCTGCATTCAATCGGCTCAATCAGCACTCTACACACCTGTCACTGATGAGCTTCCTCGCCTTCTTAAACCAGTGCAAACCTGTGTTCCGGGCCAGAACGTAATTTACTGTTTCGTAAACTAAGCCAAACTTGTATCAAGCTCTGTGCTCTCTCTCTCTGTGTTTTCTCCCCCTCCGTGTTCATTTTTGTTGCGTGTCCCTTGTCGTTCAAGCAGCATTTCCTCCATTCCCACGTTACGAGCTGTGTGTCTCGTCTCCCCGTATTCCCTCTGGTTTCCTGGCTGTCTTTTGGATCTCGATCCCCCGCCTAGACACGGACTTTGACCCCTCTCTCCTGCCCTTCGACCTCACGCCCGCTCACGGCCCTCCTAGCTTGTCTTTCCCCCTTGGACTTCCGCACCTCGCTCAACACTCCCGGTAACACACTCCAGCTAATCTCTACACAAAGTCGTACACCACACACATTTTGGATGAGTTTACACACTTCATTTCTTATTTATATGTATTATGTATATATATAAATAAATATAGAGCTAAAATGATGTCACTGCTGTCTGTGACGTCTGCTTTCCCCTGTACAACGTAACAAATTCTGCTATATTTCACTTCTAAAACATCATCTTTTTGCCACTGAGTGTTTTCTGTTCTTTTCTATTCAATTCAATTGATTTGGGATAGCTCCTTTAGATTCAGCCTCTCGTTTTCAAGGGGGTCCCTAAACCATTAACCATTAATCTTCGCGCCTGTCTGTTTTGACGAATAATTGCGATGAATCGATGACCAATGGGTCGGATGAACGAAACCTGATCGTTCAGACTTCAGTTGCATTCTATAGATATTTGATTTATATCCACCAAGTTTAACAGAAGTGTA
The DNA here is from genome assembly GCF_033978785.1 of Entelurus aequoreus. NCBI lineage: Eukaryota > Metazoa > Chordata > Actinopteri > Syngnathiformes > Syngnathidae > Entelurus > Entelurus aequoreus. The sequence goes on along the minus strand of NC_084733.1, from coordinate 76,907,204 downwards.
GATAAACAGAAGTGTAGATAGACCATGTCAAAACAGAAAGAAACCAGATATTAACAGTAAATGAACAAGATTAATCATCCATCCACCATCCATTTTCTATCGCTTGCCCCTCATAATTTTGACAAAATAGTACAATAGGAAATGACACAATATGTTACTGCATATGTCAGCAGCCAAATTACTGCATATGTCAGTAGCCAAATTAGGAGCCTTTGTTTGCTTACTTACTACTAAAAGACAAGTTGTCTAGTATGTTCACTATTTTATTTAATGCCAAAATTGTTCTTTGACTGCGATAAAAAACGTATGTTCAATAATATATCATAACATTTTTTGTTAAAATATGGCCGATATTGTATTTTTTTGCAGTCCCCTTTATTTTGAAAAGTATCGAAACAACATTTTGGTACCGGTAAAGCTGTCACATTTGAAAAAATCAGAATTGACTTGCAGTGTAAACTTTGCCCTAGTGACTTTGTCACCAAGTTTAGCGACTAAGCGAACCCTGTTGATAGTCTTTTTAAGAACGACAGCGTCAAATCTAGTGAAAAGGCTTTTGGGCACACGCTGCTGTTCTTTACGAGCAGCGTGTGCTACTGTGGGCCCCTCCTCATCTGAAAGCACTCACACCGTTTTATTTGTGCCAAAAAACGACAATAAGAAATGACAGAAGAAAGTTCCTTAGCAGTTGCCACCAAATGCAAGGTGTACCTGATCTGAACTGTACCATGACAAACTCAGCACAGCAGTGTAAGATTCTCACATACAATATGTTATCTGGCCCTTTCATCATCTATTTAGCCTCCCTGACTATTAAATGATTAGAGCAGCCATGACAAATGCTAAAGGAAGCCCATTTATTCTTAGATTGCTTGTCGCTGTCAAATGAATGTCTAATGAGGTCTGACTGGACTTGGTTTTTAAGAGCGGAATAGCACTAAGGTCTGCAAGCCTTCTGGTGCCCACGGAGCTTCAGGACACGACCCGCTCGCATGTATAAAAGATGTGGCTTGCAACTGAATGACTGCGCAAATTAATTCATAAATAATGACTCTGGTTTGGGGATGGAGGCTGTAATGCAACAACACTTTCCTGCCATGGCTGCATTAAAAAAAGGTGCCCCTTGGCTACACACGGGGGGGCTGGAGAATTGCCATAATGAATTCCTGAGCCAACCACCCATTACTTCCGCTGCCTGACTTTGCCTATTTGTTGTTTGGAGGAAGGAGAGATAGCGATCTGCTGAATATAGTTGAATAAATATAATGCACAACAAGCTGGTTTGATCACGCACAAATGAAACGGACGTGAATTAGCACACACATCTGGAGTTATTCTCACGCGGGTGTGTAAATATGTCGAGGTGTTTACAGATCGATGAGCACACGCACTCCTCTCCTTGCACACCATGTGACGTGTGTGTGTCTTTATTAAATGTCTGCCAACATTAACGTGTAATTTAGAGTGTATGTATGACACTGTGCCGCCTGAATGTCACTCAGAAAAATGGGTCTGGCTTTCGCTGCAGGCCAAAACCTCACGCAGCCTTTCCTCTAATAAGGCAAACGGGAGGAAACGCACCAGCAGCCTCGCGGGATTCCTCTTTCTTTCCCTCCCATTCTGAGTCGCACTTCTGCAAATGAAAATCAACAGTATCGCGCAGTCAGGTGTTCACGTATCACAACAGCCAATTAACCTGCAGAGTTGAGAGACTGTTTATGCAATGACATTTAACACCGATTTTGTAACGTAACCTCTGACCCAGCAGTTTCAATATAGCCTCTGCATGAATGGTAAATGAGAGAAAAAGCCCATTTATTACGCACAAATGTCAATGCTATTGTGGCGAGAAAGAAGCCAACTCTTCCATGAAAGACGACGGCGGAGAACCTTCTGTCCATGTGCGTGTCAACGTGTTTAAATATTAGAGACATAGGGCCTGATATACTAAGATCCAAACACTGCACGCTAAACAGCATGTGATTTACTAAGACTGCGTGTGCAATTACAAAGTGGTGCAGACCACCTTCTGTAATTGAGGATTTTGTGTGTACGATAAAAGGCATCACCACAGAGACACTCTCATTTACTGCACATTCATGTTATAATGCTCCTACCTGTGGCGTTTTGCTTTGTTTTCAAACATTTATGGGCATTTTAGCAACAGTCCTGCAGAGCATCTACATTGAAGGTGCGTGCTCATTGGAGAGATGATGCACTTACCCCGGCTCTAGACTCTAAAAAATCCATACTTCAGTAAGTTGTTTTAATAAAGGAAATGTTTTATTAATATATATTTTATGTGAAATAAACAAACATCATTTGAAAATATTAAATCACACAAAAACGCATATGTTGAATTTGTTTTAATAAATCCTTAAATCCTCTAGCAGCTATAACATTATAAAATGAATTTGGGCTGCAACTAACGACTATTTTAATAGTCATCGACTATCTTAACGATTAGTCGACACGTCAGGTTATAAAGCGTGCACATATTAAGTGCTTCTAATTCAGCCATCAACTTTTTAATTCATTGAGATATGTTTTGGCATGTGCTTACTAACAACAACAATATGTATTTATACTGTAATTATGCTGCTCATTACGTTTAAAAAAAAAATGTGATGACTATTAAACTTGTGTCCACTTAAAAGTAAGGACAGAAAAAGTGCAAAATAAAACTATATATATATATATATTTTTTTTTTTTTAAAGGACAGTTAAAATAGCAACACCAACAAACGTGCGTGACTGCTCGCTGACTGCTCGCTGACTGTTCGCTGTTGCGAAAAAGCTAAGTATCGTTCTATCTGTGTGCTTTTAATTGTTTTGCAGCTTTCTTTACTACTTCCCAAACATATTTAGTAGTCCTATTTAACTTGCAAATCACCCGATCTCTGTCTCACCACCCCTCACGCAGCTAGCTAGATGCTAAGCTAACGAAGCTAGCGTGGAGAAAGGCGGCGCCGGTCGCCGGTCGGAAGGAAGCTACTCCCCGCACACCGTGACCACTTCCCGGAAGACAGCAGGAACTTCACTCGGTGACAGAAAATACCGTGAGCATGGCTTCCTGCGCTTTGTGCACCTTACTCATCGATAGGCTGGCTCTGCTAGAGGGCCGTGTCCGCCAGTTAGAGCAGAGTAATCTCGTAACTTTAGATGTTGCGGACACATCTGCTAGCGTTAGCTGTAGCGAGCTAACTAGCCCAGCTTGTAGCAGTCCTAAGCGACCTATAAGCTACGGTGTACCGGTTGAGACGCATAATAGATTTAGCTCTTTAGCTAGTCCTACACCCCAGTCTACTGGGCACCACACCTTAGTCATAGGGGACTCCATCACCCGAAACATAAAGCTAGCAAACCAGCCACAATTAAGTGTATTCCCGGGGCCAGAGCACCTGACATTGAAGCTAATCTTAGAGAGCTAACTCGCAACAGGCCTAGTAAACACGTACGACAGGCTAATCGCACCACTAGTTATGGGAATATAGTTGTACACATTGGCTCCAATGACACTAGGATGAGACAGTCAGAGATTACAAAGAGAAACATAGCCAGGACTTGTGATCTCGCTAGAAAGATGTCCAGGCATCGAGTATTTGTCTCTGGCCCCCTGCCTGCGAGAGGCAATGATGAGAGGTATAGCAGATTAGTCTCGCTTAACAAGTGGCTGTCTATCTTCTGTAGACAACAAGGACTAACGTTTATTGATAATTGGCCCTCTTTCTGGGGCAAACCAGGCTTGTTGATGAGAGACGGCCTTCACTCTAACCAGGAAGGATCCATCATCCTGTCTAAGAACACAGACTACTCTTTGAGTCACACTTGACTAACTACACTAGAGCAAGCCCGGTCACAGGCAATTACAGAGTCTGCTTGTCCGGGTGAGGAGTCAGTTCAGCTAGAACTAGCCAGCGCCAGGCTGGATAATCCCTGTACGCATAGCAATTCTCTTAGAATAATACACAACTCACAAAATGTTTTTTCTGTTGTGACTGTGTCAGAGGTGGACATGCATTCTACTGAGGTGGCAAATTATGATGTGTTCAGTTTATCGCAGCACCAAGCAAACAATCTGAAAATTCCCGTCATATCAATTCCTAGATATGGTCGAAACTATGGTCGAGCCAAAACGTTATTAGTTAATGAGGTCATTAGAGAAAACAATCTTAACGTCATTGGTCTTATCGAAACCTGGCTCAAACCAGACGATTTGTATGCGCTAAATGAGGCATCTCCTCCTAACTATACGAATGCACATATTGCCCGTCCTCTTAAAAGGGGCGGGGGGGGGGGGGGGTCACACTAATATACAATGAAAACTTTAACCTTACCCCTAACCTATATAATAAATATAAATCGTTTGAGGTGCTTACTATGAGGTCTGTCACACCGCTACCTCTCAACCTGGCTGTTATCTACCGCCCCCCTGGGCCCTATTCGGACTTTATCAGTGAATTCTCAGAGTTCGTTGCTGATCTAGTGACGCACGCCGACAATATAATCATAATGGGGGACTTTAATATCCATATGAATACTCCATCGGACCCTCAGTGCGTGGCGCTCCAGACCATAATTGATAGCTGTGTTCTTACACAAATAATAAATAAACCCATTCATTGCAACGGTAATATGATAGATCTAGTGCTTGTCAGGGGTGTCACCACCTCCAAAGTTATGATACTCCCGTATACTAAAGTAATGTCCGATCATTACCTTATAAAATTCGAAGTTCTGACTCATTGTCAACAAGCTAATAATAATAATAACTGCTATAGCAGCCGCAACATTAATGCTGCCACAACGATGACTCTTGCTGACCTACTGCCTTCGGTAATGGCACCATTCCCAAATTATGTCGGCTCTATTGATAACCTCACCAACAACTTTGACGATGCCCTGCGCGAAACCATTGATAGTATAGCACCGCTAAAGCAAAAAAGGGCCCCTAAAAGGCGCACCCCATGGTTTACAGAAGAAACTACAGCTCATAAATTATCATGTAGAAAGCTGGAACGCAAATGGCGCGCGACTAAACTTGAGGTTTTCCATCAAGCATGGAATGCTAGTTTAATAACTTATAAACGCATGCTTACCTTAGCTAAAGCTAAATATTACTCAAATCTCATCCGCCTCAACATAAACGATCCTAAATTTTTGTTTAGTACAGTAGCATCGCTAACCCAACAAGGGACTCCTCCCAGTAGCTCCACCCACTCGGCAGATGACTTTATGAATTTCTTTAATAAGAAAATTTAACTCATTAGAAAGGAGATTAAAGAAAACGCATCCCAGCTACACCTGGGTTCTATTAACACAGATACGACTGTATATACGATGGATACCGCCCTCCAAAATAGTCTCTCTCTTTTTGATGAAATAACATTAGAGGAATTATTACGGCGTGTAAGTGGTATAAAACAAACAAAATGTCTACTTGACCCACTTCCTGGGAAACTTATCAAGGAACTGTTTGTATTATTAGGTCCATCAGTGCTAAATATTATAAACTTATCACTTTCCTCCGGCACTGTTCCCCTAGCATTCAAAAAAGCGGTTATTCATCCTCTGCTCAAAAGACCCGATCCTGACGTCATGGTAAACTACCGACCGGTGTCCCACCTTCCGTTTATTTAGAAAATTCTCGAAAAAATTGTTGCACAGCAGCTAAATGAACACTTAGTGTCTAACAATCTCTGTGACCCCTTTCAATCCGGTTTCAGTGCAAATCAATCTACGGAGACAGCCTTCGCAAAAATGACTAATGATCTATTGCTAACGATGGATTCTGATGCGTCATCTGAGTTGCTGCTTCTTGATCTTAGCGCCGCTTTCGATACCGTCGATCATAATATTTTATTAGAGCGTATCAAAACACGTGTTGGTATGTCAGACTTAGCCTTGTCTTGGTTTAACTTTTATCTTACTGACAGGATGCAGTGCGTCTCCCATAACAATGTGACCTCGGACTATGTTAAGGTAACGTGCGGAGTTTCCAGGGCTCGGTTCTTGGCCCTGCACTCTTTAGCACTTACATGCTGCCGCTAGGCGATATCATACGCAAATATGGTGTTAGCTTTCACTGTTATGCTGATGACACCCAACTCTACATGCCCCTAAAGCTGACCAACACGCCGGATTGTAGTCAGCTGGAGGCGTGTCTTAATGAAATTAAACAATGAATGTCCGCTAACTTTTTGCAACTCAACGCTAAGAAAACGGAAATGCTGATTATCGGTCCTGCTAGACACCGACATTTATTTAATAATACCACCTTAACATTTGACAACCAAACAATTACACAAGGCGACAGGGTAAAGAATCTGGGTATTATCTTCAACCCAATTCTCTCGTTTGAGTCACACATTAAGGGTGTTACTAAAACGGGCTTCTTTCATCTCCGTAACATCGCTAAAATTCGTTCCATTTTGTCCACTAGCGACGCTGAGATCATTATTTATGCGTTCGTTACGTCTCGTCTCGATTACTGTAACGTATTATTTTCGGGTCTCCCTATGTCTAGCATTAAAAGATTACAGTTGGTACAAAATGCGGCTGCTAGACTTTTGACAAGAACAAGAAAGTTTGATCATATTACGCCTATACTGGCTCACCTGCACTGGCTTCCTGTGCACTTAAGATGTGACTTTATGGTTTTACTACTTACTTATAAAATACTACACGGTCTAGCTCTATCCAATCTTGCTGATTGTATTGTACCATATGTCACCGCGCAAGAAATCTGCGTTCAAAGAACTCCGGCTTATTAGTGATTCCCAGAGACCAAAAAAGTCTGCGGGCTATAGAGTGTTTTCTATTCGGGCTCCAGTACTATGTAATGCCCTCCCGGTACAGTTAGAGATGCTACCTCAGTAGAAGCATTTAAGTCCCATCTTAAACTCATTTGTATACTCTAGCCTTTAAATAGGCCCCCTTTTTAGACCAGTTGATCTGCTGTTTCTTTTCTTTTCTCCTCTGCCCCCCTCTTCCCTTGTGGAGGGGGAGTTACACAGGTCCGGTGGCATGGTTGAAGTGCTGGCTGTCCAGAGTCAGGACCCGGGGTGGACCGCTCGCCTGTGCATCGGTTGGGGACATCTCTGCGCTGCTGACCCGTCTCCAGCTCGGGATGGTTTCCTGCTGCCCCACTATGGACTGGACTCTCACTATTATGTTGGATCCACTATGGACTGGACTTTCGCTGATATGTTAGATCCACTATGGACTGGACTTTCACAATATTATGTCAGACCCACTCGACATCGATTGCTTTCGGTCTCCCCTAGAGGGGGGCGGGGGGGTTACCCACATATGCGGTCCTCTCCAAAGGTTTCTCATAGTCATTCACATCAACGTCCCACTGGGGTGAGTTTCCTTGCCCTTATGTGGGCTCTGTACCGAGGATGTCGTTGTGGCTTGTGCAGCCCTTTGAGACACTTGTGATTTAGGGCTATATAAATAAACATTGATTGATTGATGTGAGAGTACCTTGCCACTAATCTCGTTGTAACCCCCCTAGAAGAATGACAATAAAGGTTTATCTGAATCTCAATAAAAAAAAACTAACTTGCTCAAATAGAAACAATCATTTTGTGATGATGTGTTTAAAAAGCTGCACACTGATATATTATTGATTATTGATTAACTTTTGGCATTTTTAGCACTCTAACAGACTCAACGCATATAATTGTATCATTAATACTTTTTTAACATTTAGCTATCTAATAGATTGTATGTTTAATTTTATAATACTGGTGCATTGATGCCTAATGTTTAGTGTGTGTGTGTGTGTGTGTGTGTCGTGTGTGTGTGTGTGTGTGTGTGTGTGTGTGTGTGTGTGTGTGTGTGTGTGTGTGTGTGTGTGTGCGCGCGCGCGTGTGTGTGTGCATGCGTGCGTGTGCCATTGCGTTTGTTATTGTGCCTTGCTTCATTGCATTGCAGATTGACGCTCCTTTAAAAAGTACTTAAATTGATTTAGACAAAGTTTAGCTGACCAACTTGGCTAAAATGATAGTTAAATCTATTTTTCACACAACTTTACCTCATACTTGTTAGCTGGCTAGCAAGGCTAACAATCTTATCGAGTTGAGACCGCATTCTCCAGATGTTTGACATTCCTCCGCTTTTAATGCTCCTGTATTACAGATATAGTGTCATTAAACGAATTTTGCTTTTCAAAATGAGCAAGGTATTCCAGTTTTTAACAAGAATTGGAGGAAATATTCCCACACTTTCCAGCAGACACCAAAACAAATACATTTCTGTTTACCTGTTACAGGGGGCGTATGCTTTATCAGTATTATGCAGTAGCATGGATCCAAATCTGTGCACTACAAAACATGTTTATTGTAGCCATTAATCCTGACTTCCTCATTTAATATTTAAAAAATCAGCACAAATTGTTTTATTCATTTTTGTATTGTAGGTATAAGTTTGTTATATTTTGTGCTCCTGAGTTAATGCTGCTGATCAACTTGAATTTAATATTATTTATTGAGTTTATTTAATTACATGTTTTAGTATCAAATGGTTTGAATTGGTCAACATTTTTTATAGTTTATATACACTAATACTTTTTTTTAATTTAAAGCAAATGCATGCACTTTAAATATTTTCCATTACACACTAAACATATGTTAAAGTTATTGTTTGTTGTAAGTTGATCTATTTTACCTTCTTTTATCTTTTTTTTTTTATGTTAATACGGATAAAATGTTATGCAGAGGTGTACTTGTACCAATTTTTTAGACAATTAATATTATTTATAGTCGTGGCGGAGGCGTGAAGTGTGTTGTTCTTCCAACGGGGGCGTAACAGAAAACAACTGAGAAGCACTTCGCCTGTTATGGTTCAACTTAATGTAGACCTGATAAAGTTTTATGTTTCCAGGATTTAACTGCTGGTTCGCTTTGGATTCAGAAAGAACAACTTTCCCCATCGTTATGGTTATGTAGCGGCTCTGAGTTGTGTATCGATCTTCCCTTACTGCCACCTCTCCGAGTGGGGCATGAACCCACGTCACCCGATTGACAGGTAAGTGTGTTAGCCACTAGGCTAAAAGCCTAGCACACTCTTTGGAGTTGTCACGGAGTGAGGTTTTTTTAGTAACGTACACCTGGCGTAGCCTTGAGTGCTGGCCGCCGATCAGTTAGACAAAGAAACACAAATATGACAACCCACTTTTTTCCCTTCCGATTTTTTGGCCAGCTCAACCATACCAAAGGTCTGCACCCTACATGATTCTAACAAAAGCATGACGACAAGTTTGGTCAAGAAGAAGTGACAACCAACCTCTTGATGGCCTTGTAACAGATGATGATAGCTGAGAGTAGGAAGAGGGCTGAGGCACAGCCTACTGTTCCTAGCACTATAAAGTCCATGTCCGTCCACCAGGGTCTCACTAAGGGCACCATAGGTTCTGCCACTGGGGAGAAGAACAGAAAGAGTTCATCAACACAACATCAAGAAAAAACCCCAGAAGATGATTCAATGATATCCAATGCTTACAGAAGCACCCTTACACCACAACAATTACTGGTGCGTAAACCTGCTCTTTCCACATTAGATGTATGCTGGACGAGCCACTCTGATGTGATGTTGTGTGCTCCAGCAAATTCAAAAGTGTAGTCCAGCAATCATCATCCTATCTGCCTATCTACAGTGGCACCTACGTTTCCGTACGACCCATTTCAAGTATGATGCGGTTTTCGACGAAAGTTTGTTAATGCTGTATTTTGTTACACCCTATGGGGTTGATTCCAGTTTTGGGCAAGACTCAGGTTTTTTGGAAGGCTAGATAAGTTCCCAGCCAGTCATTGTCCCAGATTTCTTCTGAATTATCCATGCATACATATTCATCACCTTTTAAAGACTTCCCTTTAGAGCAAAACCTCAGGCCTGAGATAAAAGAATGGGAAGATAATTATGTAGTTATGAAGATTAAAGTAAAACTCAGTTACATGAATCATTCATGACGTCTCACCTTTTTGTAAACAGTCTTGTGAAGAAGTTAAAATGTGCTAAATGGGTCTGCTTGTCATACAGTGCATCTAGAGAGTATTCCCAGAGCTTCACTTTGTCCACATTTTGTTATGTTACAGTCTTATTCAAAATGGAATAAATTCGTTTTTGTCCTCAAAATTCAATACACATAATGAAAATGTGAAACTTTTTTTTTGTTATTTAATTTTGCAAATGTATTAAATATAAAAAAATGACATGTACATAAATATTCAGAGCCTTTGCTCAATACTTTGTTGATGCACCTTAGGCAGAAATTACAGTCTCAAGTCTTTTTTAATACGATGCCACAAGCTTTGGACACTTTCTGTCATGGCCCATTGCCCGAGTCATGTTAGTGATGTTTAGTTTGGTAATATTATCCTTTACTGTCCATTTCTGTTTCAGTGCCCTCTTTAGTTTTTCTTGTTGCCATGGGTGTTTATTTCCTTCACCTGCTTCTGATTAGTGGTCGGGACGCTTACCTGCTCCTGATCACTAATCAGAGAGATATTTATACCTACCTCGCGCCATACTCTGCCTGGCAGTCTTGTTCGTTACACGCGACAGTTGGTGTTTGACTTTATGCAACTTCCTAGTTTTTGTATTTTCACTTTCCAGGCTAAAGACTCTTTTCATTGCTATGCTAAGCTAAAGCTAACCTCAAATATCACATATGTTGCCTATTGAGAATAAATCAGCATCTTACCTGCACACTGCTTCCTGACATCCTTTTGCATCTTGGGGAAAGGACCACCGCAACATGCCCATTCCTCTTTGAAGTATCTCTCAAGCTCCATCATGTTGAATGGGAAGGGTTGCTTTTTATCCAGGATGTCTCTGTACATTGCTGCATTCATCTTTCCCTATATCCTGACTAATTTCCCAGTTCCTGCCACTGAAAAACATCCCCACAGCATGATGCTGCCACCACTATGCTTTACTGGAGGGATGGTATTGGCCTGGTGATGAGCGGTGCCTGGTTTCCTCCAAACATGATGGCTGGCATTCATGCCAAAGAGTTAAATGTGTGTCTCTTCAGACCAGAGAATTTAATTTCTCATGGTCTGAGAGTCTTACAGGTGCCTTTTGGCAAAAAATTTTTTGTAAGAAATGGCTTCTGTCTGGCCACTTTACCATACAAGCCTGATTGGTGGATTGCTGCAGAGATGGTTGTCCTTCTGGAAGGTTCTCCTCTCTCTACAGAGGAATGCTGTAGCTTTGACAGAGTGACCATCGGGTTCTTGGTCACCTCCCTGACTAGACTAACAATGTACAGAGACATCCTGGATGTAAACCAACGCTATCCATCCAACTTGATGGAGTTTGAGAGGTGTTGCAAAGAGGTATGGGCAAAACTATAAGTTGTACCTATCTTAATGTTTAACTACACTAAGATAGGTGTACCAAATTTGTGGCATTGTTTTCAAAATGACTTGAGGCTGTAATTGCTGCCAAAGGTGCATCAACAAAGTATTGAACAAATGCTGTGAATACTTATGTACATGTGTTATTTTTTTGTCATTATGCGGTAATGTCTGTAGACTTTTAGGCCAAAAACTGTTTTTTTTTTATTTTGGAATAAGGCTGTAACATAACAGGTGTACACCGCCTTCCGCCCGATTGTAGCTGAGATAGGCTCCAGCACCCCCCGTGACCCCGAAGGGGATAAGCGGTAGAAATGGATGGATGGATGGATAACAGAATGTGAACAAAGTGAAGCCCTGTGTGTAAATACTTTCTGGATGTACTGTATTTCCTCACAACACAGCACAGCTCGTCAAAACTTGAAGGCAGGTGTGTGGAAGCTTTTTTCACCAAAGGCCGCATGCTGAATAATCAAAAGTTGCTGGGGCTCATTTTGATATTTTTCATATTGCAAATAGGCTTAAACCAATCCAATATGCTAAGAAGTTATTTATATTGTAAGATGACAACAACCTGAATATCAGTTGTTGTCTTAGTATTAACATTTCAACATTTTCTGGATAGGTAAACCCGTCGCTCTATAAGTTGGTGGGAAGCGCCGTGCGTGTGATTGTGTGTGTGCTGGTCACGTGGGCATTGATGTGGGTGTGTGTATACTTTTAGGGAAGTGTTTAAAGAGTGTGCACTTTATCACTGTCACTGAGATTTCAAGGAGAAGAAAGAAAAGGCTGGAACTGCACTTTTGTCAAATGTCTATATTACACTGATATCAGATGTGACGCCACTCTACTCCTCGATCGCTACACTCTGTTTGTATGCTATGCTACGCAACTTTATATGATCATACTTGCCACATCCAAAGCATCTGTTTGCTATTCTGGTCACATTGTTCCATATATTGTACATCTGCTGTGATAGCCTAGTGTTCTAATTAAATCCACCACAAAACAGATACTGGATTTTACAGTAAAACATGTCATCAAACAACAAAATGCCCATTCCTACCCTCCCAGCCGCTACAAGGAGGAAAAGAGCCGCAAAAATACCACTTTGTGCAGGCAACAAAACAAAACAACATGTTTGCCAAGGTCTTAGCGGAAATTTTTTTCCAAAAGCCTTTGTCGACATACTGAACATGTTGCTTTACTTCCAGACAAACATAGTTAACCATTTTTAATTGAGGTAGTGCACATGTATACTTCTCACGTCTCAAAAGGATAGGAAAAAGCAGATATTTTTGCCCCTTCTCGGTGTTCTCATTTTGTTCACTTCCTGTGTTTAACATACATTACCATTGTTCAATAGGGAAAGAAAGGATAAGGAATGTGGTTTAGAATTTAAAGCATGCACGTAATATGTTGGTGGTTAGCTCAGGCGCAAACATTTTAGGAAGAAAATGAAAAATAAGAATACATTAGTAGTGGAAGTGGTCATAATTTGGGAAAAAGTCTCAGTTGAGTGAGAGTTGTAACAGGCGACTTGACAGTGTTTGTCTCACCCCTCCACCTCTGTAAGAGTCCATGTCAATCATGACGGTTGTCAGCAACGAGGTCTTCGGGCCTGTACCGCTGTCATTTTCTCCCTTCTCAGACTGACGTGTGTGTGAATATAAATGAGTGATGAGAGCATGATGCAACACACGTGATGTGCTTTGGTAAAGAGGCCAACATAACTGAAATAACCAGTCACAGGTAAACTAGGCCAACAAATTTGGCTTATGCCATCCAAATGCAACATCAGCGTTGTTATCGGTCATAGTTGTTTTGTCCACGATGGACTTGTGCATGGTTACTCACAATGATTTACACACGCGTATGTCCTCTGTTTTTAAAGATGATAGTTTTCAGTGTTTCAGGAGACTTGTTCAAACTGCCACCAAAGCCTCGTTTTGACGTTTTTTACCATGCGTTTGGCCAGCGTGACAGATATAGCCTACTTTGTCTTGTTTAGAATGATTGGAAGAGGTGGTCTAGGGCCCGTTACGATTCCACACATACTGTTATGTTTCACTAAAGGGGAGGTGACGGCTCAGACACCAGGGGGCGGTATATCCAAAGATTTATTATATATATATATATATATATATATATATATATATATATATATATATATATATATATATATATATATATATATATATATATATATATAAAATAAACAATACTAATAAACTATAGAATGGTGTGTGACAAAATCCAAGAGTGTATGTGTGTGACTATGTGTGTAGATTAGCTGAAGTGTGTGTTACCAAGTGTTGACGAAAGCGAAGGAACTTGAGTCCATGGGAAGAGAGAGATCTGTGTCCAAGCGGAAGGTCGAGATCCAAGGGGGCAGTCCGAGAAGCAGGGGAACGACGACGAGGAAATGACGAGACACACAGCAACGTCAAACACGGGAACGGAGGTCTGCGGTAGGATGAGACACAATGAAACACGGAAGGGAAAACAGACAGAGAGAGCAGGATTGCATCAAGCAGGATGATCGCTTACTGTACACCAGAGAGAAACTAAGTTCCCGCGTGGATCCATGGGTCCGCTGGTCCTTTATCCAGCTCGCCCTCATCAGTCCAAGGTGTGCAGATAGGAGATTGCGTGCAGGCTTGTCGCTGCGTGGGCGTGCTGCACACAGCGTGAGCAGGAGAGTGTCCGAGCGCGCTGTCAGCGGAGAGAGAGCGCATGTGGGCGTGGCCCGCGGTGCGCTCGTCAGGACGAACAGATGAGGGCGCATTGGAATGGCCCTGGCCGTGACAGTATCCCCACCCTTAGGCGAGTCACCCGACGAGCGCCGGGGAGCATCAGGATAGTCACGGTAGAAAAATAAATAACAAACTCAAAAGGTAAGGGAGGGCGGAGGGGAGAAGTGGTGGTGGGTCGCCGGCCCAAGTGTCTCAGAAGCCATCGGGGACAAGTCTGGTGGCGGCGGCGAGTACACCGCTGCTGCGGCCGGCGAGGTGGACGACCAAGGAACGGTCGACTTCTTGGCCGTCGGTAAGGCGGACGCAAGTGGCGCCGTGGTACGGCCCGCCGGACACGAAGAGGAGGGCACATCGTCATCTGAAGCGAAGAAGAACAGGAAGACGCCGTCGTGGAAGCAGCGGACGTCATCGGCGTGGAAGCAGCAGACGTCATCGGCGGCGTGGAAGCAGCGGACGTCATCGGCGGCGTGGAAGAAGACGTCATCTGCAATGCAGGCATGGAAGCAGCAGACGTTGGCGGCGCCGGAGACGAGGAGGACGGCTGAGGATCAGGCCGAGGTGCTGAGGTCGGCGCTGCAGGCCGAGGTGCTGAGGTCGACACTGCTGGCCGAGGAGCTGAGGTCGACGCTGCTGGCCGAGAGGCAGAGGTCGGCGCTGCCGGCCGAGGGGGAGAGGTCGAGGCCAGCCTGGAAGCTGGCGGAGACACAGGGGTCAGCCTGGAAGCTGGCGGCGACGCAGGGGTCAGCCTGGAAGCTGGCGGAGACGCAGGGATCAGCCTGGAAGCTGGTGCTAGCTCGGAGGCTAGCTCGGGGACAGGTGCTAGCTCGGAGGCTAGCTCGGGGACAGGTGCTAGCTCGGAGGCTAGCTCGGGAACTGGTGCTAGCTCGGATGCTAGCTCAGGGACTGGTGCTAGCTCGGACGCTAGCCCGGGGACTGGTGCTAGCTCAGACGCTAGCCTGGGGACTGGTGCTAGCTCGGACGCTAGCCTGGGGACTGTTGGTGGCTCGGACGCTAGCCTGGGGACTGGTGGTGGGTCGGACGCTAGCCTGGGGACTGGTGCTAGCTCGGACACTAGCCTGGGGACTGGTGCTAGCTCGGACGCTAGCCTGGAGACTGGTGATGCTGGTGCTGGTAGCGGGGTTGGTGAGTGCGGCCAGGCAAACTGAAAGACCGAAGATAGCGGTCTTGCTGGCCGCAGCTGTGCTACCTCACCAGCACGGCTGTCGGTACCATTCCCCCCTCCAAAGGCGGATTCCAGACGCTTCCAGTAGACTGAGGAACAGACACTGAGGGTGGAAAGAGGGTGTCCAGGCGGTGAGAAAATTATTTCTTGCCCATATTGCTACTAAACATGCCTTTCCACGACATGTCGACAGAACAAGACAAATCCTCCCGTGTGGAGCGAAAAAAGAAAAAGACATCGTGAATGAGGCAAAAAGAGGAGAGAAAAAAATAATGTCACTGGGGGCGGGGCTAATGTCACTGGGGCGGGGCTAAAGTCACTGTGCCGTCAGGTCCCTAATCAATTTTGGCGGGAACTTACTGTTATGTTTCACTAAAGGGGAGGTGACGGCTCAGACACCAGGGGGCAGTATATACAAAGATTTATTATATATATATATATATATATATATATATATATATATATATATATATATATATATATATATATATATATATATATATATATATATAATAATAATAAACAATACTAATAAACTACAGAATGGTGTGTGACAAAATCCAAGAGTGAATGTGTGTGACTATGTGTGTAGATTAGCTGAAGTGTGTGTTACCAAGTGTTGACGAAAGCGAAGGTACAAGGCAGTCCATGGGAAGAGAAAAATCCATGTCCAAGCGGGAGGTTGAGATCCAAGGGGGCAGTCCGAGAAGCAGGGGAACGACGACGAGGAAATGACGAGACACACAGCAACGTCAAACACGGGAACGGAGGTCTGCGGTAGGATGAGACACAATGAAACACGGAAGGGAAAACAGACAGAGAGAGCAGGATTGCATCAAGCAGGATGATCGCTTACTGTACACCATAGAGAAACTAAGTTCCCGCGTGGATCCATGGGTCCGCTGGTCCTTTATCCAGCTCGCCCTCATCAGTCCAAGGTGTGCAGATAGGAGATTGCGTGCAGGCTTGTCGCTGCGTGGGCGTGCTGCACACAGCGTGAGCAGGAGAGTGTCCGAGCGCGCTGTCAGCGGAGAGAGAGCGCATGTGGGCGTGGCCCGCCGTGCGCTCGTCAGGACGAACAGATGAGGGCGCATTGGAATGGCCCTGGCCGTGACACATACTGTGCATACATGCATGCACATAACGTAGCTGAGTCACAGAATGACTTGCAAGTGCTTACTAATGATCACCAACACAATTCAGAATTCCGCATATAGACTCAAAATGATCCAAAAGTCAAACACTTGGCATGTGGCCTCATCCGTGACTACATTAGTGTGCGTCATTCAGGCCTAATCCCAATGAACCCCCTCACCCTACACTTTAGCCCTATCCCTACATTTTGTGCGTTCCCGTAAAGGTAGTGGTGTTCCAATGACTCTTTGAATGTAAGGGTAGTGGGCATAACGAGGAGTAGGGGGTATGAATCTAGCCCTTCAGAGTGAGGCGTTTCAAATGCTGACTTGCTCAGGTAGGGCCAGAGACAAATGCACAACTTCTGCATAAGTTATATAATATATTACATGTTATTTTGGAACATTAGTTTTTCATTTTAGCCAGCCAGCCACGCTAGCAAAAGTTAGGCTAAAATACTAAATAATAATAATAAAATACTAAAACTTAAACGCTTGTGAATGTGAAAATATTAACGTTACATACCTTCAAAAAATTCACAAGAGATAACAGTCGTAGATGACGGCTTCTTCCCCGTGTAGTTCTTCGTTTATTCATCAACCGAAGCATGATGAATGTAAAAAAAACAACAACAACGATTTCAGCCGTTCTCTCCACTGCTGTCAGGTTTATTGTATAATGGTGGGGCAAGAGGGTTGTACATTACACCACTACTAATAAAGTACAGTGGTTCTATTGAATTTTAAAAGGTACTACTGCCTTTGGAAAACATCCACAAGTGCTGCCGTGCGGCACTGACATTGCTGAGCCGAGGTGTGGCGCATTCGTGTGTCAAAACGCACACACTGAGCGCACACAAACAGAAAATATGTCCAAAGGAATAATGACAAAACAACAGCAATTCTACTCGTAATAGAAATACTGCACCATTCACACTAACTTAAATATGGTGGTATGGGGCTAAACTCCTTACTCATGGTAATGCTTTGCGCTTAAAATGTATCTTTGGCCCGCAGTTCATTGGCACATTTACACATTTTCAAAATTTGGCCACACCTGCCCTAGATAGTTTGGTTGGCTTTTTGGTGCTCACTAAAACTTTGTCATGTCTGTGATCATGTTTTGTTTAAGTTATGTCCTGTTTGGTTTTTGGACTCTTTTTGGTTCCTGTTTTCACTCCATTTTTTTGTCACCATAGCAACCATTAGTTTCACCTGGTTCACATTTTCACTCACGCACCTGTTGCCAATCATGTCAATACTATTTAAGCCTGTCATTTTCAGTTGGTTGTCCTGGCGACATTGACATTATTCATGCTCTGCTCTAAATGCTTCTGTTCACTCTGCTGTAACCATAGCTCATGCTTCATACTATACCACAGTAAGTCCTTTTGTTTCATGTCCATAGTTTTTGCCCAAGTGCTAGCTTTTGTTTCATTAGCCAAGTTTGTATCTCCGCCTTGTGCGCACCTTTTGTTTGTACCTTTTTATAGTCATTATTAAATCATGTCCTTACCTTCACGCCATGTACGCTCCTTCTTCTCTTGCATCTCGGGAAAACAAACCCCCCACAGTCCACGTCTTGACAACCTTAGCATGTTTATTTGTTTATCTGAGTGTTTTAGCCTTTTTGGTGAAAAAAAGTCACAATGGAGATCTGTTTATTTTTGGATGTCCCCATTAGCTGTGCTCTCAAAAACAAAACAAAAAAACTATGCCATAGGGCTTTGTGTGTAACAAAGTACCGTAATGCATTTGCCAGCATGTCACTCCGTGTCATCAAGTGCCCAGACAAACATTTCCATACAATATTGACTCCAATGCTGTGCTTTTTTCATAGAGTACGACTGCAAAATACAGTGATACTGCAAATAATGAGTACCTTAACTTACAAGTAATTTGAGGTGCGAAATGTCTTTAAACTTGTTATGCTTTAGGTTGTGAGCATACCTCGAGTTACAGTAGGTAAGGTTGTATTTTAGCCTCATTCCAACGTGTGACTGAAGCATTAATGAGTGGGACTTCCAGGACTAGCTGCTGTGAGCAGATGATATTGTATCGTCTCTTTGTCTTTCTGACTCATCAGGTCTTATCAAGTTGGTACATTCTTAAACGTATTCTTCACTCACGCTTTAAGTTAGGGATGAGGCAAAAACTAACCCAGACCCACTGTACAAGCGTCACAGATTGAAGTAATGTTTGTAATAAGTCTGTGCCAATTCAGCAATAAAGAGTTAATATATTGTTACACGTTGTTGTTTCTGCTTCGTCTACACAAGAAATAAAAATAAGTTTTAATTAGACAGTTGTGAAGTGAATTATATTTATATAGCGCTTTTTCTCTAGTGACTTAAAGCGCTTTACATAGTGAAACCCAATATCTAAGTTACATTTAAACCAGTGTGGGTGGCACTGGGAGCAGGTGGGTAAAGTGTCTTGCCCAAGGACACAACGGCAGGATGGCGGAAGCGGGGATCGAACCTGCAACCCTCAAGTTGCTGGCACGGCCACTCTACCAACCGAGCTATACCGCCCCCCAGTTGACACCTACGTTTGAGTGCCGTTCAGAGATGGACACAATCCTGCCATTCAACTACCAGCACAAAGACAGAGAGGAAGCGTAAGACCAAATCAGAGAAACAAATAATTAAAAATATGTTCTACTGTACATTTTAGCAGGCTACCCGATGAGTCAGTCAGCATTGCACAATCTGCAGCCAGCCTCTGCAGCATGCGTCCACAAACAATGAACATTTATCCATAAAAAATATTGAGAAGCTGCATATACCGTGGTTCAATTTGTTCTGTCTACTCCTGTCTCAACAACCTGAGCGGTCGAAAATTACTTTTGGTACACAGACATACATATCACTTTTGTCAACTTCACTCAACCAAATAAAACAATATTACATGTTTGGATTGTGGTGTTTTGGAAGGGCCAAGCACAGATGAAATTGATTTCAATTAATTTCAGTGGGTGGGGCTGATTGGAGATATGCTTGTTCTGAGTTATGAGCTTGGTTGTGGAGCGCAAAGTGCTCGTAAATTGAGGTACCGCTGTAATCCACTATGGGGCCAAAAGTGACACTATTTTGATAAAGAAGTGAGAAACACAACTCTCTGCCTCTTTGTACTCTTGTTGTTTATTTGTGCAAGTATTAACATGTGATTCTCTTTAATAATAACTCCTTCATTCCTCCTGTAAAATGTATGTTTGCCTATTTTAAGCCGATGAGGTTTGAAATAGGCCTCAAATAAAAAATGAACCGGCCAACGTAAGGTTTAAACAGAGGCCTATTTCGCACAGTTTATGCCCGACTTAGGAGATGCATTTTCTAATGTTAGTGTTTTGTAGGCTCACTTGCGGTGTAAACAAACCATCAGTTGTCAGTTTAAAATGTTGTTTCCTAATTTGAGCATTGCCATTGTCAGCATCACTTGAGCCTACAGTCAGATGATTTTGGCAGCATTTGTTCGGTGACCTTGACGACAGTCACAACGTGGAGGGTGGGGGCTTCCATGACTCCCACTGGTGTGTCAGGGGAAAAAAACAAACAGTGTTCCAAATAAAATCATTGTAGCAGATTGATGAAAACCTTTCCAGTGCTGCCTGCTGATGATGAAGTACTCGTCCCTCCTCGTATATAAAAGGGCTGAGGGTGAGTGATTCTAAAGAGTCACGGTAATAGCTCACAATGGCTGCATCATCAGCAATGCCTGTCGCCCATATCTCAGCGCACTGTTCATTAAGGGGCTCAAGACCAGGTACAAATCATACCCACTTGCAGCGGGCATGCAGGCAGGTGAAACATGTTGGCCCATCAGTGGACTTCAGAGACGCTGCAACAACAAACACTTATCGCTGCCAGCTCCAAACTTCAAAACAAAAAAAGCTGAAACAAGCATGCTGCCTCATTAGTCTCTT
>NC_084733.1:76618788-76886821 GCF_033978785.1 Entelurus aequoreus | reverse complement strand
ACAACACACTGTGTTCAATATTTTCACAAAGATAAAAGAAGTCATATTTTTGGTTCATTTAATAGTTAAAACAAATTTACATTATTGCAATCAGTTGATAAAACATTGTCCTTTACAATTATAAAAGCGTTTTACAAAATCTACTACTCTGCTTGCATGTCAGCAGACTGGGGTAGATCCTGCTGAAATCCTATTTTTTGAATGAATAGAGAATCGTTTGAACCGGGAAAAAAATCGTTTTTGAATCGAGAATCGCGTTGAATTGAAAAAAAATCTATTTTGAATCGAATCGTGACCCCAAGAATCGATATTGAATCGAATCGTATGACACCCAAAGATTCACAGCCCTACTAAAGGGGATTATTTCATGTCTAAAGGGCTCTCATGGTAAATATGTATTTAGAAGGTTGTAAGCTGTTTGTTTATGCTCTAGTTATGAAATTAGTCCATTTATAATTATTAAATCATACTTTGCGGGAACCACTTAACAACAGTAAACAAGGGTTTACTATATTAGGTATCGTACTAATTAAGTTATCTGCTTGGAAAAATTAGTGTGAGTATATAACAGATATCTAATTATAAGTGTTATTTGTATTATGAGAAGCAGTAGGCCTTTCCTATACCGCAATCAGTTAGCTTTAAAGTTCTATGGTTATCATCGCAAATAGGTAAAGACACTTGCAAAGTTAATCCTGAGTTGCTGACATCACACGTGATGACTGTTTGAAGTTGGTTTGACTGTGGGGGCAAGACGACTAAAGAGACACTTTTTATGGTATTTTTCCAAAAACCAGAGGGCATACTGTATCTAGGAAAATGGTAAAACATGTGTAACATGTATATTAAAATGTGTTTATTATATTTAAATTGGTGGTACTGAAGAAAATAGACGTGCTAATAGGAGACTGTGCTCCATATCTAAATAGACAATTATTACGAAATAAATGCTGGTAATGCCTGATACAAGCAGCTTTAATGAAGTTCTATTTTATGGAGACTTTTTCCCTTTTGGGCTTAAAGAATCTAATCTGAGCCTTTTGTCAGCATGGTCCGAGTCTCTAATCACCCTTAACCTTGCTCCAGAGGCGTAACCCCCTCTTTTTCTTCGCCCCCCAACAATCTAAACATGATTTTAAACACAATAACCAGACTTGTACCATCATTGCTGCACCTTCTAGCACACTCACCACAACTAATGGGATCTAATCTATACAATAAGGGACATTAATATATATGCAAATGAGCCGAGGCAGAGGAGATAGACTCAGTTGGCACACATACACGAATCACGTGTTACTTAGTTGTTAATTACTGTTAACGTCCCCAAAATGCAAATATGTGCTTGCACAAATAGATGTATCTTTAAGTCGTAATGTTCTGGGATGGAAAAAACCCACCCCAACCTGCTTCTTGCCTTCTGCCCATGAAGGTCCTGCAGCGTGTGGGGGGGTTGAGGTTTGCAGGTCGGGCTGTTCAAAGCCACTCTGTGCATTGTTGGCTTGTAGGGGATTAGGTCTCTCCAGGCTGCAGAATTTGCTTTCTAATTAAAAGGGATAAGATGTAGAAAAATGGTGAGGGGCATGACTACTGTAGAAAGAAGGGAGGCGGGGGGTGCACAGAAAGAAGAAATGCTCAAAAGAGGGGATAGAAGTTTGCAGAGTCACCACTGGTGTTTGATCACAAGACTACAAAAGTTACCAAGCTCTTGTTCTGCTCCCTCCGCACTCTAACCCACCCACCCCCATCTCATTAACTCACCCCCGAGTGGCACTCACACTTGGGAGCTCAGAAAGCACCGAGTATTGGATTTTTTTTTTTTGGGGGGGGGGGGGGGTTGTTGCTATAGCTGGTAGGCTTTAGCAACATATAGTGTAATTTAAAACATCACACAGGCAATACGTTAAGTAGACATCAATGTTTTACTCTCTATTTAAACTTTTAGATTTTTAGTGACAATTAAACATATTCCTGTATTGTTCTAAGCATCAAGTTCTTATCACATGCAAAAAATGTTTTTATATTTAACCTCAACTATTTTTGTGAAAAGAATATTGCAACTAAAATGAATGAAACATGTAAAAAGAGTACAAAATCAATATAATTTCCTTAAATATGTTAATTTTTTGAAAGAGTTAAATCATTTGGAGTACAAGTGGCATTAGATGTAGTTTTTTTTTAACATTAACATCCTGAGACTTGTATGTTTATGTTTAACCGGGACTATTTTCGTGGAAGAAAATACTCCAAATAAAATAAAATAAAAAATGCATATCTTTGAAATGTACAAAAACAATATAATTTTCCTGATTTTTTCTTGATTAGTTTTTATAATTTTTAAATCAGTCTTAGTTTAATTGGCATAAGGTGTATTTTTATTTGTTTGTTTTTTTATTTTTAACATTAAAACCTCCTGAGACCCAGCAATGCATATGTGTCCACTGTAAGGGACAGGAGTTTCACAGCCTTACTTCGAATACAAAATAATAAATAACAAAATATGAAATAATACATAAATGATTTCAATATTTTAGATTTCAAGATTAAAACCAGATGTGTTGTGAACAGGACATCCTGGGCTTTCTGGTGATATCAAATCTGTTGGGGTTAGTTTTGTGAAATAGTGTGGTACATTATGTCTTCTTAAATGGCTGCTTTTTATGTTTTGATTTATGCAGTGCTTGTGTTTTTCAAGGTAGAAATTAAGTGTTATTCATTTGCTCAGGGTGGTTCTGGTAACACAAAAATATTTAAGAAAATAAACAACACATGTATTCAATGTCCACTGCTGTGGGCACAAGGACTTTACCTTTTCATAACATGATGAAGATGGTTAATGCAAAAAAATGTAAAAATCCAGAATACATGTGTGGAGCAAAAAAGTAAAATTGTTCATTAATTACCTACAGTAATTGCTTTATGACAATAGAAAGTAGTATTCAATATACATTGCTGTTGTCCACTGCAAAGGACATTGCATACAAAGTTTAAACTAGTGTGGTATATTTTCTTCATCTGAAACAATTATTTTATGTAAAATTTGTCTTGGTCTCGTAGATTAAGAAATACAAATGTTGACATAAGTATCTCCTTTTACTAGAACTGACACATTGTAACATTACTAGTAGGAAAAAGTATAAAAAGTACTCTGAGCTGTTCTAAACTCATACAAAAACACACAAAAAAACATAGAAAATAAATGATATGCAATGAAATAACACAAAAACAATGTTGCATAACAAACATTATTTTTTATAAATTAAATAATTGGGAAAACTTCACAATTGTTATGTCCTTATATTATTCAATTAAGCTGGAAAAAGTACAGATATGTTCAAATTGGACTATGTTTCATTTACTGGAGCCTCAACAAGCTCTAACTTAATGCAAAACAGCCTAGAGCACTGTTGAATAGAATACATTCAAATAAAATTGCAATGAAAATACAATATGCTTCATTTAGCTATGTTTTACACAAAGTATATATATATATATATATATATATATATATATATATATATATATATATATATATATATATATATATATATATATATATATATATATACATATACATATATATATATATATATATATATATATATATATATATATATATATATATATATATATATATATATATATATATATATATATATATATATATATATATATATATATATATATATATATATTTATGTATATATATATATATATATATTTGCCAGAATTGTAAATTACTTCTTATTTTAATTAAACTAGAAAAACTTCAACATTGTTGTCCTTTTACTAGAAATAATATTTGTGCACGGCAATTTAGTATTGACTTAGTTGTAAATGACACAAAAAGTTTTAGCCTGCACTATCTTCTTCTTAAAGGAGCACCACAGAGCCTCAAAAGCTCATGCAAAAACCCAAAGAATTGCTATTAAAAAATAATTAGAATCATATATGTATATATAAAGTTAAAGTACCAATGATTGTCACACACACACTAGGTGTGGCGAAATTATTCTCTGCATTTGACCCATCACCCTTGTTCACCCCCTGGGAGGTGAGGGGAGCAGTGGGGAGCAGTGGGGAGCAGTGGGAAGCAGCGGTGCCGCGCCCGGGAATTATTTTTGGTGATTTATCCCCCAATTCCAACCCTTGATGTAACGGGTCACATTTTTATAGTCTTTCGTATGACTCGGCCGGGGTTTGAACTCACAACCTACTGATCTCAGGGTGGACACTCTAACCACTAGGCCACTGAGTAGGTGTGTATAGGTGTGTTTATTTATATATATATATATATATATATATATATATATATATATATATATATATATATATATATATATATATATATATATGCACATTATGGCATGATGTAAGGATGCTTTTTTCAAACTGCATGACGTATATATATATATATATATATATATATATATATATATATATATATATATATATATATATATATATATATATATATATATATATATATATATATATATATATATATATATATATATATATATATATATATATATGCACATTATTGCATGATGTAAGGATGTTTTTTTCAAACTGCATGACGTATATATATATATATATATATATATATATATATATATATATATATATATATATATATATATATATATATATATATATATATATATATATATATATATATATATATATATATATATATATATATATATATATATCAGTGGCGTGCCGTCACTAGAGGCAGGGGAGGCGGGGCCTCACCTGCCATCATGGAGAGAAAAAAAAAAGTAAAAAGAAAAAAATAATAATTAAATTGTTATATGTATCCAGTGATTATACTAAAGTTATTTTCCATTTAACTTCACCAGTTTTAGAATATTTTTATTTTTATTTTCACATTTGCCGTTCAAATACTGAGAAGAGACGGTGCGGTGATTAGCAGCCAGTTGAGGCACGTCACTGATTTGTGCCTCAACATGGATTGTGCGCAATGACTCGGCTAACTGCTGGCCTGCTGTGCAGTGAGACCGTATTGCTATATGCATTATATTATACATTTCCATAGTTTAGTTAGCTGAGGTATATAATGTACAGTGTATTTTGTCAACAACTGTATGTGTGTAACGTATTTTTAGTGCTGAGCATTTATAAAACTCTGCTGCGAAGACACACTGTGTGAGGCTCGTCTCATAACCCCGCCTCCTGGTGCCAAGCACCTCCGCCGCAGAATGCACCCCCGACGTGAGCGCCGCGGCCACACCAACCAAAGCCCACACCCAAACCCTCCACGTGCAAGACCGAATCCACACAAAAAAAAGTCACTTAACAAGAAGCCAAAAAGTGCAAAAACAACAATGCTCGCGCTGCAGGAGCCGCGAACGACCGCAGGGACACAACATTAGGTACACCTGCACTGCAGGTTCATATGTTTGTAAATCTGACTGTGATGATGCAGTCGTGCCTCACCAGACATTAACCTCACCGCACGCCACTGATATATATATATATATATATATATATATATATATATATATATATATATATATATATATATATATATATATATATATATATATATATATATATATATATATATATATATATATATATATATATGCACATTATTGCATGATGTAAGGACGTTTTTGTACCAAATCTTACTAAATTGTTGCAAGCACTGAATTGTTGCTCCTACTGATAGCAAGCCAAAGTTTTTTGGTGACCAACAAGTTTGTCACACTTGTTTAAAGAGATTTAAGATAGCAAGCAGGGGTCCGCCCAAGCGCCCTGTGAGTCCCTCCCCCTCAGTTAGCATGCTGCTGTTTTGTTACCTTGTCCGCCAGCAGGGGGGTGCATTCCTCCCCAGGCGTCCTACAAACAAACTCCGACTTTCAGAGGACTGATTCTTTGCCCCTGAGCAGTAGGAGGTTAACGACATGCTGACGAGGGACCGATGAAGCGCAAGACCTCCGTGGATCAACCCCCTCACCAGACATGTACACATGAGGCGAGCCACAGCTCCTTAATTGGGATTGAATCCCTGTTACAGTTTACATGAAATAAGATTTCTTGAAATAACAGTCAGTTAAGCTTTAAAAACTAACGGATCTTGAAATCCGCAATTAAAACTTGTTAGCGATACACTCTAGTATTGTGAAGATTTGGGTAATATTACAAACTTGTGGTGCTCAAAAGTAGTGTTTTTTCCTCAGAAGATCTATTGCCCCAAAACAAGTTCTGGTCTCACTTGAGAAATTATTATCCAGGGGATTGTGACTTGTTTTAAGTTTGTTGGGATATTTTGACTGAAAATTTAAAATATTACTCTGGTGAGATTGGGAAATTTTACAGTGATGTTGGGTATTTGGGATCTGCATAAATCCCGAAAATTGGAAATCAAATCGTGGAGGCATTGTGGAGGTATTTATAAAATAATCTTGCCTTCCTTCAAACTTTGGCGAAACATGCCCTTTAGAATATGCACAACCTGTAAAGTCACTGGTTGGGAAAAACTGCACCGGATTATCAATATATGGTATACATTTACCCAGAGTGCCTTGCTCGTGTCCGCCATTGTAGTCCGCACTGTAATCTTTTAGCTCCTTCTTTTTCTCTATCATCTTGTTGTGGGGCAGACTGATCCGTACATGGACATGCATCCTCCACTGTTGCCATTTTTAATACAAAGGAGCGTATAGTTCTAACTTATATCTGTCAGTAGACTTCATATGAAAGCGTTAAAAACTACAACCAAGATGGCATGAAGTGGAGGCACGTGAATAAGACCCGCCCACAAAACGGTCAAAAAGCGTCTTAAAAACAGTCTGTGAAACATAATCTATGCAACATTTTGACCAAAGAACCACCATTACATGTTATGTAGACCACAAGAAAATTGTTTTAAATGGAGAAAAAAAATTATAACATAGATAGATAGTACTTTATTGATTCCTTCAGGAGAGTTCCCTCAGGAAAATTAAAATATGACTCCTTTAAAAGACCCATTGCATCCAGATGACTGAAATGTTACTAAAACCTTTTTTTAATCCCATCCATTTCCCAATATATCAATTAGTTTCTATGTTTTTTTCCAAATGTTCAAGCACTATTTAATTCAACTCAAGTTAAAATTCCAGCCGTAAAACAGTACAAGAAGACTCAAAATGTGGTACTTGTAGCTTACCTTCTTTTTCTCTGCTTTTTGAGCAGCCCTGCTGTGAGCGTAAAGCAGACTTTGGTGTTTACAATACAAATACCAATAAGCTCCATACTGTAGCCACGGTTGTGTCTGATCCAAGAAGGAACAGCAAAGTCCACCGCAACAAAAAGTGGCAAAAACCTGTACAACATGCAATGCACAGAATACTTTTCCACAGGTTTAGACTCACCTTCACATTCATTGTACATAAAATAGTACCTTTGAGTGCGCTCTACTTGCCAGTAGCTGGAGGATCCTCCAAGCCTCATCGCTCTGGCCGTCGTCAAGTCTTCCAGCACGGCCACTATGTGGAAATACCTCATCACATCCTGGGTGATTCCTCTCAGTCGGAACTGGGCTTTGATGTGCTGAAACCACGGGAGTCTAGGTTGTTCTGCCAAAATGTACTCAACTTGATCGTCGCGGCGAAGACGGCGCCAAAATTAGCCGTGTTGTTAGCATTGAATGGCGCAAGTCCCGTGGCGTTCCTGCTGTTGTTGTTCGACATCACTCAGGGTTAAGGGTCAACAATATGGAGATGTGTTATTGATGAGGCAGGAGTCCAAGATGAAGTTCATCAGGAGTTTTACTCACCACTTAACATGAAAAACAGGAACATAAACAATAAGCTGCACACCAAGGGGGTGTGCAGCTCTCTATAGTACGGTGTCTATTGTGATTATCACCAAGGGCGGCGTTTGGGGGTGGCTAATAGGGCTCCCCAAATTGAAATGTTACTTTTGAGAACATCTGCTTTACTGTAATACATATGAGAATACATTTAGGCTTAAATATACGTAATTTTAACAGATATACTTTATTTGAAATACATATTACAATTTTTCATGTAAATATGTAAGATTATAGTCAATGGCTAATTGTCTAATTGGGACGTAATGTTGAAATGAAAAATTATTAACAACATTAAAATGTAAAATTCCAAGGTTTAAGTACCGAAGGTGCTGTTGTAAGCCACACATTTTCCTTGGCATTACACAAATCCATAAAGCAATTGACCAAATACATATTTCATATTTAACGCTAACTAAAGAGAACACCGTCTTAGAGTGAAGCCGAGAAAATGAAGATGGACGAACGTACATCTGTTTTTGTTATTAATCAGTTCCAAAGGGTCATTTGAAAAACAAAACAAAAAAGGTCCCAAAAATAAATGATTTAAATCCAATTAATCTGTTCCAGACACCCACAATTATTGACACAAAACACATTTTAGAGAACAGGGCAGAATAATATTTTGGAGGTCCCCCTCATTGCAAACATTTTTCACATTCTTAACTTTTAATAATTTTTAGATCAAACTTAAATTCAATTTGATGCATGTTTTGAGCTAAACAAATCCTTAAGGGAAATAAATAGTTCAATAATTTATTAATGCTAAATAACACATTCAACACAATGAAAATATTAGGGGTGTGGGAAAAAATCGATTCGGATTCGAATCGCGATTATCACGTTGTGCGATTCAGAATCGATTCTAATTTTTTTTAAATGGATTTTTTGTAAAAATTGTATTTATTTATTTTTTTTAATTAATCAATCCAACAAAACAATACACAGCAATACCACAACAATGCAATCCAATTCCAAACCCAAACCCGACCCAGCAACACACAGAACTGCAATAAACAGAGCAATTGAGAGGAGACACAAACACGACACAGAACAAACCTAAAGTAGTGAAACAAAAATGAATATTATCAACAACAGTATCATTATTAGTTACCATTTCAACATAGTCGTGATTAAAAATCCCTCATTGACATTATCATTAGACATTTATAAAAAAAAATAAAAAAATGAACAATAGTGTCACAGTGGCTTACACTTGCATCGCATCTCATAAGCTTGACAACACACTGTGTCCAATATTTTCACAAAGATAAAATAAGTCATATTTTTGGTTCATTTAATAGTTTAAACAAATTTACATTACTACAATCAGTTGATAAAACATTGTCCTTTACAATTATAAAAGCTTTTTACAAAAATCTACTACTCTGCTTGCATGTCAGCCGACTGGGGTAGATCCTGCTAAAATTATGTGTATTGAATGAATAGAGAATCGTTTTGAATCGGGAAAAAATCGTTTTAGAATCAAGAATCGTGTTGAATTGAAAAAAAATCGTTTTTGAATCGAATCGTGACCCCAAGAATCGATATTGAATCGAATCGTGGGACACCCAAAGATTCACAGCCCTAGAAAATATAAAAATGCACATACATAAAATCACGAGCTGAGCACTGACGCTGTGCGCCACGGGAGACAATGTGAATGCCAGGAGAAATCTTCTAATGATGTCGAAGGAAAGGGCTAGGAATATGTTTGCAGTACAATTCAACGTGAAGCACGCTGTCATTCATTAATTGACATTTTACATCCACGTCCCTCAAGGGACGGACCACAGACGTCCCCAGATAGGCCCACAGACGACAGGGGTGGTGGGAGAGGGCTTGAAAAGCGGCCAAACTTTTCTTCAAATTAGCCATTATCACAAGAATCCTGTCAAGCCTCTCCGATTTGTTGGTGACGAACCCCAAGATGCAGAGATCGCAAGCTTGGTGCGGGAAAACATAATTTAATGTCCAAAATAAATGTAAAACACACACCATGAACCAGTAGACAGGAAACAGGATGTCAGGAAATCAGGAACTAGAAGACGAGGAACAAAAAGACAGCAAGCTACAAACAGCTACAGAATACAGCTTACCGCTACCTCATACAGCTACACTGACATCGACAAGTCTTAGCGACAATACTCCAGCACTGACTGGAGTGCAAAGCAGGTCTAAATAGCAGCTGGCTGATTGACACCAGGTGTGGCCAGGTGCCAATCAGCCACAGCTAAGGGGACACAGCACTCAGAGAGACAAACAGGAAACTGAACCAAAATAAGAGTGCTGACAGGAAATGAACACAGAGGAAAAACTAAAACTTAACCAAACTGTCAGGGACAAGCCTGACAAAATAAATATTACAAACTTTTTTTTTTTAAATGGCTTATCGATAAGCCATTTGTTTTATTTATTTCTGGGTGGATCATGTTGACTATTGGTCCTCCTAATTGTCAATCATCCTGGTGATGTTATGTAAGGACATATATATATATATATATATATATATATATATATATATATATATATATATATATATATATATATATATATATATAATTTATTTATATAATAGATTGTATTTGTAATGTACTTTACATTTGATTCCAAATCTCAAAGTGCTACAGAATTACAACCATTGGCGTTGTTAGGCCTATTTTGGCGTTGTAATAAATAAATACCGACCACGCAGTCTGATAGTTTATATATCAATGATGAAATCTTAACATTGCAACACATGCCAATACGGCCGGGTTAACTTATAAAGTGACATTTTAAAATTCCCGGGAAATATCCGGCTGAAACATCGCGGTATGATGACGTATGCGCGTGACGAAGTCCGAGTAACGGAAGTTATGGTACCCCGTAGAATCCTATACAAAAAGCTCTGTTTTCATTTCATAATTCCACAGTATTCTGGACATCTTTTGCAATTTTTTTAATGAACAATGAAGGCTGCAAAGAAGACAGTTGTAGGTGGGATCAGTGTATTAGCAGCGGACTACAGCAACACAACCAGGAGGACTTTGTTGGAGCGCTAGCCGCGCTAGCCGCCGACTTCACCTTGACTTCCTACGTCTCCGGGCCGCCAAACGCATCGGGTGAAGTCCTTCGTCCTTCTGCCGATCGCTGGAACGCAGGTGAGCACGGGTGTTGATGAGCAAATGAGGGCTGGCTGGCGTAGGTGGAGAGCTAATGTTTTTAGCATAACTCTGTGCAGTCCGGTTGCTAAGTTAGCTTCAATGGCGTCGTTAGCACAGCATTGTTAACCTTCGCCAGCCTGGAAAGCATTAACCGTGTATTTACATGTCCACGGTTTAATAGTATTGTTGATTTTCTATCTATACTTCCAGTCAGGGGTTTATTTCTTTTGTTTCTATATGCAGTTAAAGCAAGATGCTATCACGTTAGCTCGTAGCTAAAGCATTTCGCCGATGTATTGTCGTGGAGATAAAAGGCACTGAATGTCCATTTCGCGTTCTCGACTCTCATTTTCAAGAGGATATAGTATCCGAGGTGGTTTAAAATACAAATCTGTGATCTACAATAGAAAAAGGAGAGTGTGGAATCCAATGAGCCGGCTTGTACCTAAGTTACGGTCAGAGCGAAAAAAGATACGTCCATCGCTGCCTCTCAAGTCATTCACTGTAACGTTCCTCATCTACGAATCTTTCATCCTCGCTCAAATTAATGGGGTAATCATCACTTTCTCGGTCCGAATCTCTCTCGCTCCATTGTAAACAACGGGGAATTGTGAGGAATAGTAGCTCCTGTGACGTCACGCTACTTCCGGTACAGGCAAGGCTTTTTTTTATCAGCGAGCAAAAGTTGCAAACTTTATAGTCGAAAAAATATGGCAATATCGCGAAATGATCAAGTATGACACATAGAATGGATCTGCTATTCCCGTTTAAATAAAAAAAAATCATTTCAGTAGGCCTTTAAAGTACCAATGATTGTCACACACACACTAGATGTGGTGAAATTTGTCCTCTGTATTTGTCCCATCCCCTTGGGGAGCAGTGGGGAGCAGTGGGCAGCAGCGGCGCCGCGCCCGGGAATCATTTTGGTGATTTAACCCCCAACTCCAACCCCTTGTTGCTGAGTGCCAAGCAGGGAGGTTATGGGTCCCATTTTTATAGTCTTTGGTATGTCTTTGGCCACTGAGATGTATGAAAGACTTAATATATATATATATATATATATATATATATATATATATATATATATATATATATATATATATATATATATATATATATATATATAGTCATTTTTCTCCTGCGTGGATTTCCGTCTTCCTTTACAATGAGTGAAGCTGAACGAAACCTTGTGTCTGCAATTGTAAATAATTTAGTTTTTATGTGTTGTGTTTCTTGTAGAATCTATATAAAGTAATATACATTAGCCTATTGTTAAAATAATGAAAAAAACATCCTTAAATATATTTGTTTTATTGTATTTTTACATTAATAGCTGTTGTATTATTATAGGATGGCTTGTTAAACATTTTATAGGATTTTCAGAGGGAGAAAAAACCAAGACATTTAATATAAAATGTAAAATGAATAAATACATAAAAAGAAAGAGAAAAAAAATGGTTAAAAGCCATCGTCCTGGGGAGCATTTAATTTCGTCCCATGCATTTTTTTTACCGTCCCCGGGACAACAGGACTGCATTATTCTCAAGCCCTAGAAGTTACATTTTATTGTTTGCATTATTTGTTTCAGCATTGCACTTTGAAGATGGCCCCTCAACTCTTTGACAGCTTTGGCTCTTTTTCAGATCAGCAGACGGACTCTAAGTCTTTCTTATTTACAGTATATATAAACGTTTCTCATTTCTATTCAGACTTCCATATATATTTAATTTCCTTAACGGCTTGCCATAATATATATATACAAATATATTATATATAAGCCAAATTATCCCGATCCAGATATTACTTTAATTCAAGTAATTAAGTAATATTTCCAGGGCTTGAATTTACAACCATTTTAGTCACATATGTGCCCAGCAACTTCAAAATATTTGGGAACAAACAATTATTGTATTGTGAGCGAAAGTTGTGGCATTAGCTTCTATGTTGTGAATTAATAACATAGAGGCTAATGCCATGGCTTTCATTGTGTTTCAGTGTATCTTGAAGGATCATGCAAGTAATTATTTCTTGTTGATGCTGTAAACAAAATGTCACTGTGCAAACCCATTTTTGTTGTTGTACTGAACACAGATTGAAAATAAACTGACCGAAATACAAACCCCGTTTCCATATGAGTTGGGAAATTGTGTTAGATGTAAATATAAACGGAATACAATGATTTGCAAATCCTTTTCAACCCATATTCAATTGAATGCACTTCAAAGACAAGATATTTGATGTTCAAACTCATAAACTTTTTTTTTTTTGCAAATAATAATTACCTTAGAATTTCATGGCTGCAACACGTGCCAAAGTAGTTGGGAAAGGGCATGTTCACCACTGTGTTACATGGCCTTTCCTTTTAACAACACTCAGTAAACGTTTGGGAACTGAGGAGACACATTTTTTAAGCTTCTCAGGTGGAATTATTTCCCATTCTTGCTTGATGTACAGCTTTAGTTGTTCAACAGTCCGGGGGTCTCCGTCGTGGTATTTTAGGCTTCATAATGCGCCACACATTTTCAATGGGAGACAGGTCTGGACTACAGGCAGGCCAGTCTAGTACCCGCACTCTTTTACTATGAAGTCACGTTGATGTAACACGTGGCTTGAAAGGGCATGTTCACCACTGTGTTACATCACCTTTTCTTTTAACAACACTCAATAAACGATTGGGAACTGAGGAAACTAATTGTTGAAGCTTTGAAAGTGGAATTATTTCCCATTCTTGTTTTATGTAGAGCTTCAGTCGTTCAACAGTCCGGGGTCTCCGCTGTCGTATTTTACGCTTCATAATGCGGCACACATTTTCAATGGGGGACAGGTCTGGACTGCAGGCGGGCCAGGAAAGTACCCGCACTCTTTTTTTACGAAGCCACACTGTTGTAACACATATTGAATGTGGCTTGGCATTGTCTTGCTGAAATAAGCAGGGGCGTCCATGAAAAAGACGGCGCTTAGATGGCAGCATATGTTGTTCCAAAACCTGTATGTACCTTTCAGCATTAATGGCGCCTTTTACAGATGTGTCAGTTACCCATGCCTTGGGCACTAATGCACCCCCATACCATCACAGATGCTGGCTTTTGAACTTTGCGTCGATAACAGTCTGGATGATTCGCTTCCCCTTTGGTCCGGATGACACGATGTCAAATATTTCCAAAAACAATTTGAAATGTGGACTCGTCAGACCACAGAACACTTTTCCACTTTGCATGAGTCCATCTTAGAAGATCTCGGGCCCAGAGAAGCCGGCGGCGTTTCTGGGTGTTGTTGATGAATGGCTTTCACTTTGCATAGTAGAGCTTTAACTTGCACTTACAGATGTAGCGACAAACTGTATTTAGTGACAGTGGTTTTTTCCGAAGTGTTCCTGAGCCCATGTGGTGATATCCTTTAGAGATTGATGTCGGTTTTTGATACAGTGCCGTCTGAGGGATCGAAGGTCACGGTCATTCAATGTTGGTTTCCGGCCATGCCGCTTACGTGCAGTGATTTCTCCAGATTCTCTGAACCTTTTCATGATATTATGGACCGTAGATGTTGAAATCCCTAAATTTCTTGCAATTGCACTTTGAGAAACGTTGTTCTTAAACTGTTTGACTATTTGCTCACGCAGTTGTGGACAAAGGGGTGTACCTTGCCCCATCCTTTCTTGTGAAAGACTGAGCATTTTTTGGGAAGCTGTTTTTATACCCAATCATGGCACCCACCTGTTCCCAATTTGCTTGTTCACCTGTGGGATGTTCCAAATAAGTGTTCGATGAGCATTCCTCAACTTTATCAGTATGTATTGCCACCTTTCCCAACTTCTTTGTCACATGTTGCTGGCATCAAATTGTAAAGTTAATGATTATTTGCAAAAAAAAAAATGTTTTATCATTTTGAACATCAAATATGTTGTCTTTGTAGCATATTCAACTGAATATGGGTTGAAAATGATTTGCAAATCATTGTATTCCGTTTATATTTACATCTAACACAATTTCCCAATTCATATGCAAACGGGGTTTGTAATAATAATAACAATGAATAATTTCTAAGTCTTTGTTAGCCGTTTGTGAAGTTTTGTGCTCGTGCGCTACGTTCGCTCGCATCCTGTGCATCTCCTGGGGGCTAAGCCCCCCCTGTCCTTAAAAGCTAGTGACGCCCCTGGCACTGCCTTTAGCGTCCTCTATCACCTGAAAAGGAGACTATTATATATGTCTCTGTTATCCATAGGTTTATCTATAACCCATAACACGGTGGCCAAATGGATATAATCACTCATGAACGGTCAGAGAAGCACAAGGCGGCGGCAATGCAGCACCGGTATTATGGTCCACCTTGCTAAATGGAGACCCGAGGGTGTAACATGCCGAGACAAAGATGGCTATGCTGATAGCTGCAAGAAACATCCGAGAAGGATATGTTCCCGGATTCAGAGATCGCTCGCCAGTACTCAAATGGCAGAACAAAGGCTACTCAAATAGTGAAAGGTAAGTGTTTTTCACCGGGGCCCCACTCTGGAGCCAGGCCCGGAGGTGGGGCACGATGGCAAGCGCCTGGTGCCCGAAGAGGCAACGTGGGTCCCCCCTCCAATGGGCTCACCACCCATAGCAGGGGCCATAGAGGTTGGGTGCAATGTGAGCTGGGCAGCAGCCGAAGGCAGGGCACTTGGCGGTCCGATCCTCGGCGACATAAGCTAGCTCTTGGGACGTGGAACGACACTTCGCTGGGGGGGAAGGAGCCTGAGCTAGTGCGCGAGGTGGAGAAGTTCCGGCTAGATATAGTCGGACTCACGTGTTCCAAATAAGTGTTTGATGAGCATTCCTCAACTTTATTAGTATGTATTGCCACCTTTCCCAACTTCTTTGTCACGTGTTGCTGGCATCAAATTGTAAAGTTAATGATTATTTTCCAAAAAAAATTTGAGCAAGGGCTCTGGAACCAGTTCTCTCGAGAGGGGCTGGACTCTCTTCCACTCTGGCGTTGCCAACAGTGAGAGGCGACGAGCTGGGGTGGCAATTCTAGTTTCCCCCCGGCTCAAAGCCTGCACGTTTGAGTTCAACCCAGTGGACGAGAGGATAGCTTCCCTCCGCCTTCGGGTGGGGAGACGGGTAGTGACTGTTGTTTGGGCCTATGCGCCAAACGGCAGCTCAGAGTACCCACCCTTTTTGGATTCACTCGAGGGAGTACTGGAGAGTGCTCCCCCGGGTGATTCCCTCGTTCTACGACAGTGAAACCTGGAGAGGCGTGATTGGGAAGAACGGCCGCCCGGATCTGAACCCGAGTGGTGTTTTGTTATTGGACTTTTGTGCTCGTCACAGATTGTCCATAACAAACACCATGTTCAAACATAAGGGTGTCCATATGTGCACTTGGCGCCAGGACACCTTAGGCCGCAGTTCCATGATCGACTTTATAGTTGTGTCATCGGATTTGCGGTCTCATGTTTTGGACACTCGGGTGATGAGAGGGGCGCAGCTTTCTACCGATCACTACCTGGTGGTGAGTTGGCTACGATGGTGGGGGAGGCTGCCGGACAGACCTGGCAGGCCCAAACGCATTGTGATGGTCTGCTGGGAATGCCTAGCAGAGTCTCCTGTCAGAGAGAGTTTCAATTCCCGCCTCCGGAAGAACTTTGAACATGTCACGAGGGAGGTGCTGGACATTGAGTCCAAGTGGACGATGTTCCGTACCTCTATTGTCGAGGCGGCCGATTGGAGCTGTGGCCCAAAAGGTGGTTGGTGCCTGTCGTGGCGGTAATCCTAGATCCTGCTGGTGGTGAGGGATGCCGTCAAGCTGATAAAAGAGTCCTATCGGTTTTCTTTTGGCTCATAGGACTCCGGAGGCAGCAGACAGGTACCAACAGGCCAAGCGGTGTGCGGCTTCAGCGGTCGCGGAGGCAAAAACTCGGACATGGGAGGAGTTCGGGGAAGCCAAAGAAAACGACTTCCAGACGGCTCCGCCGCCTCAGGAAGGGGAAGCAGTGCAATGTCAACACCGTGTATGGTTGGGATGGTGTTCTGCTGACCTCGACTGCGGATGTTGTGGATCGGTGGAGGGAATACTTCGAAGACCTCCTCAATCCTACCAACACGTCTTCCTGTGAGGAAGCAGTGTCTAGGGAATCTGTGCTGGTCTCTCCTATTTCTGGGGCTGAGGTTGCCAAGGTAGTTAAAAAGCTCCTCTGTGGCAAGGCCCTGGGGGTGGATGAGATCCGCCCGGAGTTCCTTAAGGCTCTGGATGCTGTGGGGCTGTCTTGGTTGACAAGACTCTGCAACATCACGTGGACATCGGGGGCGGTACCTCTGGATTAGCAGACCGGGGTGGTGGTTCCTCTCTTTAAGAAGGGGGGACCGGAGGGTGTGTTCCAACTATCGTGGGATCACACTTCTCAGCCTTCCCAGTAAGGTCTATTCAGGTGTACTGGAGAGGAGGCTATGCCGGATAGTCGAACCTCGGATTCAGGAGGAACAGTTTGGTTTTCGTCCTGGTCGTGGAACTGTGGACCAGCTCTATACTCTCGGCAGGGTCCTTGAGGGTGCATGGGAGTTTGCCCAACCAGTCTACATGTGCTTTGTGGACTTCAAGAAGGCATTGGACTGTGTACCCCGAGAAGTCCTGTGGGGAGTGCTCAGAGAGTATGGGGTAACAGACTGTCTGATTGTGGCGGTCCGCTCCCTGTATGATCAGTGTCAGAGCTTGGTCCACATTGCCTGCAGTAAGTCGGACACGTTTCCAGTGAGGGTTGGACTCCGCCAAGGCTGCCCTTCGTCACCGATTCTGTTCATAACTTTTATGGACAGAATTTCTAGGCACAGTCAGAGCGTTGAGGGTATCTGGTTTGGTGGCTGCAGGATTAGGTCTCTGTTTTTTGCAGATGATGTGGTCCTGATGGCTTCATCTGGCCAGGATTTCAGCTCTCACTGGATCGGTTCACAGCCGAGTGTGAAGCAACTGCGATGGGGATCAGCACCTCCAAGTCCGAGTCCATGGTTCTCGCCCGGAAAAGGGTGGAGTGCCATCTCCGGGTTGGGGAGGAGATTGTTATGTAGAACTGGGGAAGGAGACGGCACGACAACAGGATATCAAGCTCAATAGGTTTTATTGCGTGCTTGATGAGTGAATGGAGTGTGTATGCTACTATAAGTGTTTGCATGAGAAAACTATGTGAGTGAATTTAACCATATAAATACCGTAAGGGGTGTTGAGGTGCGTGTGGAATGAGAAGTATCCAAGTCCAAAGGGAATGATCCAAAAGGGGTGTCCAAGGTCCAAGCGAGGTCGTAGCAGGAGGGCGAAATCCAGAAGTCCAAAGCAGGGTCAAGGATCGGGGAGAGCAAGCAGAGTCCAGGAGGGAAATGGCGGCGGAGGGATACAGCGAGGCTGGGACACGAGTACTGTGGGAAGGAACGAAAAACAACACTGGGATCAGGAAATGAGGCACAAGGAAAAAGGCAAAAGAGCGAGAGCTGGAGGGAAGTCAGATACGTGAGGCTTACTGCGAGCAGAGGGACGTTCCGACGACGAGGAGTCAGCGCCGGGACTCTTTATACTGTCGTCCCTCATCAAGGCCAGGT
Organism: Entelurus aequoreus; assembly: GCF_033978785.1. Lineage (NCBI taxonomy): Eukaryota > Metazoa > Chordata > Actinopteri > Syngnathiformes > Syngnathidae > Entelurus > Entelurus aequoreus. Next base: position 76,868,285 of record NC_084733.1, on the reverse strand, counting down.
GCGCTGTTAGCAGAGTGTCCCCAGCTGCGGCGGAGTGTGGGCGCGGTCTGCGTGATGAGCGCGGGGGTGTGTCTGGTGCTCACAGTGGAGCCTCTGAGCGCTCCAGTGGCAGAGGGAAGCAAGGAGCGCGCGTGTGCCGTAACAGTGCCCCCCCTTATGCGAGGCCCCCGACGAGCGCCGAAGGGCTCCAGGGTTGGCCTGATAGAATTCCTTCAGAAGGTCGGGGTCAGCAAGGTAGGAAGCAGGGACCCAAGACCTATCCTTTGGTCCATAACCCTCCCAATCTACCAAATAAACTAACCCCCTCCCCTGCCTACGGACCCCGAGGATTTCCTTGACTGTCCAAACAGGATCACCATTGTCCAAAATTGTAGGAGGGGGAGGGATGGGGTCAGGAGAGGAGAGTGGAGAACTAGAAACAGGCTTTATCTGGGAAACATGGACTACTGGGTGACGTTTAACTGAAGGTGGCAAAGCTAATCTGACTGCAACAGGGTTGATGATAGCTTCAATAGTGAAGGGTCCTACAAAGCGGGGTGCGAGTTTACGTGATGGTACCTGAAGATGAAGGTCCTTGGTACGTAGTAGTACTTGTTGGCCTGGAGAGTAAACGGGGGCTGGAATGCGTCTCCGGTTGGCACTGTTGCACATTCTTTCGGAAGATCTAAGTAGAGAAGCACGGGCTGCTTTCCAGACCTGGTGACACTTCTTGATATGTTTGCGAGAGGAAGATACAGACGCTTCAATCTCCTGTTGGGGAAACATAGGGGGCTGGTAAGCAAGGGAACACTCAAATGGCGATAACCCAGTAGCTGAACTCTTCATGGAGTTATATGCAAATTCGACCCATGGCAGGAACTTGCTCCATGAGGATGGTTGGCGAGTGGAAATGCAGCGCAACATCGTCTCCACACTCTGGTTAGCCCTCTCTGCCTGACCATTACTCTGCGGATGATAACCAGAAGTGAGGCTGACCGTGGCCCCAATTCCCTTGCAGAAGGCCTGCCACACCCTGGATGTGAACTGGGGGCCACGGTCCGAGACAATATCCACCGGGATGCCATGTTGTTTAACAATGTGGGTGGTAAGAAGGTCAGCAGTCTCAGATGAAGATGGAAGTTTGGGAAGGGGAACAAAATGTGCAGCTTTGGAAAATCGGTCAATAAAGGTGAGTATGGCGGTATTACCTTGGGACGGAGGAAAACCAGTGATGAAATCCATAGAAATGTGAGACCATGGGCGACTGGGGACGGGGAGAGGACGCAGCAGTCCTGCCGGCGGTCTGTGGGATGGTTTATTTCTAGCACAAGTACTGCATGCGGCGATAAACTCACGGGTATCCTTAGCCATGGATGGCCACCAGAACCGCCGGCGGATAAAGGAAAGAGTGCGTTGGAATCCCGGATGACAGGAAAAGACACTGGAATGCCCCCACTCCAAAACTTGAGGACGTAGTTTGCGATGGACGAATAGTCTGTTGGGAGGTCCGCCTCCTGGTCCTGGTCTCTCACTCAATGAATCTTGGACAAGACCCTCCACTTTCCAAGTGACCATGCCGATAATCCTGGAGGGAGGAAGAATGGTTTCTTCTGGAGTACTCTCAGTGGTTTCTTCCAAGAACTGGCGAGAGAGTGCATCAGCTTTGGTGTTACAGGATCCTGGTCTGAAAGAGAGAACATAATTGAAGCGACCAAAAAAATTGAGACCAACGGGCCTGCCGATCATTTAATCTTTTGGCTGATCGGACATGAAGAAGGTTTCTGTGGTCAGTGAGAACTTGGAATTGATGTTTAGCCCCTTCCAACCAATGTCTCCACTCCTTTAATGCCTCGTAGACAGCAAGTAACTCCCGGTTACCAGCATCATAATTACGCTCAGCAGAGGATAAACGTCTAAAAAAAAATGCACAAGGATGGATCTTGCTGTCCAGTTTGGAGCGTTGCGAAAGAACTGCCCCAACTCCGGAATCAGATGCATCAACTTCAACAATGAAGGGGCAGTCTTGATCCGGATACACCAGGATGGGTGCAGAGACGAAGCTCCTCTTCAGGCACCAGAATGCCATACCTGCTTCACGGTTCCACTGAAAAGGTCTGTTGGTTGATGTAAGTGCATGAAGGGGTGCGGCCAACTTACTGAAATCCTTGATAAATCTTCTGTAAAATCCAGCAAATCCCAGAAAACGACGTAATTCGGTACGAGAAGAGGGTTGAGGCCATTCCACCACCGCCGTAACTTTCTTTGGATCAGCCTTGATGTGTCCCTTTTCAATGACAAAGCCGAGAATGTGGTAATCTGTAAATGTCCTTGCTCATTTCTGTTGTCTGCACTCCATGTTCACTCTCTCTCTCGTTCACAGTATGGAGTGCAGCTGACGCAAGGCAGCAGCACACACCTGACAGTAATTAGTAACAGCTTATTTAACCAGGCTGCTGACAACCGGTGAGCGCCGGAACTTTGCCATTGCTTGCAACCTGTTGGTCGTGCCACGAGAACTCACTAGTTCATCGCAGACTTTTCATCTCAGGTTGGACCGTATTATTCCTAGCCTTGTCTAGCGTTTTATTTTGGACCTAGTCTATTTACTTCTTTCATGAAGTATATTTTTCCTAGCCTTGTCTAGCGCTTTTAGTTTTGTGTGTTTATTTTCCTCTTAGTAGTTTTTTACATGGTGTGTTTTGTGTTTTCCACCATCGCCTTTGTTTGCTACCTTGTGCTTCCGCCCATAGGTGGATTAATGACCGGGCCTACCGGGCCCAGGCCCAGGGGGCCAGAGGCCCCAAGGGGCCAGGCCAACTTGGCCCCGCGGCCGCGACCCAAGCAAAACTACTTTTGCAAAAATAATAATCTTAAGCCCCAAGGGGCCAGGCCAACTTGGCCCCGCGGCCATGATCCATAGAGGGTAAGAGGCCCCAAGGGGCCAGGTCAACTTGGCCCCGCGGCCGCGACCCACAGAGGGCCAGAGGCCCCAAGGGGCCAGGCCAACATGGCCCCGCGGCCATGATCCATAGACGGTCAGAGGCCCCAAGGGGCCAGGCCAACTTGGCCCCGCGGCCACGATCCATAGAGGGTCAGAGGCCCCAGGGGGCCAGGTCAACTTGGCCCCGCGGCCACGATCCATAGACGGTCAGAGGCCCCAAGGGGCCAGGCCAACTTGGCCCCGCGGCCACGACCCACAGAAGGCCAGAGGCCCCAAAGGGCCAGGCCAACTTGGCCCCGCGGCCGCGAGCCACAGAAGGCCAGAGGCCCCAAGGGGCCAGGTCAACTTGGCCCCGCGGCCACGATCCATAGAGGGTAAGAGGCCCCAAGGGGCCAGGTCAACTTGGCCCCGCGGCCGCGACCCACAGAGGGCCTGAGGTCCTAAGGGGTCAGGCCAACTTGGCCCCGCGGCCATGATCCATAGAGGGCCAGAGGCCCCGAGGGGTCAGGCCAACTTGGCCCCGATCCATAGAGGGTCAGAGGCCCCAAGGGGCCAGGCCAACTTGGCCCCGCGGCCACGACCCACAGAGGCCCCAAGGGGCCAGGCAAAATTGGCCCCGCGGCCATGATCCACAGAGGGCCAGAGGCTCTCAATCATTATTATCAAAGCTAATTCTCAAATTGGATGGATCACACAACCTCACTCACATATTCTTTATCAATTATTAAAGGTTGTTTCTGAATTTTGATCACAGAACTTAATGCAAATATTCTTGATTGATTGACAAAGCTCATTCTCAAATTTTGATTACACAACCTTACTCTGACAAATTATCATTATCAAAAAGCTCTATCTCGAATTTGGATCACAGAATCTCACTCAAGTATTCTTAGCTGTGCCCCTCCCCCATCAAGTCTTTCATAAACCGGTCTGTTCTTTTAGAATCTCCTCATTTGGTATTTTGAACTCGTGAGAGACTGCTCAAAATTTGGTTTCCTTTCCCTCAGTTCAGACTCAGAGATAATTTGAAATCATTCAACAAGAAGTTTAACGCGCGCACACACACACACACACACACTTGAGTTGAGCATTACTTGGAAATTCTTATATTTTCCATTTTGCTGTTATTATCAGCATCTTCCCATTTTGTCCTTTTCTTTCGAGAAAGTTTACAGTCTGACATTTGTCACTGCTGTCAGTTAATAACTTTTTGGTCTTTGACCCATTTTGTCATTTTCTCGATTCGATCGTCACTGACCACTCTCTCCTGTCTGGCAGACATCGTTGCTGCCATCATAGCTAGCAAGCTGCCTGCAGCGGGTCATCCCTATGTTCCCCGTCCCTATGTTACCCGGGTCCTATGTTCCCCTCTACCGGGGAACTAAGGACCCTTTTTAAAAAAAAGGGTTCTATGTTCCCCGCTGCGGGGAACGTACAACACTTTTTCCAGAAAAGGGTTCTATGTTCCCCGCTGCTTCCAATGCGCGACTAAGTAAGACGCACGCAGACACGCATGACAGAGACGCGTTTAAGTTGTCGAAGGAAGGAAGTTCGCGTTTGAGTTGCTCTATCTGCTGCCGCACGCCCTGTGACAGGTTAGGTTTAGGGATGGTTTTGGTCAGGGCACAATTTCGCCAAAAAAGTGCTCCACAACGCCCTGTGACAGGTTAGGTTTAGGGATAGTTTTGGTCAGGGCACAATTTCGCCAAAAAAAAGTGCTCCACAACGCCCTGTGACAGGTTAGGTTTAGGGATGGTTTTGGTCAGGGCACAATTTCGCAATTTCGCCAGATACAATGCAGGGAACATAGGACCCTTTTTTAGAAAAAGGGTCCTAAGTTCCCCGGTCGCATACAAAGACCCAGGAACAACCGGGGAACATAGGACCCGGGGAACATAGGACCCGGGGAACATAGGCACGCTCCCGCCTGCAGATAGCAACATTTTGGTGTCCTTTGGGAAAATATTTAGAAAGAAGACAAAAGTACACACAGTTGTACAACTATTATCTTTATGATCTTTTTTTTGTTAGTTTCTCTGTTACTGTGTGTGGCCAATTAAGCGACTTTTGGCCATACCTGGCTGGTGACATTTAGCGACTTTCTGGTTGATGTTAAGATTAATAATAGCAACAGTTCTCTTCATCTTAATGCAATTTATTGTGTCTGTCTCTCCACATTTTGCCATTAGGTACTTTGAGCTCTTGTTGGTCAGTCACTCTAAGGTACATTGTTGCTGCCATCATAGCTAGCAAGCTGCCTGCAGATAGCGACATTTTGGTGTCCTTTGAGAAATATTAAGAAAGAAGACAAAAGTACAAGACATTGTACGATTACTATCTTTTTAAAATTATTTGTTTCACTGTGTGATTGACCGACTTTGCCGCTAGATTTCGCGTCTTTTGGCCATACCTGGCTAGCGACTAAAAACATCATTTAGCGACTTTTTGGTTGTGAAGATAAGTGGTAAAAGCAGATATTCCTGTTGGTCTTCCCACATTTTGCCATTTGGTACTTTGCACTCTTCTTGGTCACTCCAAGGCATTTGTCCCTGCCTTCAGCTAGTCACTTGGCTCTTTTGGAATATATTTCACTGTAATTGGCTCTCTCTCTCTCTTTCTCCTCAGTACAAATCAGCCTGTTCCCTTGCCATTCATCACTGACCACTCTGCTCTCCTGTCTGTCAGACATTATTGCTGCTTGCAGATAGCTTGGGGTCCTTAGAGAAAATATCAGAAGAGAAAAGTACACAATTATCTTAATTATCTTTTTTATTCAGTCAGTCCTTCAGTGAGTCCCAGTGTGTTGGCGATTAAGCAACGTTGGCATTCAATTAGCGACTTTTGGCCATACATGGCTGGCGACTCAAAAAACTAGAAAAAAAGTACAAAAAGTTGTACAATTAATATCTTTATTATCCTTAATTCCCCTGAATCCTAGAGTGTGTTGCAATTAAGCAACTTTGCTGCTAGGTTTAGCGACTCTTGTTTTGGGCATACCTGGCTAGCGACTACAAACATTATTCAGCAACTTTTTGGCTGTTAAGATTAACGTTAATAAATTAAATCCTAATACAATTTATTGTGTTGGTCTCGCCATCTTGCTATTAGGTACTTTGAATTCTTGTTGGTCTCTGCTAAGGTATCTGGCTGTTGTCTTTGCCTTCAGTTAGTCACTTGGCTCTGGAATATATTTAACTGTACTTGGCTCTCTCTTTCTCCTCAGTACAAATCAGTCTGTTCCCTTGCCATTTAGACATTTTCTTGATTGGATCATCACTGACCACTCTGCTCTCCTGCTGTCTATCAGACATTGTTGCTCCCATCATAGCTAGCAAGCTGCCTTGGTGTCCTTTGTGAAAATATTTAGATAGAAGACTAAAGTGCACAAAGGTGTACAATTATTATCTTTTCAAAATATTTGTTTCACTGTCAGTGTGATTGACCGACTTTGCCGCTAGATTTCGCGTCTTTTGGCCATACCTGGCTAGCGACTGAAAACATCATTTAGCAACTTTTTGGTTGTGAAGATAAGAGGTAAAAGCAGATCTGCCTGTTGGTCTTTCCACATTTTGCCATTTGGTACTTTGCACTCTTGTTGGTCACTCCAAGGCATTTGTCCCTGCCTTCAGCTAGTCACTTGGCTCTTTTGGAATATATTTCACTGTAATTGGCTCTCTCTCTCTTTCTCCTCAGTACAAATCAGTCTGTTCCCTTGCCATTTAGACATTTTCTTGATTCGATCATCACTGACCACTCTGCTCTCCTGCTGTCTATCAGACGAATCAGTTGATTCTCTGCTCTCAATTGTCTATGCTAGTAAGCTGTTATTCTCTGCTTTGGAGTGTTGATGCTGGGTTGCTAGTTTTCTAAATCACCTCACACACTTGAAGGAAGCAGCACCGATCATAAACACACAAACAAACTCACACACACACACACACACACACACACACACACACATAGTTGGTTTATCTGTTGTGATAGGCAAAGAGCCAATGTGCAAAGAAAGAAGGGAAATATGGATCATAAACGTTTAAGTGGAGGAGCTAGAAAAAAAATTCAGCAAGAAAAGAAAAAAAAGGAATCAGTTTTACTTGAGAGTGTTCCAAATATCTCCAGCTTCTTCAGTACAAAGACATCTGCTGAAAGCAATTCTATAAATGCTACTGCAAATTCAGCTAAGGTTAGCAATGCACCTGAGCTAGCATGTAGCTCCCAAGATCCTGAGACCACTACAAGTGTAGACATTGAACCAAATGCTTCTGATGCTTATGATTCAACCAATTCAGCAGTAGCCAGTTGCTCGGATGAATGTGAGGTCACTGCACCTCTGGACAGCATAGAAAATGAGCTGAATCTTTCTTCAACACCATCTACAGTGACAACTCTACCTAGTGATCCCGCTAAATGGGCTGAGACCCTCACTGAGTCAATGAAGGAAGTTCTTATTCAAAGAGGTGCAAAATCATTTCACAACCGTCACAGCCATTATCCAGCTTCTGTGAGGAACAGTGGGCTAGGAGGCAAAACCCGATGCCTAAACAATGAACATTTTACTTCACACTTGCCCAATGGACAACGAGTACAAAGAGAGTGGCTGATGTACTCTCCCTCTACTGGTAATGTTTACTGCTTTGCATGCAAACTGTTTTCCCCAAAAACGCATTCTTTTGTGACAGGCTATTGTGATTGGAAACACTCAGAAAGATTTGGTGAACATGAGCGAAGTGCTGAGCACATAACCTGCATGCAAGCAGTCTTGAACCGCGCCAAAGGTGCCACAGTTGATGCAGACCTGTTCAAACAGTTTCAGGCAGAGAGCAGCTATTGGAGGCAGGTGTTACAAAGAGTTGTTGCAGTCATTAAATTCCTTGCAGAAAGGGGCCTTGCATTTAGGGGTAAAAATGAATCGTTAGGGTCTCCTCTCAATGGGAACTACCTTGGTATTCTGGAGGTCCTGGCTGAATTTGATCCCTTTCTAAAGGATCACATCAGAAAGTTTGGGCAGATGGGTCGAGGTAATACCTCATATCTGTCCTCCACCATTTGTGAGGAATTCATTGAATTGATGGGTGCAAAAACCAAACAGGCTATAGCAGATGAACTGCAAGCAAGCAAATACTACTCTATCATTGTGGATTCAACCCCAGATTTATCTCATGTGGACCAATTGACATTCATATTCCGTTTTGTTAGCAAAGAGGGCAGTGTTGTTGAACGCTTTGTGGGTTTTGAGCCCATTACTAGCCATACAGGTGAAAGTTTGGCTAACTGTGTCATGTCTGTGTTGGAAAATCTAGGGTTAGAGCTGTCAAATTGCAGGGGGCAGGCTTATGATAATGCCAGCAACATGTCAGGGAGGTATAATGGGTTGCAGGCTCACTTAAAGAAAAGCAACCCATTAATACACTATATTCCATGTGCAGCTCACTCTTTGAATTTGGTGGGAGTCAACAGCATTGACAGATGTGGAAATGAAGTCTCTAAGTATTTTGACTTGATTCAGTCTATTTACAACTTCACAACTGCATCCACACACCGATGGGACAGGGTATTTGGCAATTCCAACATAGATCTCACACTTAAAGCTTTATCCAACACGCGTTGGAGTTGCCGTGCAGAATCTACCAAAGCACTGTGGCAGAACTACAGTAAAATAAAAGCAGCACTACAGGTTATTTCCACTGATGACACAGAGAAACGAGACACACGAACTGAAGCTGACAGTCTAGTGCGGAAGCTGGATTCACTTGAGATGGCCTTCATGGCAGGCTTTTGGGACACTGTTCTGTCCAGATTTCAGGCCACAAGTCTGCAACTTCAAAAAGCAGACATGGACCTTGGTACAGCAGTTAGATTGCTGGAATCTCTGCGCACCTTTGTTCTCTCCCAAAGAGATCTATTTGATCATTTTGAGCAGAAAGCCTTAAACATGTTGGGTGGCACCCCATCTTACAGGGCTGAACGGACGAGGAAACGTAAAAAGTTTGCTGATGAATCAGCATCCCCAGATGTTGTGCTTGAGGGAAGGCAACTGTTTCAAATAGAGACATTTATTGCCTCTATTGATCAACTGAGTTCAAGCCTTAATCACCGTCTGGAGGCCTACAAACATCTGAACAATTTGTTCAGTGTCCTTTTCTCTTTGGATACAGAGTCCAATGCTTCAGTCCTTCACAAGGCCAAGATTCTCACTGAATCATACCCATCTGACCTCAATGAAAGTCTTGGACAGGAGCTTATACAGTTCAAATCTTTTATACAGCTCAACAACACTGATGAGGAGAGGACCCCTTCAGGACTGCTCAAAACAATAATACATTTTGGACTACAGCCTACGTTTCCTAATACATACATTGCGCTACAGATTTTTCTCACTCTACCGGTCAGTAACTGTGAGGGAGAACGCTCATTCTCTCTTTTGTCAAGAGTAAAAAATGAGCTGCGCACAAGAATGACTCAGAAAAGATTAAATGCGTTATCTCTAATGGCAATTGAGAGTGAGCTGACAAGAGAGTTGGACTTCAATGATGTGGTGGATGATTTTGCAAAATTGAAAGCACGAAAGAAACCCCTTGCTTAAAGGTGCACTGTGTAAGATTTTTAGGTTATTTCCAGAATTCACCCATTCACTAATGTTAGGCTACCTGTTTTCATGAATACTTACCACCACCATAAAATTCTAAGTATCCATTATGACTTGGAGAATTGCACTTTTGCCATTTCTGGGAAGTGTCACCTGGATTGTGAAGATAGGATTGACTTTAGGCAGAAGCTTGGTGCTTTCTCTGGCAAACTGAACCTCAAGCTTCATTCTCTGCAGCTTTGCATTCTTGTGCAGACTTTCATCCACAAGGAACTTTTCAACTTCCCCACTATCGTGAAGGGGCCATCAAAAGATTTCAGTGTGTCCAGCATGTCTAGTCTCTTACTCTCCTTTCTTTGAGCCATCTCTTGTTTCTCATCTGCCCTACTCTCGAATTTTGCCTTCATGAATTTACTCCAGTTGAGTTCAACCTCCCTTTTTGCTTGTGCTGCTGCCTTGAAACCTCTGAAGCTCCTGGCTCTTCTGTAAAATTATTGACCTATTGACTGCGTTCAGTGTGCCCAACTTCTTCAGTTTGTAGTCCACCTTGCCACATTGTCTCTCCATCCCAATGTTGTGCACAGGGGTGCCATCAATGTTACTAGCCTGTTCACTGACAGGGTCCATTGGGAAGGTCTCCTCATCCATCCTCTGCCTGGCCAGGACAGTCTTCAGATGGGGCAGCATGAGATCTGTCAGCTGCTTCACTTCATCCAAGTATTCGGCAGCCACGTCTGACACTGAGTTCAGGACATGTCCAGTGCCTGTCCAGCCACTATAGCATTCTTGGAAATGGGCTATCTTGACCTGCATGCAGTCCTTGTACCATGAACTGGCCTACACCTTTCTTTGTGGTGCTCTCCGATGCATGTTATCATTTTACCTTTCTCCTTCTCCTCAAGCTTAACCACAAATAGATACAGACTTTGAGCCTCAATTTGCTGCACAGCTGCCGTTATGCCAATGTGTTTTCCTAAGATATTATTTTATTTTTAATGATAGAAGGGAGGAAAAGGGGGCAAAAATCATGTCCGATTTAGTTTTTTGGGTGGGTTGGGGGGTTTATTTCATGATAGCTACCAACTTCCAATACATAATATCTCTCAAATGACCCAATGCACCATCACTGAAGTGGGCGTAATCATTTTCAAAAATGTTTATTTTTAGGCCATTTATCCCCTCCCCCTGTGTCTGTGTGAAACCTGTGCTTGTCAGTGTCTGTGTGGTATACCTAATAGTGTGTGTGCAGTATGTGCACTCTTCTGTACAGTACAGTGTGCATGTCTGTTCACAGTATACAGTATTTCTTGCATAGTGCGTGCGTGTGTGTGCGCCCACACGCGCGGGGGGTTGAGGGGCCAAGACCATGTCAGGCCCAGGGGGCCAAAATTTCTTAATCCGCCCCTGCTTCCGCCAAATAAAAGGAAGAACAATTGTAAACACAAATTCGTCTCTGCATCCTTGGGATCCACCTCACCGATTCCTAACAGAAAGTTCCGGCCATACCATGGAACCCGCAGAGACAGACTCCTGGAAAAGAGCATTTCAAGGCCATGCTCAACGGATCAACCAGCAGGGGGACCAGCTCGACCACCTGAGCCGAGGTCTACAGGGGATGTCGGAGCGTCAAGACGCCATGTTGGAGCGAGTCAACACGCTGCTAGCCACCGTCATACCCACCTCGACCACTGTGCCTGACCAGGCATCCACCCAACCTACACAACCCGCAAGTACCGGCAACATACGGCTATCCCGACCCGAACGTTTTTCCGGGGAAAGGGAAGACGTAAGACAATTCCTGACGCAGTGTGAACTTCATTTCGAGCTAAACGCTTCCGCATTCACCTCTGAGCGGGCTAAGGTAGCGTTTGTCATCTCTCACCTGTCTGGCCGTGCTGGCACCTGGGCGACTGCCGAATGGAACCGCCAGACCACCTCCAGCTCCACATACGCGAACTTTTCCAAATCCTTGAAGCAAATCTTCCAACGACGACTCCCAGGTAGAGAGGCAGCGAGATCCCTTTTCCGGCTGCAACAGGGTTCACGACGGGTCGCGGATTACGCGATAGAGTTCCGCACCATGGCGGCCGATTGTGACTGGGGTCCCTCAGCGCTGTTGGACGCTTTCTTCCTGGGTCTCGCGGACGAGATTCGTCACATGATGATCCCGCTGTCACTCCCGACGAATCTGGATGATCTCATCGAGCTGGCGGTGCAAATCGACTTCCGCCTATTGGAGGAGAGGAGGGATCGACGAGGGAGACAAGCCCCACCTAGCAGCCAATCAGCGCCAGCTAGACCTGCCATCTGCAAGACGGAGCAACTCGAAGACACCTCCCCTTCATGGCAGATAGATGAGCCGATGCAACTGGGAGGCCGCCGACTCACCACCGCCGAGAGGGAACGTCGCGTTCGCCTCCAACTCTGCCTATACTGTGGGGCCGCTGATCATCTCATCTCCCGCTGCAAAGAACTGCCGCGCCCCGCCGCACGGCCACGAGTGCGCCCTCACTCGCCAGAGGACACGTCCACCAGAGGTCGCCGTTCTCCTTCGTTGGCCGCAGGCAGAATGCAGCTAAAAGGTACTCTTTCTTGGTCTAACCAACAAATAGACATTTGCGCTCTCATTGACTCAGGAGCAGATGATAACTTTTTGGATTTTGAGTTCATGAGACTCCATAAGATTCCTGTTGTCAAACTGTATGTGCCCAAGAGGGTGTATTCTCTTGATGGGCGCCTATTAGCCAGCATAACCCACCAGACACTCCCACTCAACCTGCGCTTGTCTGGTAATCATTGTGAGAAAATAATTTTTCTTGTTGTGCCATCACGGTCCGCGCCCGTCATTCTAGGGTTAACCTGGTTACATAAGCATAACCCGCACATAGACTGGCCTCGTTCGGCCATTATTAATTGGAGTGTAACCTGCCACACACATTGTCTTCGTTCCGCAGCAGGATCTCATACACCGCCACCTACCGCTGTTATAGAGAACATAGACTTGACAAACGTGCCCAAGCACTACCATGACTTAAGGGCGGTGTTTAGCAAGGATAGAGCACTCTCACTTCCCCCCCACCGACCCTACGATTGTGGCATTGATTTGCTAGCCGGGCGGCGTTACCATCGACCCGTTTGTACAAGGTGTCTAACACCGAACTCAAAGCACTAGAAGAATACATAAACACATCTATAGCTGCCGGCCTCATTCGCCCTTCGACCGCACCTGTAGCCGCTGGATTTTTTTTTGTCGAAAAGAAGGACAAGTCCCTACGGCCTTGTATAGACTACCGCACTCTTAATCAGATTACTATCAAGAATAAGTATCCTCTACCACTCCTTGATTCTGCTTTTACTCCATTACAATCAGCTAGGTTTTTTACTAAACTCGATCTACGTAACGCTTACCATCTAGTTCGCATCCGAGAGGGGGATGAATGGAAGACCGCATTCAACACTCCTCTCGGACATTTTGAGTATCTTGTCATGCCTTTTGGACTTACTAATGCACCTGGCGTTTTTCAGGCTTTCATTAATGACATTTTTCGGGACATGACAGGTCGTTTTCTCTTTGTTTACTTGGACGATATATTAATTTATTCATCAACATTTGACGAACATGTGCAGCAGGTTCGGTTAGTCCTTCAACGATTGCTCGAGAACAAACTGTTCGTCAAGGCAGAAAAATGCGAGTTTCACTCATCCTCCATTCCATTCTTAGGTTTTATCATTGAGGAGGGTAGACTCAGACCGGATCCCGCTAAGGTAAAAGCAGTAGTAGATTGGCCCACTCCGGTTTCCAAGAAGCACCTTCAGAGATTCTTGGGCTTCTCTAATTTTTATAGGCGATTTATTCGTAATTTTAGTCGCGTCGCTGAGCCACTTACGAGGCTAACCTCTACTAAGGTTCCGTTTGAATGGACACCCGAAGCCAATTCCGCGTTCTTGAGGCTGAAAAGATTGTTTACTTCGGCTCCTGTTCTGTGTTACCCTGACCGTTCTCTCCAATTTTTTGTTGAGGTGGACGCTTCTGATTCAGGTGTAGGGGCCGTGCTCTCCCAGCAATCCACCACCGACCAGAAGTTGCACCCCTGTGCTTTCTTCTCTCGTCGCCTATCCCCTGCTGAGAGAAATTATGACATTGGCAACAGGGAGCTTCTGGCGGTCATTTTGGCCCTTCAGGAGTGGAGACATTGGCTGGAAGGGGCGGAGCAACCATTCATCATCTACACAGACCACAAGAACCTGTCCTACTTAAGGACCGCACAGAGACTGAACCCCCGCCAGGCCAGGTGGCAACTATTTCTGACCCGTTTTAACTTTATCATCACGTTCCGACCTGGTTCTCAGAATGGGAAGCCCGATGCCCTGTCCCGTGTCTACTCTTCGTCATTTGAGAATTCTTCACATGAACCAATTGTTCCCCATACCCACGTCATTGGGGGACTCCAGTGGGACATCGAGCGGCAAGTCTTGGAGGCCCTGAAGTCGGACACATCTCCTCGGGGCTGCCCACCAGGTCGGTTGTTTGTGGTTCCTCGGCTCCGTTCCAGCGTTCTGGATTGGGCACATGGGTCGAAGATCGCTTGCCATCCAGGTATTCGTCGCACCAGTTTTGTCCTCTCCCAGCGTTTTTGGTGGCCATCCATTCTGGCAGATACGAAGGCGTTTGTGGCAGCATGTCGGATCTGCGCCCGGAACAAGGCATCCCACCAGGCTCCAGCAGGACTGTTACACCCATTACCCATCCCCTCCCGCCCGTGGTCACACATAGCTGTGGACTTTGTCACAGGACTGCCCCCCTCCGAGGGTAATGACACTGTCTTGACCATTGTGGACCGGTTCTCGAAGATGGCCCACTTCGTGGCCCTCTCCAAGCTGCCGTCAGCTCTTGAAACTGCCCAATTATTAGTGCTCCACGCTTTCCGGCTGCACGGCATCCCCACTGATGTGGTATCCGACAGAGGACCACAGTTTTCCTCGGCCGTCTGGAGGGCATTCTGCAAATCTCTGGGGGCCTCCCCTAGCCTGTCCTCCGGCTACCACCCTCAGAGCAATGGACAGACCGAGCGGACCAACCAAGACTTGGAGGCAGCCATCCGGTGCACTTGTCATCAGCAACCTTCGACCTGGTCTGAGAATCTCCCATGGATCGAATACGCTCACAATTCCCTCATTAGCTCCGCCACCGGCCTGTCTCCATTTCACGTCGCCTATGGGTTCCAACCACCAGTTTTTCCTTCTACCCAACCCAGTGCCGACGTTCCATCAGTTACTGCACACCTGCAGCGGGCTCACCAGGCTTGGCGCAACACCAGGGCGGCGTTAAGAAGAACATCGGCCAGGAATCAACTCTTAGCCAACCGCCATCGCACACCAGCCCCACACTACCGGTTGGGACAGAAGGTCTGGTTATCGTCTCGGGACCTACCATTGGCCACCGAATCTAGGAAACTGGCTCCCAGGTTCATTGGACCATTCCCCATTGCCAAGATCATCAATCGTGTTGCAGTCAAGCTCCATCTCCCTAGATCTCTCAAGTGCCATCCTGTTTTTCACGTGTCCCGCATCAAGCCTGTCTCATCCAGCCCGCTCAGTCCTCCTGAGGTACCGCCTCCTCCACCCAGGCTGGTTGAGGGTCACCCAGCATATACAGTAAACACCATCTTGGATGTGAGAAGAAGGGGCAGGGGTTTCCAATACCTGGTGGACTGGGAGGGGTACGGCCCGGAGGAACGGTCATGGATTTCTAGATCGCTTATAATTGACAAGGACTTGATCAAGGAATTTTACGTTCGATTCCCAGACAAGCCAGGTAGGCCGCCAGGAGGCGTCCGTTGAGGGGGGGGTACTGTGGTAATCTGTAAATGTCCTTGCTCATTTCTGTTGTCTGCACTCCATGTTCACTCTCTCTCTCGTTCACAGTATGGAGTGCAGCTGACGCAAGGCAGCAGCACACACCTGACAGTAATTAGTAACAGCTTATTTAACCAGGCTGCTGACAACCGGTGAGCGCCGGAACTTTGCCATTGCTTGCAACCTGTTGGTCGTGCCACGAGAACTCACTAGTTCATCGCAGACTTTTCATCTCAGGTTGGCCCGTATTATTCCTAGCCTTGTCTAGCGTTTTATTTTGGACCTAGTCTATTTACTTCTTTCATGAAGTATATTTTTCCTAGCCTTGTCTAGCGCTTTTAGTTTTGTGTGTTTATTTTCCTCTTAGTAGTTTTTTACATGGTGTGTTTTGTGTTTTCCACCATCGCCTTTGTTTGCTACCTTGTGCTTCCGCCAAATAAAAGGAAGAACAATTGTAAACACAAATTCGTCTCTGCATCCTTGGGATCCACCTCACCGATTCCTAACAGAGAAAATCAACTGACGAGGAATGAAACTCACATTTTTCAGCCTTGACAAATAGGCGGTTCTCCAGTAATCGTTGAAGGACGAGACGGACGTGGTGCTGGTGTTCCTGAGGGTCTTTGGAAAAAATTAGTATGTCATCCAGGTAGACTAAAACAAATCGATCAATCATATCCCTAAGAATGTCATTAACAAGGGCCTGAAAAACAGCAGGAGCATTGGTCAGTCCAAAAGGCATAACCCTATATTCAAAATGACCCAGGTGAGTATTAAATGCTGTCTTCCACTCATCTCCCTCCCTGATGCGGACCAGATGATACGCATTGCGAAGATCTAACTTGGAGAAGATGGTGGCAGGGGTGAGAGGTTCAAATGATGAATCAAGCAGAGGTAGAGGATACTTGTTCTTGATGGTGATACCGTTAAGTTGACGGTAGTCGATGCAAGGACGAAGTGACCCATCCTTCTTACTCACAAAGAAAAATCCAGCGGCGACAGGTGATTTGGATGGTCTGATGATTCCAGAAGCAAGAGACTCAGAGATGTAATCCTTCATAGCTTGTTTTTCAGGGAGGGACAAATTATACAATCGACTGCTAGGGAGGGCTGCATTAGGGATGAGGTCGATAGTGCAGTCGTAAGGTCTGTGAGGTGGCAGAGTCAAGGCTTGTTCCTTACTGAAAACGGCGGCTAAGTCGTGGTAAACTTTAGGGACTCGGGAGAGGTCCACCGGTGGTGACGCTGGCCTTGGGCTTTCGGAATTACCTACTGCAGATTTGAGACAATGAGCATGGCAGTGATTACTCCAAGCCAGAATGTTGCCAGTAGACCAGGAGATGTGGGGATCATGTTGAACAAGCCAGGATCGGCCTAGGACGAGGGGGGCTACTGGAGCGTCCAAAACCCAAAAGCTGATGGTCTCTGTGTGGTTGCCAGAAAGAGTAAGGGACAATGGTTTAGTACGATATTTGATAGGACCCAAAGGGTGACCATCTAGAGCCTGGGCAGAGACAAAAACTTCTAAAGGTACTAATGGAATAAACTTCTCTTTGGCGTACCTTAGGTCCATGAAACTTTCATCGGCTCCGGAGTCCAGGTAAGCGTCCATAAATAACGTCCTAGCTTCCCAGGTCAAGCTAGCGGGGAACAAAATACTGGGGTTCCTCCTGGAGGGAGTCGTGGGGATTGTAGTTTGGCTCACCAGGATCCCCTTGACTGGTGAGCCCGATCTTTTGGCCGAAGAGTGCAGTCACGTATCATATGATCTGCCCGACCACAATAAAGACAGAGTCGGAGTTGGAACCTCCGTTCTCGTTCCTCAAAGGATAGTTGAGACCTGCCAATCTGCATGGGTTCTTGAGGTGCGGTCAGAATCGGTCTTATGGTGACAGGACTTCGGGTGAAGGGACGGTTTGTAGACCCAGAGACTCTAGCAGAAGCAGTGTTGCCCAAACTGATCTCCCTCTCCGCCTCGCGTTCCAAAAGTCTTTGGTCAAAAAGAAGGGCTAATTCAATGAGGTCTTGACAATTAGCAGGTCTGTCTCGCAACAAACCGTCCTTAATAGACTCATTGAGTCCTCGCCGATAAGCGCTTTGCAGTGCTTTGTCGTCCCATCCACTCTCTGCCGCCAGGGTTCTAAACTCCAAGGTATAAGATGCCACTGATCGGGGACCCTGTCGCATGGAATGTAGTTTAGAAGCGGCGTCTCCGCCATTAGCAGGATGGTCAAATACAGCCAAAAATTCTTTGCGAAAAGCCGCAAAATTGGTGTTTATTCCAGAATCTTTACTGAGAGTAGAAGTGGCCCATTTCAGCGCTGGCCCGGATAGTAGGGAAAATATAAAGGCAATCTTAGCACCGTCATTAGCATAACGTGAAGGTTGGTGTAGAAAAATTAACTCACATTGAACCAAGAAGCCACGACAGTCTTCAAAATTTCCCTCAAAATTTTTAGGGCTAGCTATCTTAGGTTCCCGGAGGGGTGTAGCTCCCCCGGTGGCGAGTGTGTTGGTTGGGCTAATGACAGGTGTGGGGGGTGTCACCTGACCAGTGCTGAGATTTTCGATTTTGGACAACAGGCTGGCGAAAGCAACGTCCAATTTGTCCTCCAGGGTGGAAAAACGGATCTGGTGTTTTAGGATGGCAGACTGGAGAGAGGACAAGTCTGCACTGGGGGAAGTCCTAGCCAGAGGTCCATGCGAAGACTTAGGAGTGCCGTCTGGTTCCATTGTGGTCGGAACGTACTGTTATGTAGAACTGGTGAAGGAGACGGCACGACAACCGGATATCAAGCTCAATAGGTTTTATTGCGTGCTTGATGAGTGAATGGAGTGTGTATGCTACTATAAGTGTTTGCATGAGAAAACTATGTGAGTGAATTGAACCATATAAATACCGTAAGGGGTGTTGAGGTGCGTGTGGAATGAAAAGTATCCAAGTCCAAAGGGAATGATCCAAAAGGGGTGTCCAAGGTCCAAGCGAGGTCGTGGCAGGAGGGCAAAATCCAGAAGTCCAAAGCAGGGTCAAGGATCGGGGAGAGCAAGCAGAGTCCAGGAGGGAAATGGCGGCGGAGGGATACAGCGAGGCTGGGACACGAGTACTGTGGGAAGGAACGAAAAACAACACTGGGATCAGGAAATGAGGCACAAGGAAAAAGGCAAAAGAGCGAGAGCTGGAGGGAAGTCAGATACGTGAGGCTTACTGCGAGCAGAGCGACGTTCCGACGACGAGGAGTCAGCGCCGGGACTCTTTATACTGTCGTCGATCATCAAGGCCAGGTGCGCTGTTAGCAGAGTGTCCCCAGCTGCGGCGGAGTGTGGGCGCGGTCTGCGTGATGAGCGCGGGGGTGTGTCTGGTGCTCACAGTGGAGCCTCCGAGCGCTCCAGTGGCAGAGGGAAGCAAGGAGCACGCGTGTGCCGTAACAGAGATCTTGCCCCAAGTGGAGGAGTTCAAGTACCTCTGAGTCTTGTTCACGAGTGAGGGAAGAGTGGATCGTGAGATCGACAGGCGGATCGGTGCAGCGTCTTCAGTAATGCGGACGCTGTATCGATCCGTTGTGGTGAAGAAGGAGCTGAGCCAGAAGACAAAGCTCTCAATTTACCGGTCGATCTACGTTCCCATCCTCACCTATGGTCATGAGCTTTGGGTTATGACCGAAAGTACAAGATCACGGGTACAAGCGGCCGGAATGAGCTTCCTCCGCCGGGTGGCGGGGCTCTCCCTTAGAGATAGGGTGAGAAGCTATGTCATCCGGGAGGAGCTCAAAGTAAAGCTGCTGCTTCTCCACATCGAGAGGAGCCACATGAGGTGGTTCGGGCATCTGGTCAGGATGCCACCCGAACGCCTCCGTAGGGAGGTGTTTCGGGCACGTCTGACCGGTAGGAGGCCACAGGGAAGACCCAGGACATGTTGGGAAGACTATCTCTCCAGGCTGGCCTGGGAACGCCTCGGGATCCCCCGGGAGGAGCTGGACGAAGTGGCTGGGGAGAGGGAAGTCTGGGCTTCCCTGCTTAGGCTGCTGCCCCCGCGACCCGACCTCGGATAAGCGGAGGAAGATGGATGGATGGGTCATGTCCTTCATAATGATTGTGAACGATAGGAAAAATTCCAAAAAAGTGCAGTTCCCCTTTAACAGACGCAATCCACTTTGCACTCTTAAGGTTTGCACATGTTTTAGTACCTGAAAACTTGAGTAAATCAGGCCCTAAGAGAGTATGAAAACCGAGGCGCACACATTTGGTGAACATGGTCTATAATACCACTGTATTGTATGGTCTTTCCAATCATTGTGTTCCGCATCAATATTGCCATAACTCAGTCATGGTTAACTTCTTTTTCCACTTTAAATAACCACTTGAACGTGTGTACCACAGCACCATGACTACATTACCAGGCTGTCAACTCGCCCTCCTGAGGCAATCATCTCCTAATTGTGACAAGAGCACCGCCTCACCCAAACCCTTTCCTGTCCCATGAAGCCCACTTAGAGATGAGCAGGTAGAGGTTTGGGCAAAGAGGGTATAGTGAAATAATCTGCTGTGAAACAGGGAGGAGATTAAACAGCATCAAACCATAAATCGCCTGTCCTCCCTCTGCCACCTCGCTGCTGTCCTGAGGGGGAGTACAAGTACAACTGCTGCCATCTTGTCATCATAGCAGGACAAGCACATCCAAGCATGTCCTGTGTTTCCTCCCATCTTCTTCCAGACACTGCAATGGCCTCCATTGAAAGCCACTCGCCCCTCCCTCCTCCTCCTTCTTCTTTTTTTTGCCAGAGAAGTGCTCTCCGCTGGTGTCTTTTCTTTTTAAAGGGCAGAGATGAGTGCAGTCTTTCCATGCATCCAAATTAATTTGCGTCTGGGCAGCAACAGAAGCAGCACGGGGCTATTTGATACGAGTGTAGGCCAATGACATGCACTGGCAGCCATGCCTTGATCTCTTGCTTTGGTTCCGTGTCACTTTCCACCTCGTCTTGCCGCCACACTCTTCCACACGGGTGGCACGCTAAACGCACTCGCTTTCGAACTGAGGCTTCAAGTCTCTCCCCCGGTGCTGCCCCCAGTCCCCATTAAGCTCTGCTCTTTGATGCACGCTGGAATTACCAAACCATTAAAACCAGCAAAAATAAATATTGTCCTCACGCCAGTGAAGCAGCAGTTTGTCAAAATCCCCCAGCTTGTTTTTTTATTTTTTGTTTTTTTGATCAAGAACGCAGGGGTTTGATAATGACAGACGCAGTAAGGACATCTACAAAACAGCATTCCTTCAGCTTGATAAACGGATGTCAAAGTAAACTTCATGCAATTGAAGTGATGATCCAAAAAGGGAGCATGGTTAATGCCTAATTAGCATCCCTAAATAATAAAGCAACGCAGGCTAATAATTATTGCATGTCGCCATTCCACTGCTTGCGCTGACAATTAACCTTTAGTAAATCCTGTTATCAGCAAATATAACACATGGCGCGCACGCACCAACATTTTAAAAGCGCCACTCAAGGAAACGCAGGCCGTGTTTACAGTCGGGGAGCAGAACAAGAAAACAAACAGCAGATATCCCGCTTTGAGTAAACAGCGGCACGCCACTTCCTGTGTCTTCCCAGTGGCTTAGACTGGGCGGGGAGTCAACTTTAGGTGACTGCTGTGAATGTCGTGGAACTACTTGTGTTTACGCAGGCTTAACGTTGCAGTGACAAGGTCCCTTGTATCGCGTCCACGCCTGATTTGTTTTAAACATGCAAAGGAAACTGCAGGATGCTTCTAAGTGCCTGTAAACAACGGTGGGAGGATGGAAAGCCCTGCAGAGTGTTGGCAAATACAGTGGATCCTCAAATGTGACGCCATTTTGGAATTTTATAAAAAAGTTCTGGAAACTGATCACAGTTTAGAGGTTGACGCAACGTTGTACAAAAGGCATTCCAGCGAATCTGTGCTATTTCCTTTGTAACTCTTTCAAAATAAACGTACATTTCTAGGGCCACCCCTCGCTGAATTAGGGTCATAATTTTGAGCCCCCACACTATAAGAAAAAATTCACACTTTTATTTATAGGATAGGATAGGATAGGTCTTTATTGTCATTGCACAAGTACAACGAAACTTATGTGAAATTATGTTTATGCTTTTTGAATCAAACTTAAATGTTTTTGTTTGTTTGTTTTGTCACTAAAACAAAGTCATGGGAAATACATTTGTCAGGAGCTAGATGCGTTGCTTATAGCGTTACTGCAAGATGCAGAGATGGCAGGCGGAATGCAGGTAAAAAGGACATTGAATGTGAATGAAAACTAGTGTAGCTAGGGAGTGCAGACAAAAGTCTACAGTTTACTTAGTAGAAAAATTGTGATCCATACACAGAGTACAGCTAAGTGTAGTGAAAAAAGTATTTAGCAGGTGCATATTCCGGTGCCAGTGCCAAAATGTATTTCGATACTTTTCAAAATAAAGGGGACCACAAAAAATGATTAATGGCTTTATTTTTACAGAAAATATTGTGATACATTAAACATATGTTTCTTATTGCAATCAAAGAAAAATGTTGTCTTAAATTAAGATAGTGAACATTCGAGACAATGCCTCCTTTATTAGTAAGCAAGCAAACAAAGGCTCCTAATTTGGCTGCTGACGTATGCAGTAACATATTGTGTCATTTCCCATTCTATGTTTTTGTCAAAATTATGAGGGACAAGCGGTAGAAAATGGATTATTAATCTACTTGTTCATTTACTGTAAACATTTGCTTACTTTCTGTTTTAACATGTTCTATCTAAACTTCTGTTAAAATGTAATAGGCACCTATTCCTTTGTTGTTTGGATACTTTACATCAGTTTTAGCTGGTACTACACATTTTGGTATCAATCCAATACTGAGTAGTTACAGAATCATACATTGGTCATGATTAAAGTTCTCCTGTGTGCAGGGACAGATTTCCAGACACTATAAACAATAAAAAAGTGACAAAATATTTTGTGATGATAAAAAAATATCAATGTAATCATTGTAGTATCGACTAGATACGGCTCTTTTCCTTGGTATTGGTACAGTCAATGTATGTATAGATCCATCCATTTGTTTACAATTAGGAGCGCTAGCTTGCTGTTAGCGGTGAGCTATTGTATCCTCCTACGATGTGTAGTGAAGCATGGTTAGCTATTCCTCATCCTGCAGGGATGATATTTGTAAGAAACTTACTTTGTCGCCATGGAAGCGAGGATTAGTGATTTAGAAGTCGCTAAAACACTGCAGACTTCGGATGGACGTAAGCCGCTAGCCATGTTTAAAACACTTCCTGTAGAGCGGCGCTTCAGTGTTTATAGCTTAACATATATTGTTTGTCTATTGTGCATCATATGTCTCCACCAGTGGCGTGCGGTGAGGTTAATGTCTGGTGAGGCACGACTGCATATCACAGTCAAATTTAAAAACATATGAACCTGCAGTGCAGGTGTACCTAATGTTGGGTCCCTGCGGTCGTTCGCGGCTCCTGCAGCGCGAGCATTGTTGTTTTTGCACTTTTTGGCTTCTTGTTAAGTGACTTTTTTTGGGTGGATTCGGTCTTGCACGTGGAGGGTTTGGGTGTGGGCTTTGGTTGGTGTGGCCGCGGTGCTCCCGTCGGGCAGTGCATTCTGCGGCGGAGAGGTGCTTGGCACCAGGAGGCGGGGTTATGATACGAGCCTCACACAGTGTGTCTCCGCAGCAGATTTATGATCGCTCAGCACTAAAAATACGTTACACACATACAGTTGTTGACAAAATACACTGTACATTATATACCTCAGCTAACTAAACTATGGAAATGTATAATATAATTCATATAGCAATACGGTCTCACTGCACAGCAGGCCAGCAGTTAGCCGAGTCGCAATCCATGGTGAGGCACAAGTGCCTCAACTGGCTGCTGATCACCGCACCGTCTCTTCTCAGTATTTGAACGGCAAATGTGAAAATAAAAATAAAAATAATCTAAAACTGGTGAAGTTAAATGGAAAATAACTTTAGTATAATCACTGGATACATATAACAATTTAATTAATTTTTTTTTCTTTTTCTTTTTTTTTTCTTTCCATGATGGCAGGTGAGGCCCCGCCTCCCCTGTCTCTAGTGACTGCACGCCACTGGTCTCCACACTGTGTCTGCTTGTAAGTACTCCGTACTCGTACATTGCCGAACATGCGCCTCTGCTCCAGCACGTCATGTCGACAGTGCGGCGTAATGTCCATTAAAAAAAAGTATAGTACCGTTTTTAATTCATTAATACTGCGGTACTTTATTAGTACACTCTGAGTGGCAACCAGGTGTGTCCTGATTGCCAATCAGGAACAGGTGTGGGACCCAGTGCTCAGTGGAAGACAAGGGAAGCACACAGGAACTGGAAACTACAAATAAGAGCAGTGGAATGGAAAAATCACCAAAACAGGAAAATAATAAACCTCTGTCCAATTTCCGTTTTTTGTTTAAAAAATAATACATTTGACAAAATCAAAGAATTTAACATACCTTCCTGAAACATAGCTTGCCAGGATTCAAACCCCAATACCTCTGGGGAAATGTGTTATTGACAGTGAATATAAAGTTCCCTGTCATTTAATAATTGAAGTTTCACCTACACTTCTCTGTGCAAAACGGGGGCCCCATATATATATATATATATATATATATAT
The DNA here is from genome assembly GCF_033978785.1 of Entelurus aequoreus. Classification (NCBI taxonomy): domain Eukaryota; kingdom Metazoa; phylum Chordata; class Actinopteri; order Syngnathiformes; family Syngnathidae; genus Entelurus; species Entelurus aequoreus. The sequence goes on along the minus strand of NC_084733.1, from coordinate 76,844,260 downwards.
ATATATATATATATATATATATATATATATATATATATATATATATATATATATATATATATATAAATGGATGGATGTATATACATATATATATATATATTTTTTTTTTAATATATATATATATATATACACACACAGGTATATACAGGTAAATATATATATATATATATATATATATATATATATATATATATATATATATATATATATATATATATATATATATATATATATATATATATATATATATATATATATATATATATATATTTACCTGTATATACCTGTGTGTGTATATATATATATATATATATATATATATATATATATATATATATATATATATATATATATATATATATATATATATATATATATATATATATATACACACACACACACACACAAACAGGTATATAAACAGTATATACAGGTATAAGGACCAACACAAATAAGGAAAAAGAAAAATTAATATTTCTTAATTATGAAAATTATTATATTTCATGGTGTACCCCGCCTTCCGCCCGATTGTAGCTGAGATAGGCTCCAGCGTCCCCCGCGACCCCGAAGGGAATAAGCGGTAGAAAATGGATGGATGGATTATATTTCATGGTGATGTCTAATTTCAGGAATTGGAGACCGGCAACCAATTCTATTTTCCATTGTTTAAATGATTATCTTAAATTGTATTCATTCAATAGGCATGCAGGACACTTTGCTAAAACAAAATATTATTTCACAGTTCATTTTATATTTTATGTACACATTTTATTTTCTGTGGGCACATATGGCACTAATTTGGCGGATCTGTCGACATAAGGTGGAGAAATGAGCCGATGACCATAGAACAGTAGAAACGTACAGGACATTATTTTTAGAGTCAAACATGAGTTGTTAGATTTTGCCAAAACGTTTTTTGACAACTAAAGGTGATGCCCACAAATTAACAGATTTGTCAAAGTCGTAACAAGGTTTCTGTAGGTGAACTATGGAGGGAGGAAGGAGGTTCCACTGCGAGGTTGGCAGTCGAATCAGACTGCTCTTAATCACGTAGTCGACTATTCTAAGACCTCCTAAGAATAAATATAGAAATGTAAAGAAATACGCTGCCGTCAAATCATCAAGTTAAGGTTTAGTTGTAGATGTTGTTGTACAGCACACGTGTCTTGTCCTCATGATCATATGGTATCTACAATATCATTCAGTATCAGAGTTGATGACAGCTTGACTCTAAAACAGGTGATTTTCCACAACTTCCTTTTGCAAAAAATAGTTTCTAAATTCAAACTGTCAAATCAAATCAAGACAAAATGAAGGTTAGGTGGACTGTGAATTCCCCCAAAATGTCCCTCCTTCGTCCCAATTTGGCAGCACTTGGCTCGCTGCCCACTCACATTGCGTGTATGCCCATGCCACTGTTGCCATGGCGATGTGTGGACCTGTACAGGCCCCGAAGGCTGCATGGCCTGGTGGCGAGGTGGGGGTTATCATCACTAACAGACTACACCGGGCTCCCATCCAGAGACCTGGGTGCTAAAGGAGGTATAGCACACACACACACACACACACCTCGACCCCCATGGGGAGGGTGCTGCTGCTGCTGCTGCTCTGAGGAGGACCCCAGCGAGGCAGGGCTCCGGCCTGTCCACCGGAGGCCGGCTGCCTGACTCTCGTAAGCTCGAGCCAGACGGGCTTGTCTGGGGTTAGGGTCGGGGGGGCTGAGCTGGACCGTGTCCCAGTGTGGTGACTGTTTGTCTAAGCAGGCTGCCACTCTTCCCTGGGCTCGTGCCCCTGCACTTGGATTTTAAAGGGCCTTCCCTCCCCATTGTCAAACCCCCTTCGCCAATACCTCCCACTCTTGCCCGGCCACCTCCCCAACCCCCAAACCCTGCCACGGACCCACTACCTCTCATTCTGTGCCATTCCCACCACTGCTGCCTCCCATTTGGGTTGAGAAAGGGGAGCGGGGGGGTTGTGCTGCTACACTGCACCCATCTGCCCTATGTCTCTGCATGCTGGGGTCCATGATGCTGTAGCATGGCTCTCTGGACCTCGCAAAAAAAACAAAAAACTTTGGCAAGTGCGCCGGGACCCCCGCCTTTGTGCGCTCCCTGTCCGCCACATGCACACATTGATGCACACCATCTGATTGAAAATGTACTTACACAGAAACTAGTGCATGTGATCATGCTCGTGTAATGGAGGCAGATGGTGCTTCATGTACACTTGAGTGATTTAAATTGAAACTAACCATGCACAATATTCCGTCCGTTCTGTCCGAGAGGGGCTGACTCGAATGGTGCCGCCGTGTCTGCGAGTGTGTGTCGCTTTGCAGAATGACACTGACAGGCCGAAATCTCTTCTTCTTGTCTGTGGAGGTCGCTGGTGGCTCCCTGCGAGGCACTTCTCTGGCAGGTCCGCCACTGGCATTCCTTCCCTCCTGGTCGCGTCATTCCCGCAGCCAACATCCCTGCCTGGGGAGAGTTGAAGGGGCTTTGAGATGGGTGGAGTTGGCCCTCCACCCCTCCTCCAAACTATACCCTAAGCTGGTCCGAGCTCTGTGCTTTTACAACTCAGACCCACAACAAATTCCAGCAGCCACTGATCAGTTCCCCCAGCAACCAGGAGAGAGGTGGAGAACAAGAAGAAGAAGAGAGGAGGATTATAGGTGGTCTGCTTTGTCTGCTAGGAAACACACAAGTGTAAATATAACAATATTTTGACAAAGTCACCACTTTTGTGCACAGAAACCTTCCTTTTTTGCATTAAAATATGTATGTCTTCTTTCTTCCCCTACACGTCCCACACGCCATCAGACTGTACAACTCCTCTCAAAGGAGGGTTGGGGGGCGGGGGGGTGTACTAGGATGACAGGGGACGCAAAGCAATAATAATACTGAAATAAACTGCAACAACAAAACAGTGTAATTAACAGTGCAATACACGGCAATAACAGCGCAATACATTTTAAAGGTGCAATATACGCATCACATATTTCATATAATCGACAGTATTCCCATTTTTCTTCATTTTTGTTTTTTTTCATAACATGGTCACTACTGCCTAGTTTCTCTGGTTATATTCTTATTTTTACTGTTATATTTTTATTCTTATTGTTACTTTTTATTTGTATTCTTATTGTTATAGTTTCTATTTAATTTCCATTTATACCTCCATTTTTTACTTTTTAAATTAGTTTAAATGATATCTCAATTCTGTACACTGCTGCTGAAATTTTTATTTTCCTGAGGGAACTCTCCTGAAGGAATCAATAAAGTACTATCTATCTATCTATCTATCTATCTATGGTAACAAAGAAAGGTGGTACCTCGATTTTCATAGGATTTTGAACCAAAATTTCCGTCAAAATTCTGCCCCTAATTGGTTATTGTACGGCCAAACAATGGATTTAAAGAAATCATTTGTACGTTTGACCACATATGCATGCAGAATCAAGTGCCCAAACAAACAATACCGGCACATCGGTGACTCTGTCTCTGTGTTTTTATTGTTTCAAGTGAGTACAATTGCAAAATAGGCCACCGTGGGGCCAAAGAAAGTTGTGAGTACCAGTACTTTGATAAAGAAGGTGAGAAATATCCATGAGGCTCTACCCTCCTTCCTCGTTGCTCATCGCCTACAAGTGTCTTCAAATAAAGGTAATAGTGAAGATTTCAGTCATCATATCTATCAATTATATTTAATTTAGCATTTTTTTCTGCATGTGAAACTGTAATTATTTTTTATGTGCATTATTTTTGGGGTGTCTGGAGTGTATTGGTGGGTCAGAATATACTAAAATATCAATGTCTCATCAAACTCGAGCAGTGATACCGTGTCCCTCCATGTGTGTATCACTTTAAGGAATAAACATGTGACCAACACAGCTGCCGTGTCGCGCCAAACTGTGATTGTCAAGAAGCATTTCTGTAGACTCACGAGTGACAGCTCAGACTAAATGAGGAGTGGTTTGTCGCGTTTAACTTTGATTTACGCCTTCATCGTCATTTTAAATGGAACTAAGAAAAAGGAAAGATTCCCAAAATCTGTGATCATTTTGATGTTTGAGTGCTAAATGTTTTTCCTGTTTGGCTCATTGATCAGAGTTGAGTGTTTCATATTCCTTTCTGCACAGCTCTTCATTTAAGAAAATTATTATTTGCTTAATTTGCAGAATTTTTGATTGTGGGAATTAATTCATTACTATGTATTTACACAAGAATACCTATTATTTTATCGTAGGTATATTTTCAGTTCCCAATTTGATTGCATGCAAATGATCTGTACCTTTTTTGTTGGGACTCTGACTTTTTTCTGAACATTGTACTTTCATGACTATTGTGTAATCTACATTAGCATACCTACTGTAAGTAATTCATGTGGAGCTGTCATTTTATTATGAATGTGGTGTTATTGTCATATGTGTGTATTCCATTTTGTCTTAACATCATAGATAATCACAGAGTTTTGGAAATGTAAGACCTGAGGAAGAATAGTTACTTCTATTGCAGCAGCTAATAGGGATCTTAATGAACAAATAGACTATTAATTATATTTGCTGATCAAATGTGGTGACCTTTTTAACCCAGTAGATGGCGGAAGACCATTATGAAACACTAACACAATATCAGTGCAGTGTCCATACAGATAGTGAGTGTGCCATACACCCACTAAGGCAGCATTTACCCGTCACCACTGGAATGGAATAATTGGATTTACATTCTTTCTTGTGAAAAAAATATTTTCCTGTTTTTTCAAATTCAGTCCCTGAAGTTGTCACGGTAACGTGTAGTCCGAATTCTAAATATGACAATGTGTTTTTCCTTTGTTTACTAAGATATGATATTTCCATAACTGTTAGGCAACAAATCAAGCACAATGATTGATATTTTAATTATTATTGATGCCTCTTTGGTTGATTAAATAGTTTGTATGTTTTTATGATGAAATGACTACAATTATTTTAATGGCTTTAGACCAACTGGTGTCCAAACATTATCCATATTAAACATTGAAGCATATTGGGGCCACATTGATATTAGTAATGTAGTTAAAAAAATGTAATATCAAGCTAATGAAAGTCAAGAGAGTTATGGTGTGGTTGATTTGGTTCAGGCATGATTACATGTTTATAAAAATGTTTAGTATTTATTCACAATGACAATAAATGAGTGCATCTATCTATTAACACAATTCAACATGTTTGAAAAGCGGTAAAAGAAGAATAACTTTTTTAATCCTGATTCTTTTTCCATATTGTGATCGTCATTCACTCCATATCTTTTACTTAACACTTGCTAACATTTTTGTAATTTAAAGTTTACTTGTTTCCTTTATTCATTTTCTAATAAAAGCAAAAATAACAAAAAATCGGCAATACACAATATTGATTAGCTTATGGGTTCAAAGATTGCAGTGATAAAGGAAAGAAAACAGAAAGGTTTTGAAATATAAAATACTAATAAGAACTATAAGAATAAAAGGAGGGGAAATGACAGTATACAGCTAGTGCTATGTTAAAGGAAAACAAAGATTTTTTAATTAAAAAATTTATTAGAAATAGAATTAATAAGTCATAACTTAAACAAAATAATTAAATATATTAATAATATGCTTCAGTGGCCTAGTGGTTAGAGTGTCCGCCCTGAGATGGGTAGGTTGTGAGTTCAAACCCCGGCCGAGTCATACCAAAGACTATAAAAATGGGACCCATTACCTCCCTGCTTGGCACTCAGCATCAAGGGTTGGAATTTGGGGTTAAATCACCAAAAATTATTCCCGGGCGCGGCCACTGCTCCTGCTCACTGCTCCCCTCACCTCCCAGGGGGTGATCAAGGGTGATGGGTCAAATGCAGAGAATAATTTCACCTCACCTAGTGTGTGTGTGTGACAATTATTGGTACTTTAACTTTAACTTAAGTATTAAACAAATTCAAATTTAAATATACATTCATGACAAAACAGCATATCTGAACTTTGTGGTAGAGTTGTCTTATTTTTATCAAGTTGTATTATTTAGTTTTAAAATGTACTAATTGTAATAAAGTTAACAGTTCTGCGTTGTAACCCCAAGATGCAGACACAGGAGACGGCGTGCAAGTAAGATGTATTTAATGTCAAAAGAAGGCAAGTGCAGTTAGGGAGCGCACAAGACACGAAACTTCTTCCGGAAACAAACAAACTTGTCAGCGTAATAAAAGCACAAATAAACAGTTGACAAAAGCATGAGTCATTCATGAAACAGTTTACAATAGACACAGTTTACACAACGATCAAGCCCTGTCTGAAGCCTGATAGGAAACCCGGAACAGGTGTGCCCGAGTTGCCAATCAGAGACAGGTGAGATAAATAGTGCTTAGGCCATAAGGAGTGGTACGGTCGACAGGAAGTGAAAATAAAATAAGAGTGCGTAACAGGAATCATCCATCCATTTTCTACCGCTTGTCCCAAATTTAGAAAATAAGGAAACACAAAATGAGGACAGAACTAACGTGACAGGTCATGACACAACTATTAGACTTTTTTTCCCCCCAACAACGAGATAATCTTTTCAGAGACTTAAATTTTACTTGTCACAGTACTCTTATGCAACCTACTTTTTAGGACTTTTGTGAAAGAAGAAACACTACTTTTAGTCCATTACACCAGGGTGTACCTACCCTGCTCTCTGCCCGAGTGCAGCTGGGATAGGCTCCAGCCCCCCTGAAACCCCGGGAGGGACAAGCGGTAGAAAATGGATGGATGAACATTGAGTTCCATTACAATCGCTACATTTATTTATATCATCATTATATGTGTTTTTAATCAATTGATTATTACTTGCAAATACTAATTTATTTGGTTTGTTACAGAGAACTCTTCCACTCTCCCTGTGTCACATGACTTGGTTTCACCAATCCAACGTAAGCACTAGTGACCTGTGACTCCATTTCACCAATAGAAGTCATATGACCGCACTGGAGCAACACACTGTAAAATATGACATGAAGTCATACGATGCAGCTCAATCAATCAATCAATCATCCATCCATCCATTTCGACCGCTTATTCCCTTCAGTGTCGCGGGGGGCGCTGGAGCCTTTCTCAGCTACAATCGGGCGGAAGACGGGGTACACCCTGGACAAGTCGCCACCTCATCGCAGGGCCAACACAGATAGACAGACAACATTCACACTCACATTCACACACTAGGGCCAATTTAGTGTTGCCAATCAACCTATCCCCAGGTGCCTGTCTTTGGAGGTGGGAGGAAGCCGGAGCCCGGAGGGAACCCACGCAGTCACGGGGAGAACATGCAAACTCCACACAGAAAGATCCCGAGCGCAGGATCGAACCCAGGACCTTCGTATTGTGAGGCAGACGCACTAACCCCTCTCCCACTGTGCTGCCCATCTATCAATCAATCAAAGTTTATTTATATAGCCCTTAAAGGCCTACTGAAATGATTTTTTTTTATTTAAACGGGGATAGCAGATCCATTCTATGTGTCATACTTGATCATTTCGCGATATTGCCATATTTTTGCTGAAAGGATTTAGTAGAGAACATCGACGATAAAGTTCGCAACTTTTGGTCGCTTATTAAAAAAAGCCTTGCCTGTACCGGAAGTAGCGTGACGTCACAGGTTGAAAGGCTCCTCACATTTCCCCATTGTTTACACCAGCAGCGAGAGCGATTCGGACCGAGAAAGCGACGATTACCCCATTAATTTGAGCCAGGATGAAAGATTTGTGGATGAGGAACGTGGGAGTGAAGGACTAGAGTACAGTGCAGGACGCATCTTTTTTCGCTCTGACCGTAACTTAGGTACAAGCTAGCTCATTGGATTCCACACTCTCTCCTTTTTCTATTGTGGATCACAGATTTGTATTTTAAACCACCTCGGATACTATATCCTCTTGAAAATGAGAGTCGAGAACGCGAAATGGACATTCACAGTGACTTTTATCCCCACGACAATACATCGGCGAAACACTTTAGCTACGGAGCTTACGTGATAGCATCGGGCTTAACTGCATATAGAAACAAAAGAAATAAGCCCCTGACTGGAAGGATAGACAGAAAATCAACAATACTATTAAACCATGGACCTGTAAATACACGGTTAATGCTTTCCAGCCTGGCGAAGGTTAACAATGCTGTTGCTAACGACGCCATTGAAGCTAACTTAGCAACGGGACCTCACAGAGATATGCTAAAAACATTAGCTATCCACCTACGCCAGCCAGCCCTCATCTGCTCATCAACACCCGTGCTCACCTTCGTTCCAGCGATCGACGGAGCGACGAAGGACTTCACCCGATCATTCGTGCGGTCGGCAGCTAGCGTCGGATAGCGCGTCTGCTATCCAAGTCAAAGTCCTCCTGCTTGTGTTGCTGCAGCCAGCCGCTAATACACCGATCCCACCTACAACTTTCTTCTTTGCAGTCTTCATTGTTCATTAAACAAATTGCAAAACATTCACCAACACAGATGTCCAGAATACTGTGGAATTTTGAGATGAAAACAGAGCTTTTTGTATTGGATTCAATGATGTCCGAATACTTCCGTTTCAACGATTGACGTCACGCACATACGTCATCATACATAGACGTTTTCAACCGGAAGTTTAGCGGGAAATTTAAAATTGCACTTTATAAGTTAACCCGGCCGTATTGGCATGTGTTGCAATGTTAAGATTTCATCACTGATATATAAACTATCAGACTGCGTGGTCGGTAGTAGTGGGTTTCAAGCCACAACGACATCCTCGGCTAAGATCCCACAACTCTTCAATGTTTACTTACAAGCTCAGAAAAAAAACATTGATATCATGTGCTGTCATCTGTGTCAGTAGAAATGTTCACAGTACAAGAAGCCCACTTTCTACTAGAGAAAACATGGTACTGTAAAATGTAGATGTTTTTTATGTTTTAGCTGCACATATGCTAATATTAGCCCTTTTATAACGTCATAAGTGACTGTAAAATGTACTTATTGTGTAGTAAATTCTGTAGTAGTGGCTCTCTGTCTCACACACACACACACACACACACACACACACACACACACACACACACACAAACCAACTATGGTTGTAGTGCAAGTACCACTGTAATATAGTTATGAAATAAATATGAAGTTACTCACTAGTTAGTCAGTACTTGCATAATTGTTTCACTGAATACTTACTTTTAGTCAAGTAATCATTTTGATGACTATTTTTTAACTTGTACTTGAGTCATAATTTTTGGCTTTATTGGCTACTCTCCCCACCTATGGGTAAGACGTAAACGCTGGTAGTCGACCATTTTTGTTTGCTGGTCCCATTTTTTTGGTGCATTTGGTAAATGTTTATTGTAGTCATTCTTTGTTTTTGTGTTATGTTCCGATGTGGGCCATTCTGCAAGCACAGAGGTCTCCAACAGCTCACTACTTGATTGTGAGTAGCTCACTAAAAGGTCAAAGAATATTATTTAATATCAATACAACTTAAATTCAGACCTTGTGCCTCTTTTTGATGGCAAAGGATCACAAACTAGCATGAAGATAATAGCTGCACTGTTGGAGTGGAGATCTGCTTTGTCAATAAAGTACAATTGAAATGTTGTCATATCAATAAAATACAAATCTGTCACCTCACTTTATAGCAGCTCAAATTGTGATGAACTTTGAAGACACCTGCTGTAGAATAAAAAAGGAGCTGTGGGCCGCTGATCACCCCCGGGCGGCATTTTGGATCCCGCTGCGTGACTTCAACAGAAACATATGCCATTACATGAGAGGTCCACTTATTATCATGTCAAAAACTACACAGAAATCAAAGTTATATTCTTATGGTTTGAATTGAATACAAAGGTGCAGAATCTGAAGCGCTCCAAAATATGTGAGGGCGGATATGCTCCTTCTTTTATTCATATTTCTTTGCTTTTTATAGAATTGTAATTACACAACTGAATGCTGAGAATCAAGCTTTCATACACTGCAGTGGGTCACAAATATATTATTTGGGGTTTTTTTGTGCAAATGCTAAACATCTAGAATTACTTTTATTCATTGTGTCACTGTTAATAACATATACATTTCCTTAAGTATTTTCAATAATGATTTACTTCCATTGCTCCTTTTTATTGCACTTAAAGGAAGCTCAAACGCAGAACTAAAACACGGAATCAAACAACCACAAAAATGCCGCTGTGCGACGTCAAAAACACACCTGTTTTATCCCAACGCTGTCCCTCACACAATGTACTTTAATCAGTATCAGTGTCTTTATTCAGAAATAAACTAGATATTATCAGGTTCCCAATATTTCAACTCATAACAAGGTGTGCGTAAAATAACAGATAACAGAACAATAACAGAAAATCATTAGGAACGTACAGTGCATCCGGAAATGAGTCACGGTGCTTCAAATTTTCCACATTTTGTTATTTTAAAGCCTTATTCTAAAATGGAATAGATGCATTTTTGTCATAAAAAATCTACATACAATAACCCATATTGATAATGTGAAAATATGTATTTAAAAATGTTTGCAAATGTATTGAAAATAAAAAATCACATGTACATACTGTAAGTATTCACTGTCTTTGCTCAACACTTAGTTGATGCACCTTTGGCAGCAATTACAGCCTCAAGTCTATTTGAATACGATGCCACAAGTTTGGCACACCTATCTTTGGGCAGTTACACATAATCCTCTTTGCAGCACCTCTCAAGCTCCAACAGGTTGGATGGGAAACGTTGTTTTTCATCTAGGATGTCTTTGTACACTGCTACATTCATTTTTCCCTCTATCCTGACTAGTCTCCCAGTTCCTGTGCTAAAAAAAACATCCCCACTGCATGATGCTGCCACCACCATGCTTCACTGTAGGAATTGGTTTTCCTCCAAACATGACACCTTGCATTCACGCCAAAGAGTTCAACCTTTGTTTCGTCAGACCAGAGAAGTTTGTTTTCCAGGTGCATTTTGGCAAACTTTTTACCAAGAAATGGATTCCGTCTGGCCAATGTGTATCAACAAAGTATTGAGCAAAGGCTGTGAATACTTATGTACATTTGTTTTATGTTTTTATCTTTTAAGACATTTGTATAAATTTAAAAAAAAAAACTTTTCACATTGTCATTTTGGGGTATTGTGTGTAGAATTTTGAGGACAACAATGAATGTATTGCATTTTGGATTAAGGCTACAAAATAACAAAATGTGGAAAAATTGAAGCACTGTGAATACTTTCTGAATGCCTGTAATTAATGCCTTGTTTTTAGATGTGCGAGGACAAGCAAAGTCTACACAGAGATGTTCTAAGCCTCAATGGTCCTGACTGTGAGGCCGACATGCAAACCACCGTGCAGCCTGCTATGATATGCTGTGATGTATTCACAGACACTTTTTGAGAGATTTGCAGTGTCTGAGTTTGTTCAGTCATCTTTGTCTGGGGACAGCAGTAGGACAGGAGCAGGATGGTGTCCCCACCCCTCCTTCTCTGTCCCCCCCCTCCCATGTCAAGCCGGGCGCTGTGTTTACTCTCCTAATTGCAGGGGAGGGGCCGGCTGACAGGCGAGCCATCACAGAGTCCCCACAGGCCCGAGGCTGGGAAACGCTACAAACGGCCGCCGCTGTCTCCTCCCGAAAGCGACGACGATGTCCAACTGTCACGGAGGGGCCTTGCCTGGCAATGCAGCCAAAGAGAGATATTAAAGAGTTGAGAGGATTTGGCAGTGTTGCTACACTTGAGAAGTCCAAGTGGGATGTTGGGGGCATCGCCAAAGTGTCATTCAAAGCAAAGTGGGCTGTGGACAAGGAGACAACAAACTGGGGCTTATTTACTTTAGAGGCCCATGAGTCTGCCATTTTACAGGTAAACATAGAAAAGGTAAATGACACCTACAGGTTAGGAATTCTGTTACATTTATAAGTGTGTCTAACTAATAAATACCATTTATGTTTGACAAGTACAAAGTCAACGTGGACTCATTAATCTGATGTACTTTATAAATGTCCCCGATTATGCAAAATTGACTTTTTATTGATGTTAAAACAGTAATATATGTCCCTCGAGTGTGTTTATGAGTGCCAAAAGAAGAGAAAATCTATAATCTCCCTCACTTCACTTTTTTACTCCACTTTTGAAAGAAGAGGCTCTCAATTGTTGTTAATTGATGTTCCGTGTTTTTGTGATGTCATATATTTTAGTTGTACCTCAACTTAAGAGTTCCCCAACTTAAGAGTGTTTTGAAATAAGAGCTGTCTTTTGGCTAATTGTTACCCCGGGTTACCACTGGATACAGAACGGCGCGCCGTGGAGGCGGTGTCTTCCCGTTTCCACTCAGGTCAGTATGTCGATTTCCACCCCTTGCGCACGGTGATGCTACGCCGGTGCCGTACCGCATCCCTGCATGCACTAAATATATGCAGAGCTTCTATATTTGCCAGATGGCACAACAAAGCAGCTCAATTTAGCTAAAATCGTATTGTGTGGGTCAAGAAATCAGGCACAAACACAAAATAAATGATCCGGTTTACTTAAAAAAAAAAAAAGGGGTATCGTATTTTGTACTTTGAAGTGTTCTAATGGGCGGGGACGGACATGAAGTTAACTTTTGAAAGGTTTTCAGAAGTAATTTGACCTCGTTGACACAAATGGATGAAGACAAGATGATTCGTCCGAAATCAGAGAATCATATTACAGGCATTTACTGAACAGCTATTTGGGGGCCTGTGTCAAATACCAGCTGATACGGGACAATAAGCAGGGGAGTAGTTAATGGGAGTTGAATGATATGTGTGTGTGTGTGCGTGTGCGTGTGCGTGTGCGTGTGCGTGTGCGTGCGTGCGTGCGTGCGTGCGTGCGTGCGTGCGTGCGTGCGTGCGTGCGTGCGTGCGTGTGTGCGTGCGTGCGTGTGTGTGTGTGTGTGATGCTGGCCTGATGTTACTGCTGTGTTATTGCTTGCTACAAATAAAGAAAAAATAAAGTTGTCGTTCTGCGAGGCAAAACTGTCGTCTTTTCCACGAGTCAAGTCAAGTCAGTACTGTCACAGACGCCCGTCTGTGGGTATTGATGGACTGCAAAGCTCAAGACGTTCCGCAGGTGTTGCCGTTCAGCAGCCATTACGTATCTCGAGTGGGCAGGACTGAGTTTATTTGCTTCTGCTCCTCTGGAAGGACAGAATAAACTGTTTGTGGTTCGCTGTAGTACAACGCCTATTTTCACGTGATTACGAACGCATTTGCGAGATCTTGTAAAAGTCTACAGTGCGCATCAAACGGCGATGGGGATTGGCAGACAGCGGATGACAGAGACGTTCCGTGGTGGCGGCGTTCAGCAGCCCTTATGCATCCAGTGGAAAAACCGGGCTTACGCTTTAAGTTGCCGGCAAAAATTTGTGCTACAAAAATCCCTGCCTTTAGTTCCCGTAGCAAATGTCACAGTGAACCTCGTAAGATTTGACCAAAATATCCTTTCTTAGTCACTAGCATTATTTATAGCAGTTTAACACCAGCCAAATTAATATCTCAATTATTTATTAGGATATGGAAAAGCTGCTGATGTTGTGTTTGACGAACAGTAGCTGGACGGAGATACCGTAGAGGTCCGTTTTCCAAGGCAAATGATGTACATTACCAGTAATCACTGTATTTTTGTACTACGGCATATTACATGTTAAAATTGTGCTGTTTTTGGGGGGGGCCAAGAACCAATTAAAAAAATGTTTTATTTCATTTCAATGTGCGACAGTGATCTGAGATACAATTGTTTTGAGTTAAGAGTTCCGTCAGAGAACCAATTACGCTCGTAAATTGAGGTACTACTGTAATTTTTTTTTTTTTTTTAAAGATGCCTTTGCTTCACATTCTACAATAATGCCCGGAGCTCTTCCATATACTTTATATTTCAGTCAGCTACATGACATCTCAGGTTTTTTTTCTTCCAACAATTAGGCTATCCTTGCTGTTAAAAAGTGTCATGTTAGCATAGCTATGTGAGCTACAGTGCCAACGTTTGTGTCCTACTCCTTAATGTTACGTTGTTGTGTGCAATACATTGCATCTATTACAATGACTATTGTGCAGATTTACAGTGTTCTGCATCTGTTAAAAAGTGGATAAAAGCTTCTAAGAGACACACACATTTCATTAGCATTAAAGCTGCGAACACATAAAGCGTCCTGTTCCCCATTAAGCAGGGGGGTAGTTAAAAGCATTTTAAACTGTCTAAACGTCTTAAGGCCAAATTTGGGGCAGCACACTTCAAATACACTATTGTGGGACCTCAGATGATTTGAACAATAATATGAAATATGGGAAATAATTGTAACCTTTATTTTAAACGTGCACTCAAGTATGTGTTTCTCTTAGAAAATAAAGAATTCAAATGCTTGCGTACGTGAAAGTCTGATAGCGTCAGTCAAACATTATCTTTGTGAAGTGAGAATTGTTGATTCAGCGCAAAAAACAGAGGGAAAATGGAAGTTGCATTCAGTGGTTTTTTTTCTTTTTTTATATACATCGGGGCCCTCTTGGAAACAAGATGCTGTATCTCAAGGGGATAAATAAAACTGAAATGACATGCTTTATTCTTATATTCCATTAATACCTGTTTATTCTGTGTGCCATACACTGTCCCATAAACAGTGTATATGGTGTTGCTGCTATCGGAACCTTAATTTCCACCTGGGTAATCAATGAAGCTCTATCTTAGTGATTCTCAAACTGTGCTATGTTTTCAACTAGTGGTACACTGGCTCCATCCAGTGGTTTAGTGAATCACTTGATTAAAGTACAGGGTTTTATGTTCCTATATTCAAACACAGTGTTACTGTTCAAACTGTGCAAAATGTTACAGTAGCCACAAATATTAAATATACTTGTTAAATAAAACCATATTTTTGATGAATACTTAGGCCTACTATGCCACTTCATTTTAACGGTGGTCATTATGGTGGTACTTGGAGAGCCTAGTTTTTTCTGAGGTGGTACTTGATCATTTATTTATTTATTGTTTAAGTTTGAGAACCACTGCTCCATCTCATCATTGTATTTTATGAAGGGGTAAAATACAAATAAAATAACATGTGCTTCTTCCTACTCCTTTTACGGGCATGTTGAATAGTGTAAATTTGTTTGAAAAAAACAATGAGATTTATACCAGTTATTCTCAAACCGTGATACGTGTACCACTGGTGGTATGCGGACTCCATCCGGTGGTACGCCAAATAATCACCTGATTAAAGTACAGTGTTTTATTTTCCTGTATTCAAACATTCAAACAGTGTCACTGTTTACATTGTGTATAATGTTACAGTGATCAAAATATTAAATATGCTTGTTAACTAAAACCTTGCCTTGTTTTTACAAATACTTAGGCCTACTACGCTACTGTATTTTAATTTTGGCCATTATGGTGATAATTGAAGAGCCACTGGTTTTTTTTTTCTGAGGTTGTACTTGGTGAAAAAGTTTGATACAGTATATGCAATACAAACAATACAAAAAAGAGCTGGATTTAACATACAGAGGAGTGAATAAGTGCATGTGTGTGTGTGCGTGTGTGTGTGTGTGTGTGTGTGTGTGTGTGTGTGTGTGTGTGTGTGTGTGTGTGTGTGTGTGTGTGTGTGTGTGTGTGTGTGTGTGTGTGTGTGTGTGTGTGTGTGTGTGTGTGTATACACTAACCGTCCGCACATGTAGAAAGGTCTAATCCACTGAGGGTTGTAAGCAGGGGGTGTCACGGTGGAGCTGACCCTATCACATATTCAGGTCAAACCAACAAAATGGTGAGGAGAGGAAGGTTCAAGAGAAGAGTCACCTCTTCAGGAGAAGACACTCACCTCACAGGCAAAAAAAAGAAAAACATTTGATGAATCATGAATAGCCGCGCTATGTTGTGACCATACTCCCCCTTATAAAAAAAGGACTATAAGGGGATTAGACATGAAATCACACATTGTAAGGTTTTCTAATGTGTTATGAATGCCTCCCAAAATCTAATTCAAATCCCAGGTTGCCAAATAAGCCTGAACAAATCCTCCACTTTGAAGATTCCACAGGTCTGGTCTGCAGGGCAGCTTTTAGCACGCCGTGTACGCACCTCCATGTGCACGCAGGAGGCACACAGACGTCTTCATTGGTAAACATTTATTTTTACCCGCTCCCTTATATACCTCAGTTCATAACAGAGGCCACGTTTGTGTGTGTGGCGACCTCCCTTTTATTTGACCTCCACTTTGTCGTCCTGCGTCCCCACTTTGCCTCCTTGTTGATCAGCTGTGTTTAATTGCATCCCTTTGTTTTTCGGCAGCCTCCTGCACACACACACGACACAACAACAATTACGGCTTTAATTAAAAGGCGTCAACTTGGCAAACACACACACACACACACACACACACATACAGTGGCGGCCTTGTGGGGCCTATATTGGAGAACATGACTGCAAAATAAAACCCTTAGAATTACAAAATGTGTGGCAGTTTTCATAAAAACAACAACTATATTTTAGATATATGACTGCATATTTTAATGGATTTTATTCCCAGACTTTATGTTTTTTACATATATTTTTCAATATTTAATGAGCACATATGTGACCTGTGGGGTCATGTTGGAATTACTTCAGTTGCATTTTGCCATCCTTAAGGAGAATGTGCATTATTGTAGTGATGGCATCATATCTCAGGCTAATTAAAATACAGCTTGTGCATGATCTTCATTTGGCTCTCATATCCGCCCCTTTCTCTCTCTCTCTCTCTCTTGCACACACACACACACACACACTCACACACAGTTTAATAATGGCACAATAAGAAAGATTAGAGTTTTGCTGCAAGATAAACTCAATCTTTTTCTCATATTTGTTGTAAGTATATGCTATTGAGAATGTAAAACATTTTAGTGTAGCAAACTGTAAAAAAAAATTAATGAAATGAATTTAAACGCCTTTCCTTTTCTTTTTTCTAAAGCTGAGAATAAATTCCTCCAACACATTCCTCCTCTTCAACCATGCAGATATGAAGCAAGCAGTTAAAAAAGATGTATAATATATGTGATGAATGCATGCCAGTATTCCAATTCCCAACAGCATGTCTTATTTGCTGTCTTTAAATATTTATGATGGATTTGTTTATTCTTTTTATTTCTAAATATAACGTGCAGAGGCAGTGATCTTGCACAAATGGCTCCCGTGGCTGGGTGAAAGAATCTTAGGTGGGATGGAGATGGAGAAGGCCGGCATGCATCCTCTGCAGCCTCAGGTTGAGTGCAGCAGAGGCGGAGATAAAAGGCGGGAGTCAGGGGGAGCTGTGCAGCCCGCCAGGGGCGCTTAACTCCTTGTGCTTTTAAACGTCCTTTTAACACGCACAGTCCCCGCGGAGGCCCGCTTTACCATCCCATCAATTATTGAGCTCCTTGCGCACGCAGAGATGCACCGTGAGAAACCGCTGCGGACTTACTCCTTTTGCACGCATTATTGCAATAATAGGAAATATATCACAATGAGGGAAACCCAAAATGAAGACATTGTTTTATGCATGAATGCATATGCAATTTATTTTATAAAAAAGTAAAAATAAATAACCATGCAGTATTATTGTAATTAAATGTTTCCTTGCATTTAGAGATAATATAATTAGTTGGCTTCATTTAAAAATAAATAAAGTTTATGCAGTGTATTTGATTAACAAAATAATAAAATATAATCAAAAATGGATTGACTTTAAAAAAAATTATAATAATCTGGTATAGCATTTAATGAAATGTTTAGATTTATAAAGAATGGTCATGCAGCCTTTTTTTCCACCAGTTACGAATATTGCAAGCAATTATTGAGTTTAGAAAATATATATTTTTATTTCAATTCTACTAATACCTGAGTGTGTGCTGCAGTTCGTTCCAAGAAGAAGAAGAAGAAGAAGAAGATGAAGAACCCTCTGCTCAGGTGAAAGCTGGTGTGTTGAAAGAAATCCGACTTGTGAAGATCCAAAACAAAACCTTTTCCTCTGCGTTGGAATCTGTGGGGAGAGCGTGAGGGTTCAGTGTGTGTGCGTGTGCGTGTGCGTGGAGTGTGCACGGCCTTACTTATATTAAGCAGCCCCGAAGCCAGAAGAGGCTCCTATACATCATAATCAATATTGCAATATATACACAACAAAATAACACACCGTTTGAAGCTATGTGATCATTTAGTTTAATATCAAAGCAATAATATAGAAAATGATTTAAAAAGTATTTTACCTTGCAGCTCGTTCTCCTGACTCGTGAACGTCTTCACCCTCCTCGTGCACACGTGTGTGTGCGTCTGCGTGTGCGTGTGGCGAATGAGATGAGGTCACTTTTTTGTAACTAAATCTCTAAATCCTCTTTTTGGCTACACGAGAGGAAGCAGGCGTTTTTTGTTTGTTTGTTTTTTTAACTCTCTCAATGAAATGTGATTCATTTGTGCTACAATAGTCAAATAGTGCTAATGCATCTTGGGATGTTTTTTTATGGAATTATTTTGTGAAGTGTTGTGCTGATGTGATTTCCACTTTGAATGTGCACTTGTCATCCGGGCCACTGGATGAGGACCGTGGGTCCAAAGTGGCTGCGTGACAGTCCTCGCCAGCCGTGGGAGAGAGCTGAGCTCCTATTGGCTGACACTTTGTACAAAATCCAACTCCAGGCACTTCACTCCCAACACACCAACAAATCGTAAAGGCGCACATGCTTCCTCCTCCTCCTCCTCCTCCTCCTCCTCCTCTTCTTCTTCTTCCTCCTCCTCCTCCATCATCATCATCATCATCATCATCATCATCAGTGCGCCGCTGCAGCAGTGCTTCCAAACCTGCAGCAGAAGCTCCACGTTCAACTTTCTTTTCTCACACTGCGGATTTTTCTGCCTTTTTTCGGGCTTCTTCTTCTACTTTGTGGCCTCTTCGTTGTCGCTCGGAATCCAGCAGGACGTCGCTGATTCGCTATTGGCTGACTTTATTAGCGCAGGAGGACACGCACAAGACATTTGCACTCTTTAGGGGCTAAGGTGGGTTCACTTTTTGCGCTTTTTTTCAACCCTTGAAATGTGAATAGCGCGGATAATTATTAGCTGTAAACATTAACATAACAATAAAAGACGTGGGGGGCGTGGGGCGGGGGGACACAATAAAAGACGGAAAATCTATTTTCTAGGAATAACAAACGTTTTATTAAAATACTAATTAAAATAGAAGTGTAAAAAACATTTTGTATTATCATTATTACTTTTTTATATAAACTATTGCACATAAATATTGTCTTGAAAAAATACCCCCCCCCCACCCCCCCCAAAAAAAGAAAAAAGTAACAATAAAAATAAAAAGCCTTTAGTTATACATTATCTAATTTTTTTTAATTCAATTATAGTAGAGTTGTAGGTTACGAATAAAACAATTTTTAAAAACATTTATTTTGGGCCTTCTGTATTTTTAAACATTTGAAGTCCATCTCTGTTCATCGTATTGAATTTAGAGGGTAATAAAGCAACATGTCACATTTAATAAACTATTAGTAATATATGAAGAGCGTTCTCCTCCATAACAATAATACATATATTAACAAAATATGACGCAATATTACTGCAATTATACTCGGATGATCTCGTTAATTAATCAATACGTTTGAAAAAAAAAATAGATCTATAATAATTACACTCCTGCATGGATGATGATGATGATGATGATGATGACTATTGAGCGGCAGTGTGCAACTGGTCCACGGTCATTTTTTAAAAGCCTGACAGATTGAGAAGAGGAGGTTACAACTGTAGGAAATAACGAAATGATGATCAAGCACATTATTTGTAGTTAAATGGCACTATCAACATTTAAAGCATTTTAACAATGCAAATATATATATTTTACATTTTATATGGAAACTTACCACCAAAGAAATTGATAGATTTTTCAAAAATGTTGTTTGTAAAAACTGTTTATTAATTATCGTATATGTTTTGGTTGCTATGTATTTGACTGTACTTGTTGCACTATGTAAGTGTTGATTTTTCTAAACTCTAAGTGGTATTCTCTTCTTTTATTTTGGTTTAGGTGCCGACAGGAAGAGTGTGTGTGTGTGTGTGTGAGTGTGTGTGTGTGTGTGTGTGTGTGTGTGTGTGTCAGTGTGTGTGTGGGACCAAGACAGGACAGCAGGTCCCCTTCAGGATCCTCATCCATTTTCAACATTTTCTCCAACTTGAACCCCCAGACGAACATTAGCATGATGTCATATTTAAAGCAACCACCTTACACAGTCAATGGCCTCAGCTTAACTACTTCCGGGATGGACCTCTTACATCCGTCCGTGGGCTATCCAGGTGAGTGTCAACTTTATCCAAAAAAAATAAAACATCCCAAGAATGGATGTTGGCTGTTAAACATTTCTTTTAAAACAAATTAATGTTGTAGGTTGATTTTTGTGCATCTCTTTATAATGTCACCTACAGCAGGGTTCGTAAATTACGCAACCCGCAACAAGGCCCATTGTCGTTATATGTTAGACGTAATTATTATTTTTAAATGGTAATAAAAGGGCATATGTACATATTTAAATGTATATCTCCATTTTTTTTACAGCGACGCCACGGAAGCAGAGAAGAGAGAGGACTACTTTTACGCGCGCGCAGCTCGACGTCTTGGAAGCGTTGTTCGCCAAAACGAGGTATCCGGACATATTCATGCGCGAGGAAGTGGCGCTGAAAATCAATCTACCTGAGTCTCGTGTACAGGTGAGTTAGCGTGTTCTTTGGTGGAAAATGTGTAAATTACTTTTCTTTTTTTTTTTCTTTTTCTTTTTTTTTACGTTTGTTAATTTGATGGATATTTAGACTGAATGAGGCCCTAAAATGTAAAACAAAACATTTTCAAGTAAAAATGAAATTGTCCAATATATTTTTATTAATGAAAAAAAAGGTTTTGTATAGACGCATCATCCTACCAAAACACAGCATTGTGCATTAAAATGTCTTATAACACAATATTTGCTTCCTATTAAATTTGCTTAATTCTTACAAACTAACATACTTAACAGAATATGAGAAAAAAAAACATATATTCCATAAGAAGACGAAATTAACATATTCCAGCTGTTTATATCATACTCCGTTGAAAATATTGTACACTTTGTATTTGTTTTTACAGTTATAGTTGAGACATAACGATATTGTCAAACCCGATTGGAAGTGAAATTAAAATCGAATTTAAATAAGTCCTAAACTTGCATTAAAATATAGCAAATTTAACTGAAATAAACACCATGACTTTTGAGCACATAATGGTTAGATCAAATAATCTAGATTTGATTTATTTTTTTATTTTTTTAATTGTGTTATTTAATTGTGTTATTTATTTTTTTCGATTCTGAGGGACTTAGAAAACGAAATAAAATGTTTACTAAAAACTTTGAGGATGTGTTTTTGCTAAAGCGTGCGTTCCTGTAATATTCCTTTATATTGTCCATGTTTTTCTGTAGTTTACATGCTAATATTCGATTGTTGTTTATATTTTACCAGGTGAAGTGCTATGTAAATCAAATGTATATGTGTTTGTTTTTTTTGTGAGAAAAGGAACTAAAAGGATCATGTGTGATAATATAACTGTGTGGCTTCCCGCAGGTGTGGTTCAAGAACCGGCGTGCAAAGTGTCGCCAGCAGCAGCAACAACAGCAGAACGGCGGGCAGAACAAGGCTCGACCCGCCAAAAAGAAAAGTTCCCCGACCCGAGACGTGAGCTCCGAGAGCGGCGCCAGCGGTCAGTTTACTCCCCCCGCCAGCACCACCACAGTCCCGGCCATCTCCACCAGCACGGCGCCGGTGTCCATCTGGAGCCCGGCCTCCATCTCCCCGCTCTCGGACCCGCTGTCCACGTCGTCGTCGTGCATGCAGAGGTCCTACCCCATGACCTACACGCAGGCCTCGGGCTACGGCCAGAGCTACGCGGGCTCCACGTCCTACTTCGGCGGCATGGATTGCGGCTCTTACCTCGCCCCCATGCACCACCAGTTGTCCGGCCCGGGCTCGACCCTCAGCCCGATGAGCACAAACGCGGTGGCCGGCCACCTCAACCAGTCCCCGGCGTCCCTCCCCACGCAGGGCTACGGCACGTCCGGCCTGGGCTTCAACTCCACGGCCGACTGCCTGGATTATAAGGACCAAGCCGCGTCGTGGAAGCTGAACTTCAACGCAGATTGCTTGGATTATAAAGATCAGACCTCATCGTGGAAATTCCAGGTCCTGTGAAGACACGACAGACCCTCATGAAACTCTCACAGGAGGAGAGTCCTCACTTTTTTTTTTTAATTTATTTTAGCACTGGCAAAGTTCTTCTCCTCACCTGTAGACACTCATCCATGTCCGTCACACCTGTCGAGGACACATTTTCCACCTGCGAGGCCACGGAACTATCCCACTGGACCACGATGGACATGGATGCACTACTTTATTTAAGACAAAAAAAGAAGTGTTTATAAAGAATCAATATGTAGTTTCTAAGAGACAATCAGTGTGTGTCTTATATAAATGGTGTGGTTTTTTTTATCTGTGCTAGCCTTCGATACTGTGATCTGTTGTATTGTATGCAATCTGTCAGACCCTCCACGCATCACACTCTCTGCAGCTTTTCGTGGGTAAGGGGGAGCACGCTAATGATTCGATGAGACTTTCCAAGTGGTATAGTAGTAATGATGACGGGTTACACACACACACACACACACACACACACACACACACACACACACACACACACACACACACACACACACACACACACACACACACACACACACACACACACACACACACACACACACACACTTGTCCACTGGATCTCAACATGATTGTGGGTTCCAAAGATGCTGTGACCTCCCCCATTGAAAAGGCATGAATAATTACAATAAAAAAAAAAAAAGAAAGAAAAAGGTACCATGATGAACTTTCAGTTAATCACTTCATGTGCTTGTCGTGGACGAATGAAACAAATAGTGGAGTTAAAAATACTGATTTTCATAGAAAATGTCACGCATTGGGTATTTTTTTATTTATCAAAATTGTCATGTTATGTTTTATTTAAATTGTAAATTCAAAGTAAATTACTTTCTTTTTTCCTTTTTTTTTTTTTTTTTACACTAACGCAGTAATTAACTGTGAAGTTCAATTTGGAGGGTGATGTTTTATTGCAATAATTTAAATCCAGTATTTTACTGTGGGGAAAAAAAGACTGTTAAATGCTGTGAAGTCCTGGTCATTTTTACACTGCAGTGTGAACATTTTTACAGTGGGGGGAGAAATTGTTTACATACTCATTTCAAACAGCCCCAGCAAAAGGAAAAAAACATGCAGTGTTTAATCCCATAAAAATATGTTAATTCCATCATTTTTGCCATAGCAACAGTGTGCGCACATTCAATGCCCAAGTATGTTTAAATAACACTAATTTGCATTAATGTGAGTGTGAATGTTGTCTGTCTATCTGTGTTGGCCCTGCGATGAGGTGGCGACTTGTCCAGGGTGTACCCCGCCTTCCGCCCGATTGTAGCTGAGATAGGCTCCAGCGCCCCCCGCGACCCCGAAGGGAATAAGTGGTAGAAAATGGATGGATGGATGGATGCATTTATTGTGCAGAATCATCTAAAAAAAAAAGTAAAAATATACCATTTCATGGCATTCACAGTATTTTTTCACAGTAAAATACTGTAATGAAAATGTACTCCAACATTACAACAAATGACTGTAAAAATTACAATACCTTACATTCCACAGTAATTAACTGCTATTTCACAGCAAAATATTGCAATTATAGTCCTCTTTAATATCACAACAAATGACTGTTAACTCAAACTGATTTGTCTCTGAAGGGTTTCTACGTTCCAGACAGTGGTGGTGTGCTGTTCAACCAAGAGAGTTTTTAACAATAAAAGTACACTTACAGCATTTAGTTGTAACTTTAATTAATCACAAAATCACAGCTTTGCAGTCACAGTAAATTGCTATATTTTACAGTAAATGACTGTAAATGTTTCTTTGCATGAATGCAATTATTAGTTAGCAATTTGCTGTAAATTTGCAAAGCCAATGTTTACAATGTAAACATGTTCATAATGTGTAAAAAGGGAACTGACTCACTCACTAAAAGTCACTTTGACTTCCAAAGTGCAGAGTCAAGGATGCCTTCTAAAGAAGGAGGGGGTGCTTGTGTTTATCTACCTGCTATACTTAAAACTCCCCAACAAAGTCAGAGACTATTATGGGATGTGTAATGAGTCGACATGGCTCTGTAGCAGGGCTAATTGTTAGAAGTCCAACATTCAATTAGCATCCTTGACATTGCCAATAATCTCTCTTTCATTGCAGCCTCCACTGGAGGAGAGCACTAATTAAAAGCCTTGCTTGAAATAATCGAAGCGTTAAAAAAAAAAAAAAAAAAAAAAAGACAAGAGACACTTTGATTCCACTCCTGGACGCTCGTTAGTGCGCACGTGTCATTTGTTTAAAAAGAAAAACGTCTAAGAGTCTTTAGATTTCACCCAAGGGTAAAAGTGCATGCAGGTTTGTCCACTAATATGCTGAGAAAGAGGCAGTGCGTCGTTATGGTGATAAACAATACAACAATTGAATTAGGAGACAATAGCCGGACGCTTGAATATTCATGAGTTGAGTCTGCAATGGTGGGAACTACTACACTTTCTACAAACAAACTATTTACTATACTCCACAGCATGCATTCTATAAGGGGTTTTTCCCATGAATACCCGTTATTATGCATGACATTGAAGTTTCTTGATTTTGAAACACAATATTGTGGTAGAAGTTGGGCAACAACAAAAAACCAGGTGCATTGATAGATGCACTAAATGACAACATGTTATTGTAACCTTGCAGCCGGCAGACCCTGCAAAGTGCACAAGTCAGAGGAGAGATTAAAGATGGCCTCCACAATGTGTCATATGCATACAATGAGTTTTAATCAAGACTTTAGCGGCATATGGGCCCAACAGACGCTGCATTAATCCCCCCTGTTTTGGAGGGAGCGGCGGCGGGCTGCGCGGCGCCCCTCGGCCCCCGCAATGGGTGCTGCTGCTGCACCGGTCAAACCAGAAGAATGCGGCCTGCACAAGTGTGCAAAAGGGGCATATTAAAAAAAGGAACAATAACACCATTTTAGACAATTGCTAGAAAGGATAAAAGGAATAAATGGTTGGGTTTGAGTAAAATACCATTTTTAAAAAACTGTTTTAGCAACTATGGGCATTAAACATTATTTGGCAAAATAAAGGTAAAGGTATAGGAGAACTTGTTTTTTGTTTTGTTTTTTGAGGGAAAAAGTTTTACTCACGTTTATATATTATTATTGTAAATATGACATTTGAAATGTGACCTAATAGCAAATAAATAAGCAACGATAATAATAAAGCCATATTTGCAAATGTAAATTATTTTAATGTATGCTCCAAAATGGTCCACTGTCTAAACTTGAGGGAGTCACATTTATGTCTGTCTTCATTGCCAGATACTGTCATTATAATTAAATCAATAGGAATAAATAATGTGTCAGCAAATAAATATAAGCAACAGTAAATACACTGAAAAGATATCAGGATTTCACAGCATCAACAGTATTTTTTTTCACAGTAAATTGCTGCAATCAAAATTTACTGTAACATTACAATTATGGTCCTTATATTTCACAGCAATTAGCTGTTCTTTCACAGTAAATCTGCTGTAATCACAGCACTAAAAACTGTAAAGTCAAACTGCTTTGTCTGTTAACGGGTTCTCTAGATTACATTGCACACTCTTGTACAGTAAGTGGTGATATGCTGTTAAAACAAGAGAGTCATTAACGATAAAGTTACAATTGTGACGTCATAGCATACATTTGTAACTTTATTGTAATTAACCATACAAGCTCTGTAGTTGCAGTAATTTGCTGTAAAGATATTTCCCAGTAAATTACTGTAAATACTACTGTACAAATAATAGCGAGTAATTTGCTGTGAATTTCCCCAAACATTTTTTACAAATTAATACAGCAGTAAGTTAAGGAGGGACCTTAAAAGTACTTATCCAGGCTTAGCTGAATTTTTATCCAATCGTTAGGTTGGTGACATAGTCAATGAATTGGATAATCCTGTCAAAGATTGCATTAAATTGATTTGATAACAGATGTGTTTTTTAAATCAAGTCTAAAGAGGTTTAAAGTAAACACAGTAAAAAACAAAAAAAATGATGCTATATTTTCATTTATGACTGTCACATGAATCCACGGAGGAGAAGTGATGCAAATAATGATAGGTTTATATCAAGTGTGCAAGAAAAGAAAAAAAAAAAAGAAAAAAAGAAAAAAATGTTCCTGATTTGTTTGTCTCATGCAAGCCTTTTTGTGTTCATTTTTAATCAGGCATCATCCAAATCAAAGCAGACATACACCCTGCAGGACACAAACAGTACGGCTTCCTAGTCCATTAGTTACTTAGTTAAGGTTATGGAGCCTGATGAGGTTGCAACCTTGCATTACTGAGGTAATATTTGTTAAGAGACCAGGAATAACACCATCAAACACATTAGAAGATTAGCAGATATCAGCATATGTTTTGAAAAAGCTAATTATGATTAGAGGTTGAGTGGAAACTAATTCAATTGTTAAATGTGAACATGTTTTTGAGTTGTGATACATGCGATAGAAGGGGTTCGTAACCTTTCTGACCTCAGGGCCCAACTTTTCCACTTCAGAGGGGCCGGCCCCTCTCAAATATTAACACTGAATTAGTCATCTTACTCTTGATCTTAATCGTTTTCACTAAATATTTCTAACCTATACTTACACTTTACAACCTTGTCAAGTGATATGAAAGCATGTATTAATCACAAATAGTATTATTTTTTTAACAAATAAATACACTAAATTAATAATGAATATGTTTCTTAACTAAACTGTCAATAAAATTAAAGTGCAAATGAAAATACAGCTTCACCACTTCAGTCATAATTTTTGCGCTTAAGAAACTTCGCTATGACTCTAGCTAAGACTTCTTCTGTTTGTTTGATATTGTCATTACTGCCACAAGTGGTGGAAAAAGTGTACTACAACTGAGTACTACTGCGGCCCATACGGACCACAGCTGAGAAACAGATATTGTTTTGGCGAGCCTTTATCGGGGATATATATATATGTATATATATATATATATATATATATATCGCCACCCTATTGGTGATGTCCTGCATAAAGAGGTGAGGCGCAGTGTGAGATATTAATATAAAGCTATTTGCTTTGATGACGAACTGAGGTAATAATTTATTTCAGTAAATTTACATCTAGGTTGAGCCCCATTTTGAGCAAACATTTTTACTATGAAAGCTTGCTATGACAAAATAAATCTTCCTTATTGATGGCAAACATTTCAAACGCAATAAAAGTGTTATTTGAAGGGAAAGCCTCTATGTTTAGTCATATCTGAACTACAAAGGCCTAAAAAAAGCACTGGAAAGCCTACATGCCGACTGATGCAAATCGAGTGTTTCCTAGACAATAAAGTTAATTTGACAAACATTTCAAAGCCATTGTTTGATATTCGACGTCTGGCCTAAACGTGCACTTTTAACTGAAAAAAAGGGTGGGGGACAGGGCGTGGGTGGAAGGGGGGCGCAACAGCTGACATTTGACATTACGTGTGCGTCATGATCAAACTCCATGCTTAATGGCCTCAAACACACTTTGATCACAACTAGCTTACAAATGTAATGAGTTCATGGTGAACGCAGCTCCATTCTCACCACTGGCTGCACAGTACGTCACAAGCAGCAAGAAGAGGGGGAAAAAAGAGCAGTGCCACAATGGAATTTGGTCCTATGTGGAATTAATCCCTGCAGGAACTAATTCATCCAGAAGAGGCAAACGTTCAAGTAATCAAAAGCTTTAATATTTACGCTCATTCCCACACTTCTACCTGGGAAAGGAGCTCTTCTCTCCTTATTAGAACAATTAACAAACACATTTACTCACTTACTCACATTACTAACTTAATCCCCTCTCCGTTATTCCACTCCAGGTTTCTAAAGAAGGAAGTTTGAAGACATGAATTAGCTGAAGTAAATAAATATAATTGAATTCTAAACAAGCATTTCAGGAAAAACAGGCTGAAACTTTACACCTGTCTCTCCAAGTACCACCACAATGGCCAACATTAAAATACAGTAGTGTAGTGTGCCTAAATATTCATTAAAATAAGGCAGAGGTTTTATTTAACTAGTAACATTTTTGGCCACATTAACATTACACATAGTTTGAACATTAACACTGTGTCTGAATATAGGAAAATAAAAGACTGTACTTTAATCAAGTGATTTTTTGGCGTACCACTAGATGGAGCCGACGCACCACTAGTGGTACACATACCACAGTTTGAGAATCACTGCATTAGACCTCAGTTCAAAGCATCAAAGAAGTTTTGCAACACCTAATTCCAAAAAATAAAGGCCTGGCATGAATAATTCCACGCTGGACTTCTGCGTGTCTCAGTTCACTGAAAATCAAATAATTATCACATGTCTTTAGCTTTTTGTTGCAAAAAGAAGGACCAGTCTCAACGAGGGGAGAACACAAAAACAGAGGACGAAGTTATGTGAAGTAAGTGGGAATAGGCACCAAAACCTGGTTCCATAATGGCACTGGTGCCAACTTAAAGGGGACCGTTTTTTTGTTTTGTAAAATACGACCAGCCCTAGGCGGCTAACAATATAGCTGATGGTAGTCACATATTGCGCCCAAAAAGCCCTCTAAAACATTAAAAAAACACAAAAAATACAACATTACATGTCGTGACCTAAATATTAACCAAGTATTAGTGATTTTGGCTTTATACGCCGATAAACTACTTTAAGTAACACAGTTCCTTGTTCACAGAGGTGACGTAGCCACTGCAGATATTGACATACTGAGCTGCTGCATCGCCTCTGAGTTGGTAAAAGTTAATTCTAGATCAGAAATCAGGCCTCTCACTTGTATACTAGAAGTTTGTGGTCATAAACTGAGAAGTTGGTCAACTTTGACATTTAACTTAGATCTGAAGACATTGTTAGGAAGACGCTTGTTTGCTCCTATCTTTTTTTTTTATTGCCTGAGGAGTGAGGATTATGTAGAATTAATCTAAGAGAGGAACCCAAGTATTGTGCTGGAAGATATAAACATCCCATCGGTCAGCGTCCCACTGAGAGCAGACATTGTACAGTCAGGGATTGTTTTATTATGTTCTTAGTTTGTATTTTTTGTTTAGCACTTAGCAACAGTGCTACTTTCTGGATAGCTTATCAATTATCTTCTAAAATGTGCAGCTCATCCTCCGTATCTTAAACCTAAAAAATACAAGGTTCTAGATCATCATTTGTACAAAAGTAGTCATCACCGTCTCTCATGAAGTCTTCCATGAGTTGTAGTTATTGTTGTTGTTGTTGTTGAAGGAAATAGCGAACGTTGTGATGCGCTCTATGAAATCAATGCGCCAAAAAAATTAAAGATTTGGCAAGGCTTAAAATGACCAAAATAGGTAAATATTTCATGTTATTATGAATGTGCCTGCGACTACAGTACATACTTACATACAGCATGTATATATGCCAGATCGCTGGTAAATAAAAGGTTTATTCTGAAGGATTACTACACGTCACAGGATTTGGATTTTATGTCTGTGACTGAGACCTGGCAGTGTGTGGGTGAATCTGCTGCCTTCTCTCAACTTTTGCCACCTGATTGTGCGTATTTTAACTCTCCAAGAACCACTCCGGAGGAGGAGTAGCTATCCTTTTTAAAAAAGACCACTACCTGCAAATGACTCCCAGCACCCTCTTTCTCCAGCTTTGAATTGTGCATGTTTGAGCTCTCTCCCTCCAGCCCACTACTGTGTGCTGTGACTTACCCTTCTTCTAATTACAACACACACTTTATAAATGACTCTTCTGAGTTTTTGTCCAGTGTTCAGTTTCAGTTTATTTCGAACATGCATACGATACAATGTAATGCATCGCGCAATTCCAGTTGTTTCATTACAGCACGTCCGAAAAGGAGTAGGAAGAAGCAGAGTTTATTTAATCCTACCCCTTTTCATACCATAGCAATTTTATCCAATTTCCTTGTTCTCCGTAACAGAATAGTGAACAAATAAATAAATAAATAAATAACATACCATAGTAAGCAAACAAATATTAAATACAAAAATAATCTTTGTCTCAATAAGAAAAATAAAAAATAAAAAAGGGTTCAAGATGTTCATAATAATTATTGTTCGGTGTACTTTGTGAACACTTGTAGTTTGAACAGTCTCTCAAACTGAATCATATTGGTGCTTTGTTGGATTTCTTTGCTTAATCCATTCCATAATTGAATTCCTCATACAGATATGCTAAAGGTTTTAAGTGTTGTACAAGCATACAAATGTTTTAAATTTGATTTTCTTCTAAGGTTATATCTCTCCTCTTTTGTTGAGAAAAAATGTTGTACATTTTTGGGTAGCAGGTTATAGTTTGCTTTGTACATAATTTTAGCTGTTTGCAAATGCACAAAATTGTTGAGTGTGGTACTTAAATATGACAGACTTTTAATTGTTGGAGACCTCAACGTTCATGTCTGCTGTTCTCTGAAGCCGCTCTCTAAAGATTTTTGACATATTTTGGACTCATTTAATTTTGTGCAACATGTTGCTGGTCCCACACGCTGGATCTTGTAATGACACATAATCTTAATTTACTTAACGTTCAAGTACGTGATGCTATCTTCTCTGACCATATGCTCATGTTGTTTCAATTCTACTCGCCCTGTCTTGTGGAAAATGCAGCATAGTTAAAGCATCTACTGCTGCTGAGTTCTCCTCTGCCTTTTATTCCACCCTGGACACCCTGCCCTCTCGCTCTTTAAACAGAAGATTTGATGTCCCGCATTTCAAACTTGTTGTTGTCCAGTTCTTGATTCCATAGCTCCTTTTAAATCCATGCGCCCTGAGGCTAAAGGTGAGCCGTGGTTAAATGACGTCACAAGAGAGGCCATGCATCAGTGCAGACAGGCGGAGCGTAAATGGAAGGAGGACAAGCTTCATGTTTCTTATGCCATCATGAAAGACTCGTGGAAAGTGTATCAGAACATTCTGAGGGTAGAGAACAACAAGCTATGACATATTAAACAAGTAATTTTAACAACCCACATGTTTTATTTAAAACAATTCATTCTATTTTAAAGAGGTCTATGGTAATTTTTTTGACATTTTTATTGATAAGGTTAACACAATTAGGGCAAACATTTCTCTCCCATTTTTTTGACCCTTCTATTCTTGTAGCCTGTCCAGTCACCTTCCAACAGTTTGAGCCGCTGTCCCTGTCCACAGCTCAAACCTGCAGCATGTTCCACGGACTTAATGCCACCTCGTCTGTTCAAAGACATCTGGGATGTCATCGCCCCCCATGTCCAAGAAATAATTAACAGCAGACTTGCTTCAGGGACTGTCCCAAATTATTTTAAGCAAGCTGTTGTGGAACCTCTGCTGAAGAAGCCAAGTTCAGATGCCTGTATTTTATCAAATTTTAGACCCATTTTGAAGCTTCCTTTCAATTCAAAGATTTTAGAGAGAGCTGTGCTTCTACAATTAGTTTTATCTTGATTTGCACGCTATTCTTGATGTTTTTCAGTCCGGTTTTAAAGCCTTCCATAGCACTGCATCTGCACTTTTAAGGGTTTTTAATTACCTTTTAATTCTGGCGATTCTGCCATTTTAATTCTTAAGTTAAGGTTAAAGTTAAAGTACCAATGATTGTCACAGTCTCACTAAGTGTGGTGAAATTACCCTCTGCATTTGATCCATCCCCCTTAAATGAGAAGAAGACGGCAATAATTGTATTTGACTCAAAAGTAAAACAGAATGATGCCTTGTTTAAAACCCACAGTCACAAATCTCGGTCTTAAATTCGACAAGGATTTTAAATTGGAACAGCAGATGTTGTGCGATCTAGTTTTTTATCATCTAAGAATTTTAGCAAAAATTAAATCAGTTTTATTTTTTAATGACTTTGAGCGGGTAATCCATGCTTTTATTTCATCACGTTTGGACTTCTGCAACTCCCTCTACGTTAGAATGAAGCAGGCCTCAGTCGCTCGATTGCAGTTAGTCCAAAATGCTGCTGCTCGCCTTTTAACTGGCACTAAAAACATGAACACACTACCCCCATTTTAGCATCCCTTCACTGGCTCCCAGTTCGATTTAGAATTCATTTTAAAATATTGTTGTTTGTTTTTAAATCTCTTAACGGATTAGCGCCACAATATACATCAGACCTTTTAACAATGTACACAAGGTCTCTGACGTCATGTGATCAGTTTCTTCTTGTTGTCCCAAAAACCCGTTTAAAATCCAGAGGTGATCGTGCATTTTCTGCTGTGGCTCCAAAAGTTTAGAACAATATCCCTTTTGCTATTCTGACGGCTCCCTCTTTAATGAGTTAAAACATATTTTTACTCTTTGGCTTTTATACCAGCATGAGAGTTGTGCGATCTTACTCTATTTTATTTTCTCTGATGTATTTATTCTTTTATAGTTAAATGTTTTATATTATTGACTCTCCTAGTATGTATGTCTCAACTTGTGTGCAGCACTTTGTGAAACTTATATTGTTGTTTTTTGCTATATAGATAAAGTGGATTGGATTGGATATGAAATGTCCTTAGATGTTTTTTAGAGGGCTTTATAGGCCCAATAGATCAAATCCCCATTACATTCATTTTTGAGGACTCTTGCTAGCGTTTTGTTACGATTTAGAATGCATGAAAAAAAGAAAGATTGAAAATAAAAGGCAAAATAAAAAAATGTGTAGTTCCCGTTTAAGCAGTAGTAACCAGACTAAAAAAAGAAGTAGCCATCTGTGTTTAAATTATTTTTGACCAGCAGTGTAAAGATAGTCTCTAGTCTAACGCTCTTTTTACACTTTATTGCCGAAACAGCATCCCTCACCACACTATTTGCAGTGCTAGGGTAGCCAGTAGCAACAACAACCACACATAACTTCCTCATTATGCACCAATGACAGTTAAGAACACGCTCTATTATAAGCATCAAACATTACAACTCAATTAAGTGGTTTTTTGCATGTTTTCTATGTTATGTTTTGCTGCAATAATTGTGCCAATTTGTTGTAGATTGTATTCCTTATTTTTGAATGTATTACTTAGTTATCATTTGATTTATATAATTGAAATATTTAAATTACTAGTCTGTTCAACTTGAATGTCATGAAATTCCCTAAAAATTAAAAGTCATTGGGGTTTTTTTCGACAAAATGGTTTTCGCAACATCCGGTTTTGACGAAAATGTCCACCCCAAATTTGACCCGTTTTTTTCATATACAATCAAATAGGGGTGTGGGGAAAAAAATCGATTTGAATTCGAATCGCGATTCTCATGTTGTGCGGTTCAGAATCGATTCTCATTTAAAAAAAATCGATTTTATTTTTTTATTGATTTTATTTTTTAATTTTTTATTATGTTTATTTTTTTAATTAATCAATCCAACAAAACAATACACAGCAATACCATAACAATGCAATCCAATTCCAAAACCAAACCTGACCCAGCAACCCTCAGAACTGCAATAAACAGAGCAATTGAGAGGAGACACAAACACGACACAGAACAAACCAAAAGTAGTGAAACAAAAATGAATATTATCAACAACAGTATCAATATTAGTTACAATTTCAACATATCAGTGATTAAAAATCCCTCATTGACATTATCATTAGATATTTATAAAAAAGAACAATAGTGTCACAGTGGCTTACACTTGCATCACATCTCATAAGCTTGACAACACACTGTGTCCAATATTTTCACAAAGATAAAATAAGTCATATTTTTGATTCATTTAATAGTTAAAACACATTTAAATTATTGCAATCAGTTGATAAAACATTGTCCTTTGCAATTATAAAAGCTTTTTACAAAAATCTACTACTCTGCTTGCATGTCAGCAGACTGGGGTAGATCCTGCTGAAATCCTATGTATTGAATGAATAGAGAATCGTTTTGAATCGGGAAAAAAATAGTTTTTGAATCGAGAATCGTGTTGAATTGAAAAAAAATCGATTTTGAATCTAATCGTGACCCCAAGAATCAATATTGAATTGAATCGTGGGACACCCAAAGATTCACAGCCCTACAATCAAACATTGCACTTAACAAAGTAGTTGATTGCCCGCGTATCAATCAGCGGAATTGAGTGTCACGTTATTGACTCAATCTCTCTGCTTTGTTTTTCAGTACAACTGCAAAATAAGCCACCATTGGGCTAAAAAAAAGTTTTGAGTGGCATCACTTTAATAAAGAAGGCGAGAAACAATATTGAATTCAAGAAAGAGCTTGTAGAAAATTACAAAAAGCGCTCTACTCCTTGTCATCGTCTTTGATGTTAAAAAAAATCTATTTCATCTATCAACTATAATTATTCTCCAATGTGTTTTGTGTATCCATTTTTAGGTGTCTGTAATGGATTAATTAGACTTGCATTATTTATTACGGGAAAAAAACCAAATACAATTTCGTCATCGTCTGACATTATGAAAAAATTAATAACGAAAACCAAGGTTATTATGGTAATTTTTTCCTAAAATAAATTTTGGTTTTGTATTTGAGCAAATCAGAGGTCAACCAGCGTCCCTTAGCTGTTTTAGTTTGACCTTTGAGGTTGGGCTGTGCTGCATGAGGGTGAAACATCAATGAAGTGCTTCACATTGTTATCAGGCACAAGTTATAAGCCTTTGGAATTCATGGCTGCCAGTGTGTGCGCCCCCACTCAGTGTGCCCTGAATACTTGAAAGCAGGCTTTTCAACTTCTGGAAAAAAACTTCCTCAAGCAGCCTCGAACAAACTTGATTTTAAATAAAAGACTAAATTATGCAGGACAAAAATGTTTGTTGAAGGTTTGGAAGAGCATAAATTCTCCAGTAGGCAATGAAGTAAAACTGTTTCATGAAACGGGCAGGAATCAAACCACATCTTCTGCATACCTAATTTCCAATTCCACACATATTTCCCAAGACCATAGAACGATTATTCTTTATGTTCCCACATGCATCATCAGCACTGCCATCCCATTAGTAATTATAAGACTGGTCATTGGGGGATCATATTGTTATGTTATTTCATTATGCATTATCAGATATCATAAGCATAGTGACATTTCTGGAAACTTTCTCATGTTTGTCAAAGTGTAACTCAGGTGCAACTTTGAAGTATTGGTTCCTCACAAATTACACGACATGCAACATGAAAGCTCCTTAGAAACGCATGATCAAAGACAACCACAGTGTATCCCACCGGACATCTCCTGAAATTCCTCAAACAATTGATTGATTGATTGATTGAGACTTTTATTAGTAGGTTGCACAGTGAAGTACATATTCCGTACAATTGACCACTAAATGGTAACACCCGAATAAGTTTTTCAACTTGTTTAAGTCGGGGTCCACTTAAATTGATTCATGATACAGATATATACTATCATAAATACTATCATCATAATACAGTCATCACACAAGATAATCACATTGAATTATTTACATTATTTACAATCAGGAGTGTGGAGGGGGGGTGGGGTGGGGGGGGGATATGGACATCAAGTAGTGGACATAGAGAGAGAGAGAGAGAGAGAGAGAGAGAGAGAGAGATCAGAAGGCATAAGAAAAAGAATCTGCATTTGATTGTTTACATTTGATTATTAGCAATCCGGGGAGGGTGTTAGTTTAGGGTTGTAGCTGCCTGGAGGTGAACTTTTATAGCGGTTTTGAAGGAGGATAGAGATGCCCTTTCTTTTATACCTCTTGGGAGCGCATTCCACATTGATGTGGCATAGAAAGAGAATGAGTTAAGACCTTTGTTAGTTCGGAATCTGGGTTTAACGTGGTTAGTGGAGCACCCCCTGGTGTTGTGGTTATGGCGGTCATTTACGTTAAGGAAGTAGTTTGACATGTACTTCGGTATCAGGGAGGTGTAGCGGATTTTATAGACTAGGCTCAGTGCAAGTTGTTTAACTCTGTCCTCCACCTTGAGCCAGCCCACTTTAGAGAAGTGGGTAGGAGTGAGGTGGGATCTGGGGTGGAGGTCTAGAAGTAACCTGACTAGCTTGTTCTGAGATGTTTGGAGTTTAGATTTGAGGGTTTTGGAGGTGCTAGGGTACCAGGAGGTGCATGCGTAATCGAAAAAGGGTTGAACGAGAGTTCCCGCCAGAATCCTCAAGGTGCTTTTGTTGACCAGAGAGGAAATTCTGTAGAGAAATCTCGTTCGTTGGTTAACCTTTTTGATTACCTTGGTTGCCATTTTATCACAGGAAAGGTTAGCCTCTAGAATGGAACCTAGGTAGGTGACCTCATCTTTCCTGGTGATGACACTGTCACCTACTTTTATGGTGAAGTGATTGACTCTCTTAAGTTTGATGTGGGACCCAAACAGGATGGATTCTGTTTTACCCAAGTGGATGGATAGCTTGTTGTCAGCGAGCCAGGTGCAAATTCTACAGAGCTCAGCACTGAGGATTTTCTCCACCTGTGACTTGTCCTTGCCGGATACCAGCAGGGCAGAGTCATCCGCAAACAAAAACAATTCACAGTCACATGCCGATGACATGTCGTTTATGTATATTAGGAACAGTAAAGGTCCCAATATACTGCCTTGGGGGACTCCACAGTTCACCGAGAGGGGGGGGGACACGGTGCCGTTCACCTCTACCACCTGCTCCCTCCCCTCCAAGTAAGACTGCATCCAGCTCCAAGAGGTTTTGTTAAATCCGATTGCTCTGAGCTTATCCAACAGTATAGCGTGGTTAACGGTGTCAAAGGCCTTCTGAAGGTCCAGCATGACCATGCCGCAGTATTTGCCCGCGTCCACCTCATGTTTGATGTGGTCGGTCAGATAGAGAAGGCATGTATCAGTGGAGTGGTTAGTTCTGAAGCCGGATTGGAATTTGTACATGAGTTTATTAGTGGCAAGGTAACTATCGACCTGTTCATAAACTATTTTCTCCATTACTTTCGAAATGGAGCTGAGAATAGAAACAGGTCGGTAGTTGCCAGGTTCCAATTTGCTTCCTTTTTTAAAGAGGGGAGTTACTCTTGCTATCTTAAAATCTTTTGGTACTTGGCCTTGTGTAATTGATAGGTTTATTATGTGCGTGATGATCGGGGCAATGATGGAGGCAGAGTCCCTGAGGAATCTGGAGGGAATATTATCAAGACCGGTGGCCTTGTTAGGGTGGAGCGCGCTCAATTTTTTAAACACCTCATCAGCTGTGACCATTTCTAATTTGAAATCATTGTTGGATACTCCTAGCTTTCTGTAGAAGGCTTTAATGTGTTCTACACCAAAGCGACCAGAGTGGTGGGACAGCTTGTTGACAAGAGTTGCAGCTATGCTGGTGAAAAAGGCGTTAAGTCTGCTAGCTACCTCCATTTTGTCTGTAATGAGGGAGTCACCCTCCTTGATGCTGATGTTGGTGAGTCTTGTTTTAAGTTTCTGGCTGCAACCAGGAAGCTGGTTGTTGAGAATTTTCCAGAGCTCACGTGGCTTATTCGTGTTTTCCTCTATTTTGTCGTTAATGTAATTTTTTTTAAAGGATTTAGTCAGGTTGGTTGACTTATTTCTTAATTTATTGCATTGCTTTTTGAGAGTTGAAAGGAGTAATTTGAGGTTGATATTATTGGGTTGTTTATCTACTTCTGTTTTACATTTTTGGTATTCAGAGTATTTCCTGTCTCTGTCTTTTATGGCAGCTAATAGGTCCGGATTCATCCATGGTTCCGAGCGGGCTTTGATCCTGACTGTTTTCACGGGAGCCATGTCATTTAGTATCTTTAGGAACGCCGTTTTGAAGCGATCCCAAGCGACATCGACCAGGTTGCTCGCGAGCACAGGGGACCAGTCCCACTCATCTAATTTTAAATTGAAATTGTCATTGGAGTATTTTTTGAGGGATCTGGATTGGGCTGTTATGTGGCCATTGGCTTTAGGTTTAGCTATTTTACGGGTGCAGAAGGTTAGATAGTGGTCGCTAAGACCACAGATCATGACCCCACTATTTTTTATTTTAGGCCGGTCTGAAGTGAGAATGAGATCTATGGTTGATTGGGTGGAATCACACACCCTTGTGGGTAGCGCTATTAGCTGGGAAAGACCGTGGAGATTACAAAACTTGCTGAAGGATCTGAAGACAGGCGCATCTTTGCGTTGAATATCTGTGTTCAGATCCCCAGTTATAATTTTCTCCATGTTGTCTGTCCCCGCCAAGCATTCTTCCAAAGCCCCATAGAAATCACTCTGATTAGGGGGTCTATAAACAGTCCCTATTAGTACCGGCTTAGCATTTTTAAATTTGATTTCCGCCCACACAGATTCCAGGTTATTGTGGTTAAGATCAGTGCGAGTTATGTATTTAATATCCTGGTGAATATACATACAAACGCCCCCACCGTGTTTATTCCTATCCTTTCTGATAACCGAAAAGTTTTGTATTTCTATCTCTGAATCAGAAATACTATGATCAAATTTGGTTTCAGAGAAACACAAGATTTTTACCTTCGTGTTGAGGAACATTTCTCTGATTTGGTCGAGTTTGGCTCCAGAGAGGCTGTTCACATTAAGGTGGATGATGTGTAGTCCACTGGAACCAAAAAGAGCATCAGAGTCCGCTGTGTTGTGGTACTGACCAGAAAAATTGTTGGTTATTATTGCTGTTGCAGTTGAAGAGCAAGGAGAGAGAGGAGAGAGAGGCATATTGATCGTCCTCCAGGTGAAGGGGGAGGGAGAGAAAGGGGGAGGGGAGGGAGAGGGAGGAGGAGGCCAGGTAGGGTTGCTGGGGGATGGGTTGGGTTTCCTTTTGGCGGGGTTTTTTGAAGACAAAGAGAATAACGAAAATGTTTGTGTAAAGGCGCCTCTAAATCCTGTGTATGGCGCGTCCTCGGCCGTCCGGGACCGGGGAGAGGTCGCGTGGACCCCCGCCATCTCGTGCAGTTCCCCGCAATCACCGATGTCTGGGTCGCCGTCCACCGCAGCCGCCGCGTCGTTCACCGCCGCTGAGTCGCTGCCTTCTCTGATGACTGGGTCGTCCTCCACCGCCGCCGCCGAGCCTCCGACCGTGTCGATGAACGGGGCGAAGTCCTCCGCCGAGCCGCCGACCGCAGGAGCACAGGTGAGCTTGAGCTGAGACGAGCCGGTAGCCGAGTTAGCTTCGATGGCGACGCTAGCAGTAGCATTGCTAGTCTTCGCCAGTCGGGACAACATTAACCGTGTTGTTGCAGGTCCAGGGTTGAGTTCAGTGTCTCCTGATAGTAGAAGTAATAGTAGTATTATTGACTTTCTGTCTATCCTTCCAGTCAGGGGCATGTTTCTTCTGCCTCGATGTGCAGACAAGCACGATGCTAACACGTTAGCTCCGAAGCCAAGGTGCTTCGCCGATATATTGTCGTGGAGATAAAAGTCACTGTGTATGTCCATTTCGCGTTCTCGACTCTCATTTTCAAGAGGGTAGAGTATCCGAGGAGGTTTAAAATATAAATCCGTAATCCACAGTAGAAAAAGGAGGAAGTGTGGGATAATCCGAGCAGTTGTTTGGATTCCCGATCGGGAGCGAAAGAGGGTGCGACCGCTCATCTCGGCGTCTCGGCAAACAGCCAACATCAATGACTTGATAGTGTAATAAAGAACAAGTTATTACTCCATAGAATCCATTTTTTAATTATGTTGTTCGTGAACATGAAAAGCACCTCCAATATTTACTCTAGTTTTACTTCTTTGTTTTTCTAGTCGTTTTCGTCTGCATGGATGCTTTATCTTACACACGTTTTCTCGGCCTGCCAGTGTGTGTATACGGGCAGAATCAGGTGCACGTTGTTAGCCATAACTGGGACCGCTTCTGTGCATGTACATGTGCAGACAGCTTTGATCGACAGACACAAAAGCCAATCATTTTATTTGGGCCAAAAGGCAGTGTTTACAAAGTTTAACTTCAAATGGTGACAAATAGACATTTATTTGTTAAACCTGTTCTCTATTGGTGTTAGGATCCGCTGCCCGGATCATAGTTTGTTTACGTTTTCTAGTCACATGTGTTTTCAGCACCTTGTGTTTGTTTGTTTCTGTTGCCATGACGGCAGATTATGCTCAGCTGCTTCTGGTTAGTGTTCGAGACGCTCACCTGTTGTCCGGGCACTAATCAGAGGGCTATTTAGTCTTTGCCCTGGCCTCACTCGGTCTGGCTTCCTAATTTGCTTTTACGCAACAGCTAACGACCACTTTGTTTCCTGCTAGCTTTCATGCTATGTTATTTTTGCTTGCTAGCTCCCACGCTAATCCCTTTGTTTTTTGTCTTCCGTGCTATGAGCACGTTTTTGTTTTTTCCTGTCTGATTTATTTGCTGAAATAAATCATTTTCCTACCTGCACGCTGTGTCCGAAGCCGTCTGCATCCTTGGGAGAACACCTCGCACCACGATGCGACCAGGTCGTTACAGTAGGAAGCCAGCAAGAAAAAGTTCTTCCGCAACGGACTCCGAGGAGCTGGACGAAGGTACGTGGGAGGTGTTGCGAGCGATGGAAGCCGAGACGCTTCGCTATTCGACGGAGGAGAGGTCGAATCTCATGTGGGGAGCTGGAGGCTCTCTTATCCCCATCGACTCCTTCTGGTCAGAAGACATCGCCGCTACACCGCAGTACCGGGCGCGCCGGCAAAGACGGAAGCCGGCCAGAAGGTCTTTCCCTC
The DNA here is from genome assembly GCF_033978785.1 of Entelurus aequoreus. NCBI lineage: Eukaryota > Metazoa > Chordata > Actinopteri > Syngnathiformes > Syngnathidae > Entelurus > Entelurus aequoreus. Next base: position 76,803,503 of record NC_084733.1, on the reverse strand, counting down.
GCCGTCAAGACGCGCCGCTCCCGCAAGCTCCTCCCGCAAGCTCCTCCCGCAAGCTCCTCCCCCGGACCAAAGCAAGCTACAAGCTGCCCAAGCTTCCCCTCAGATGTTTGGCAACCCTATCGACCACTTTGCCAAACATTTCTCCGACTGGGCTGTCAGTCATCTGGACAGCAGCGACAATGACGTCATTCCGTTGACGCCCCCTAATGACGCGCTTTCTGAAGACGCGCCCCTGTCCTTTTCTGATGACGTCACAATTCAAGATTATTTTTGTCCATCTTCTACTCCTTTTTGTCAGCCACTTCCTAAGGACTTTAATTCTAAAATAAAACATTATCAGGACATTTTTTTACAAACCCGCTCACCAGGTTTGTCAATGTCCTCCAGGACTCAATCTCCACCCCCAGTGTCTATTGCCCCGCCCACTACACAGACTTTTTTCCCTTGTGCTCCCACCCAATCTCAAGTGGGGGGTGAGAATAGACATTTTGGACATTTTAAAGGGGAGGAGTATACCCCCCTCCTGACCTCCCTCCACCCACCCTTGAAGACGGTTCCAAACCGCAAGGAGCGCGTCTGGTATCCGCTTCTTGAGGGGGGGGCTAGTGCTGGGAGCTGTGCTAGTGGGGTGGCACAACGACGCTCTGCTAAGCCGCAACCTCCTGCCCGGCCACAGCCACCAGTTTTTCGGCGTGTTAAGCCGCAACCTCCTGCCCGGCCACTGCCACCAGTCCTTCAGCGTGCTAAGCCGCAACCTCCTGCCCGGCCACCGCCACCAGTTTTTCGGCCTGCTAAGCCGCAACCGCCAGCTAGGCCACCTGCACCTAAGCTAGCGCCAAGGCTAAGGCTAGCACCAGCTCCACCACAGGTTCCAGTACCTGCACCTCGGCTGGTTCCCACACCAGTACCTGCACCTCGGCTGGTTCCCACACCAGTACCTGCACCTCGGCTGGTTCTCGCACCAGTACCTGCACCTCGGCTGGTTCCCACACCAGTACCTGCACCTCGGCTGGTTCCCACACCAGTACCTGCACCTCGGCTGGTTCTCGCACCAGTACCTGCACCACGACTGGTTCTCGCACCAGTACCTGCACCACGGCTGGTTCCCACACCAGTACCTGCACCACAGCTGGTTCTCGCACCAGTACCTGCACCACGACTGGTTCTCGCACCAGTACCTGCACCACGACTGGTTCTCGCACCAGTACCTGCATCACGACTTGTTCTCACACCAGTACCTGCATCACGACTTGTTCTCACACCAGTACCTGCACCACGACTGGTTCTCGCACCAGCACCTGTACCACGACTGGTTCTCGCACCAGCACCGGCTGCCACGACAGCGACTCCTGCTGCCACGACAGCGACTCCTGCTGCCACGACAGCGACTCCTGCTGCCACGACAGCGACTCCGGCTGCCACGACAGCGACTCCGGCTGCCACGACAGCGACTCCGGCTGCCACGACAGCGACTCCTGCTGCCACGACGTCAGCGACTCCGGCTGCCACGACGTCGACTCCTCCGGCTGCCACGACAGCGACGTCGACTCCTCCGGCTGCCACGACAGCGACGTCGACTCCTCCGGCTGCCACGGCGACGTCGACGCCTACCGCTTCCACGGCGACGTCTCAGCGACCTCGAGTGGTCCGGCTGCGCAAGCAGCTCTCTCAGAGGTCAGGTAAAGGACGCCAGTGGCGCAAACAGCAGCGACACCCAAGATGTTGTCGTAGAACTCTCCGGCTGCTGAACTTCTGGCGCCACTCACGCCCACCTTCTCGGCGGCCACAAACATGGCCTTTCCGTGGTTGCCCGCCTCGCCTGTGGCAGCGGCGTTCCATTCGCCGCCGCCACTTGACTCGTCCCCGGTGGATTCGGGGACACGTGGCCTGGCGACCCACCACCAAGTCCTCCCCCCGCCCGCCCTTGACTCGTGAACTATTGCTTGTTTTTTTTTTTTGGGTTCCAGTTGTTTTTTTGTTTTCAAGGGACATCTGGAATCTGTCCTTTTAGGGGGGGGTACTGTTAGGATCCGCTGGCCGGATCATAGTTTGTTTACGTTTTCTAGTCACATGTGTTTTCAGCATCTTGTGTTTGTTTGTTTCTGTTGCCATGACGGCAGATTATGCTCAGCTGCCTCTGGTTAGTGTTTGAGACGCTCACCTGTTGTCCGGGCACTAATCAGAGGGCTATTTAGTCTTTGCCCTGGCCTCATACGGTCTGGCTTCCTAATTTGCTTTTACGCAACAGGTAACAACCACTTTGTTTCCTGCTAGCTTTCATGCTATGTTATTTTTGCTTGCTAGCTCCCACGCTAGTCCCTTTGTTTTTTGTCTTCCGTGCTATGAGCACGTTTTTGTTTTTTCCTGTCTGATTTATTTGCTGAAATAAATCATTTTCCTACCTGCACGCTGTGTCCGAAGCCGTCTGCATCCTTGGGAGAACACCTCGCACCACGATGCGAAAAGGTCGTTACAATTGGTATATGACACCCCTTAGTAGTTGTCCTAAATGTTTTATTTTTCTATTATTATTTTCTTTCTTCATTTTTTTTATTTTGAAATCACATTTTAATTATCTCTTGCTTGCTTGTCTTATTCTAGAAAATATAAAATGTGTCTTAAATCAAACATATTATCATTATATAAAATTGCAAACTGCACCTTTAAAGTGCAGTTGTCTTCACGTAGTGAGGAAGTTGGTAGATTACAGGTTCATCAACCAAGCAACAACACAATCTACTGGCATTACAGTACATGTATGTTGCTGTAGGTTTTTTTATTTACTGTAATGATGAGGTATGTATTTACACTTCATGATGGTAAATTTTGTACGTTCACGTTAGGGCTTCCAATGTTAAGGTATTAACTCATGCAATCAATCACAAAAATATATTGCATTAATCACAAATGCACATCAATCACACAATTTATTTTTATCGCATGTTTCTTTGCTTTAACCGAGAAAGGTTACCTGCAAGTTGTACAGTAATTGATCAGGTCAATGCATACGTTCAGTTCAGTTTATTTTGAACATGCATACAATACAATTACAGTGTAATGCATCACATATTTCCAGTTGTTTCATTACAGCATGTCCGAAAAAGAGTAGGAAGAAGCAGAAGTTTATTAGTGCAAAGATGAGTGAGGAAACTCCAGCTGGTGTGATCGGTGGCAAATTTCACTTCAGTATACACCGCGACTGGACTTTAAAGGCCTACTGAAATGAAATGTTTTTATTTAAACGGGGATAGCAGATCCATTCTATGTGTCATACTTGATCATTTCGCGATATTGCCGTATTTTTGCTGAAAGGATTTAGTAGAGAACATCGATGATAAAGTTTTGGTCGCTGATAAAAAAGCCTTGCCTGTACCGGAAGTAGCGTGATGTCAGAGGTTGAAGGGCTCCTCACATTTCCCCATTGTTTACACCAGCAGCGAGAGCGATTCGGACCGAGAAAGCGACGATTACCCCATTAATTTGAGCGAGGATGAAAGATTCGTGGATGAGGAACCTGAGAGTGAAGGACTAGAGTGCAGTGCAGGACGTATCTTTTTTCGCTCTGACCGTAACTTAGGTACAAGGGTTCATTGGATTCCACACTCTCTCCTTTTTCTATTGTGGATCACGGATTTGTATTTTAAACCACCTCGGATACTATATCCTCTTGAAAATGAGAGTCGAGAACGCGAAATGGACATTTACAGTGACTTTTATCTCCACGACAATACATCGGCAAAGCACTTTAGCTACGGAGCTAACGTGATAGCATCGGGCTTAACTGCAGATAGAAACAAAAGTAATAAACCCCAGACTGGAAGGATAGACAGAAAATCAACAATACTATTAAACCATGGACCTGTAACTACCCGGTTAATGCTTTCCAGGCTGGCGAAGCTTAACAATGCTGTTGCTAACGACGCCATTGAAGCTAACTTAGCTACGGGACCTCACAGAGCTATGCTAAAAACATTTGCTATCCCCCTACGTCAGCCAGCCCTCATCTGCTCATCAACACCCGTGCTCACCTGCGTTCCAGCGATCGACGGAGCGACGAAGGACTTCATCCGATCATCGATGCGGTCGGCGGCTAGCGTCGGATAGCGCGTCTGCTATCCATCTCAAAGTCCTCCTGGTTGTGTTGCTGCAGCCAGCCGCTAATACACCGATCCCACCTACAGCTTTCTTCTTTGCAGTTTTCATTGTTCATTAAACAAATTGCAAAAGATTCACCGACACAGATGTCCAGAATACTGTGGAATTTTGCGATGAAAACAGAGCTTTTTGTATTGGATACAATGGTGTCCGAATACTTCCGTTTCAACGATTGACGTCACACACATACGTCATCACACATAGACGTTTTCAACCGGAAGTTTTGCGGGAAATTTAAAATTGCACTTTATAAGTTAACCCGGCCGTATTGGCATGTGTTGCAATGTTAAGATTTCATCATTGATATATAAACTATCAGACTGCGTGGTCGGTAGTAGTGGGTTTCAGTAGGCCTTTAAATAAAACTGCAAAGTTTTGAGGAAATAAAGAGTGTGCATTCAAGTAGGGTTGTACGGTATACCGGTACTAATAAAATTAAAATTAATTAAAAACGGTACAATACTGTTTATTAAAAAATACCGGTCTATTTTTTTCCCCCGGACACGTCATCATGTCGCGACATAGCTGGTAAAATGAGCAAAGGTGCATGTTAGGAAACACATCCACACGGAGTACTTACAAGCAGAAACAGTGTGGGGATAGAAAAGGGAGAATGGACACATTTTGACTTAAAACCTAACAATAAAGTTAGCGCTATAAACACTGCAGTGCCGCTGTGCAAGAGGTGCTTAGCTATTGCTCTTGCTATTGTTAGCTGGCCAGCGGCTAACGTCCATCTGCAGTCTGCAGTGTTTTAGCGACTTCTAAATCACTAATCCTCGTCAGCATGGCGAAAAATAAACTATGTTTCTTACAAATATCAGGACGAGGAATTGCTAAATATGCTTCAATACACACAGTAGGAGGATAAAATAACTAACCGCTAACAGCAAGCTAGCGCTCCTGAATGTAAACAAATGCCACGGGTGGATCTACACAGACATCGACTGTAACGATACCAAGTACAAGAGCCGTATATAGTAGATAGTACAATGATTACATGTTTTTTATTATCACATAATCTTTTGTCTTTTTCAATGTTTATAAACCCATGTAATATGTCCATGGACACGGGAGAACTTTATTTATGACCAATGTATGTAACTACTGTAACTACTTGGTGTTGTAATGACACAAACATTTGTAGTATCACCCAAAACTTGTGTAAAGTATCAAACAACAGAATAATAAGTGATCATTGCATTCGAACAGTAGTGTAGACAAAACGTGTTAAAACAGAAAGTAAGCAGATATTAACAGTAAATGAACAAGTAGATTAATAACCCATTTTCTACCGCTTATCCCTCATAATTTTGTCAAAAAAATTGAATGGGAAATGACCCAATATGTTCCTGCATATGTCAATGTCTCATAAGATTTTCTGTAAAAATAAACCCTATAATGAAATTTTTGTGGTCCCCTTTATTTTGAATAGTATCAAAAAGTATAGAAAAGTCTCGAAATACATTTTGGTATCAGGACAACCCTACAGTCAAGTAAACATTTTAAAAATGTTTGTGAATAACATTCTGTCAATAAAATTTCAGTCCTGTTAAAAATATTAGGGTATTTTTAAAAATGTCCAATCAAAATCAAAATTATGCATGGAAGTAATTTACTGGGATTATTCAAAATTCAAGTGTATTTGATGTACTTTAAAACATTTTTTTAAAAAAGGCCTCCTAAGGTCTAATTCAAATACAGTGAAACATGCAGACACAACCGAAAGCAAAACTATATACTGTATATTGCTTGCACATTTACTTGGGACTTTCAACATACACAAAGGAAAAGGTGATTTACTGGAACAAGATGAGTTTTGTCCTATAAAGGTTAGTTGACATTGTTTTCACCCATTTAAATTATTTCTTGTGCAAATTTTTACACCGGCAGCTAACAATTGAAAAAAATACATATTTATGTATATTTTTTTTAAATCAATGGATGCCTTTTGTCAGTTGCTGTGGAAGAATCCATGTCAATCCTGTGGTCCTTTTAGTTTGAAACATACTTTGCACTAAACAGGGAATCAATGTGTGCACGTTTTAGACCAGGCCAAAGTGCCAAAACCTTTTGCATTCAAGGGCCAAATATAAACATTTGACAAACAAAAAAAGGAAAAAAGTTCAAACATTGAAATGCTCCCTTTGGGTATGTCCCCATGAATGTAGATGTCAACTTAATCTGGAACTTTTCAGTAATAATAAGAACATAGGGGATTTGGGAGTTGTTCAACATAATGTATATATTGTTCAAACAGCATGGCAACAGTTGCAATGTGAAGACAAGATGCTTCTAGGCCTGCAGCACAATCATACCCATAATCATCACTTCATGGAACCAAATGTTCAAAAGTTGTCAAAACTTCTTGCCAATCACTCCATGTGATCAATGCTAATCACGCCACTCAAGTTAGGCTTCACATGCGTGCCTCCCCTCACTCCTGCGAGCATATGGAGCTGTGGCTGACCCGGGGAGTCGTTGAGTGTGGGGACAGATGCACTCGTCCCACACGCACACACACACACACACACACACACACACACACACACACACACACACCCTACCCTACCCCCCCAAATCCCACACTCGCCGCCCACCCGCTACAACCAGGCCTTCCCTCCTATCCACCTGTTTTGGGGTCACACACACACACACGCACACACACACACCAGTGGACGAGTGGCGGTGCACGTGCCACACCAGCCGCTTGGCCCCGCCGTTTTGTTACCTCACCCAAGACAAAAGAGTATTTATTAGGGAGGCCGGCCGCCGGCCCCAAGGGGAAAAGAAAGACGTGAGGCTGGCAGGGCCCCGGGGCAGTCCATCACGTGCCCGCTTTATCTGAATGAGCGTCAGGGGGCATCTGGTGTGTGTGTGTAACCTGAGGTATTATGCCAAACGACTAATAATAGTGTGTGCTTGTTTGTGCAAGGTGGTGGTAGAGGAGGGAGGGGCTCATGAAAACAATTGCATGTATTATAATGAAATGAGGTTGAACACAAAGGGCCCTGCTAATAGGTCAGCTAGTGCTGCGTATGACATTATGCTGAGTTGAGTTGAATCTCATCTGATATCAACTGACTTTTTCCTATATTGGTGAAACATGAAAATAGTCATTTTAGGCATTTTCAACACCTTATTTCCTTATGATATCGCATTAATATTTCCAAATGAAGCCCCACCACTATGTTGTAGCAACACATACTGCCGTTTGGTACTTTATTATGCATTTATGCTTGCTTGTGCGCTTTCATAAATCTATACAATCTTGCAGTTCAAACACGTCGTTGATTAGCTGCTGCCATCACACGCGCTGGCCGTGCTGCTGGGTGATTTATGAACTCCAGCAGAGAGCGGAGCACTGACACCGCGGGGGGTACCAGACCCAGGTCGCCGAGGTTAACAAGGTCGGGTCAAGTTGAGCCTGATGGGTCTGTGAGGATGTTGATCTCTGGCTTGCAGAGGAAAAAGAACTCACATAACTTATGATCCAGTAGAGTGGACTGAAAATTGAACTGAAAAAGTGCAGACCAAGAATTTAATTGAATTACCTCCCCGAGGAGGTTCTGTAATTGTTTTTGCCGGTTAGTTAGTTAGTAAAATAACTCATAAAGGTTTTGGGTGGATTTTCATTAAACTTTCAGGAAATGTCAGAAATGGGATAAGGAATAAGTGATTACATTTTGGGGATGATCCTTATCGCCGTCTGGATTCAAGACTTACTTTTGGGAGGTAGGGCCTGGTGGAGGACTGAGCTCAATGCTTTTCTAAATACTTAGAGCCTGATCTACTAAGATCCAAATACCACAACCTAAACAGTGTGTGCAAACTATAAAATTGTGTGTACTGTTCGTGGGTGTATTGCGTGTGACTTATGCAGACTGCGTGTACAATTGATAACTGTTTGTTGCATATACTACAGTACACAGCTTTCACCACAGAGACACTCATTTTGAAACATGCAGCAGACATGTATTACTTTGTCTTGGCATTTTAGAAGCATCCTGCAATGCATCTACAACATAAACCACTTTTTTTTAGTGCGTTGAACGTGCACTCTGGGAGACGCTGGCGCTAACTGCGAGCGTGCGCTGGAATGTTCCAGCCGCAGGAAAATGCATATTGCAAGAAGTCTTTTTTTAACATGAAGCATTTAAAAATAATAATGTCATTAAAAAAATGCCATTAGACACCAAAACACATCAATGCAGCATTTACACAGGTGCCTAGAGGGCGCCAACTGTCCAATGTATTTTACACAGTATATCTATATTTATATATATATATACTGTGTGATATATATTTAATATATTTAGCTCTCTTACGGCTTCTTGTACGTGTAATTATGTACGTACATAACACATGCACTCGCACTAGCGTTAGGTGTTGTTAGCTAATATTAGCAATTTGGATAGCTAGCCTTAGCAGTCATTGAATGTATATTCTATCATAACAACAACATGACTGCAAACTGTTTGTTGCTTCTCTTGGACTGCTTTAGTATGTGTGCACGCGCTCCCTGTGTGTACATCTTGATGAGACCGGGTGAGTGACCGCCGTAAACAGCAACCATTTTATTCGGGCCGGTATAAAATGTAATTACATTCATCCATTTATACCGCTTATCCCTTTCCGGGTCGCGGGGGGTCGCTGGAGCCTATGTCAGCTGCTTCGGGCAGTAGGTGGGGTACACCCTGGACAAGTCGCCATAAACTGTGTAATTGTGAAAAATACATGCACTTGTCAAACAAATGTGTTCTGTTAAACCACTAATGGTAACAAAGGCTAGCCGGTGGTGTTCTTCTATTTTCTGCTTTGAAAAATGTTACTGTGAGGAAGTTGCAAACAGAACCTTTAAGTAATTCATCCATCCATCCATCCATCCATTTTCTACCGCTTATTCCCTTCGGGGTCGCGGGGGGCACTGAAACCTATCTCAGCTACAATCGGGCGGAAGGCGGGGTACACCCTGGACAAGTCGCCAACTCATCGCAGGGCCAACACAGATAGACAGACAACATTCACACTTACATTCACACACTAGGGCCAATTCAGTGGCTATAAAATTATAAAATAATACAGCTTAATAGACGACATATGTCTAATATTTTTTATTTTTGACAGTTCATATATGTTGACAAGCATATACATACTGTAGGACAGAGCTGCAGCGCGATTGCCTCCTTTCTCACAGCTATTTCTGCGCAACTGCCAGTTTGTACTTCTTTGCTAGAGTTACTAAGTAAAGACGAAAAACAGCGGCTGCAGAACAGTTTTAGTCTTGATGAATCCCATTGTGTGTGCTGATTAATTATGTTTGCATTTTCTCCTTCTAGTACTGCGGGAGTTCTGATCAGTATATATTCTGCATATTCATGAAGACAGACCTGCGAAATGGATTGCGATCCTGATTTTGCACACTTTAGAGAAGCAATGCTCTGGCATAAGATTAGTAAATCAGCTTTGTGTGTACTATCAAGTTTGCACGTGTTTTAGTACACACAAACCTTAGGTAGATTAGGCCTTTAATGTGGACACAGTTTGTTTTATTAGTTTGTTTGAGTTGTTTAAATAGTGAGGACATTTACAAATATAGTAAAACCTCTTAAGTCTATTCTGTGATTTGCTTGGATTTGGGCCATTCCACCATATACCATTTCATTTGAGTCCCCAGGAAATATAATGTATAAATGCACCAAAAAATGTCCTGTAATTTGTTTTTTTTTAAATTATGTAAAGTGTCCTGCAAATTGATCTGATTGCATATTTAATGCATACAATTTAAACTACTTTGAACACTGGAAAAATAACGTGTTGCTGGTCTCTGCTTCATAGAATAGTTTAAAATGAAATATAATCATTTAAATCATTCAAAAATGTTTTGCTTTGTACATTATTGTGTTACTTTCCAAACTATACTTAAACTAACTCCAAATTGCCACTTTAATCATGTCCCTTTCTTTTTATTTATGTTACCTTAAAAGGAAATTGCATTCTCTCCAAGCTATGGCCAAAAGTATGTTAACTCATGCATTGTTTCGTATATCTTATGATATTTCTTATGACTATGAGGGGCTACAATTTCAACACAGTCCTGCAACACAATTGTACATATTTTTTTACGTTATTCGTTTATTTCTTTAATATATATTTTTTGTTACATAACTGTAATGCAATTAGTGTCAACATGCACAGCAGAAATGGCATGTGGTTATGTTGCATGTTTTTGCTAATTCTATGCTAAAAACTCACTCCTGTTACTTTCAGTCCTGTTACTCAAATGAGTTGTATTCGGTTTAGGAACTGTTCAATGTGTATTGTCAGATTGAGAGTTGAAAAAAATAACAACAAAATGAAGAACAAATTGTACCGATTCAGTGGAATGGCCCTTATACAAAAGTTCATAACACTATATAGTATTTTGGGAAAGGGTAGATAGGATGAATGCACTATTTGAAACACTGCTAAACTTTTGGTTTGCTCTGATTTGCAAGCAATTATTTTCCATAAACAGTAAAGCAAATTGAAAATAATCCGTTCCAGGCCAAACCGTTGCCTTCATAAAAAAATGCTATTTATGCAAGCAATGTCTTAAGGAACATGTTCATATAAGTGTAAAAAAGAATAATTTATTTGTTAAGTCTTTAAAAATGAGAGAAATGCAGATTTTTTTTGTCCTACTTAAGGTCTTAAGCGAAATGCTGACAATTTGTGATATTAGACATGATAGAAACTTACATTTTTTGTGGCTACAAAGACATACTTGGCCTGTCAAATTCTGAAATGTATGACCTCAACTGCATTTGTTAATGTTGTTTTTTGTTTTTAACACAGCTGCAATTGCAGATGATCTCTTTTGGCTTCCACCTTCACCGAGCTGTTGTTATTCACGTAAAAACAGATTAAACGGATGCTGCTTTGATGTGCTAAAATACATTTTCTGTTATTTTGTTGTGTCTGTGTGAAGATGATTTGACGGGGTTAGCTTGCGCGTTATTGCGCCTATTGTGGGCGGCGGCGACGAGTCACGCTCTTTGGACAGGCACAGCTACACACGGCTTGTGGCGCCCTGACCTACAACTCCCCCCTCGCTTGTTTGTCAGCGGTTGTTTGGCCTACTTTCATAAAGGAAAAAAACACTGCCAATTGTTTTGTTGTGCATTTCCATGAAAATGGAATAAACAACTGGCAGCAAGTGGCGGGTCTCTAAGGGGGTGCAGGGGTGGGGGTGTCTTTCCAGGCACAGACATACTTGATTGGACACAAAGTCATAACATTTTCTGACAAATTAAAAGGAAAAATGGACAACAAATGTGACAAACTAATTAAAATTGTATCCTTTACTAAGTGCAACCTGACTTCTCTTAGCTGTGGATGCTACAATTCATTAATGAGTATGCTCCTAGCACGTTAAGAGTGTTTAATTAGTGGCCCACTGCTCTGTACAAGGGAGGGTACTGTCACGTACCCGAGGGGAGGGATGTCCAGTCCACTAGCCCACTATTGTGTGGGCCTTAGCTTTGTAATATACACATAAAAAGGTCAAAGAGAAAGGAAGTGATTCAGGAGAAGATGTGTTTTCTTTGAGTTGAGGAGTGCTGTCAAACACAATTGATTGTTTCTTTGATGCGTGAGGGAAGACATGGACAGCCCCTCAAGGCTGGACTGTATCAAATGTGATTGAAAAGCTTTAAACGGGTGTCAAACAAGCGTGGACATAATGTTTGACTTAAATTATCAGCAGTCCCACAGGAGGTGTCTGCAGCCGCCCATTCTCCCCACCCCCAGAGGAGAGGGTGTGTGCGGAATACAAACACAGGATTCACCAGTGACCACCACACAGGGACTCCTTGCTCCTGTGGGACTTCATTGCTACATTCCTACGGCAGCGTTTTTAATTTGCTGGACAGCCACTCCCACCTTGGAGCACCATAGTCGTTCCCCCACCCCGCCCTTTGGAGATACTAACGGGACAGACAGCACTTCTGACATGCAGTCAGGGAGGCTTTAAGTGTGTGTTTGTGTGTGTGGCAGGTGGCGGTGATGGGCGGGTGGGTGTATATTTGGTAAAAGGGAGGGGTTGTTGTCTGTTGTAGGGTCCCAGATGGGTTAATGGGGAGTTTAGCATCAGGATTACAATGCAACAGTGTGGCTTCAGATTTAGTGATGATTACCCCCAAGCCTCCTGCCACACACTCACCAGCTCCACCACTTGGCCAATAACACACAACCAAACACTACAGTACATCTTGTCACGATTACGTTAGGATCATCAGCTAAAGCAAAAAAAACAAAAAGCTTTTCAAAGCTATTTCTGTTGCGTTACTTGATGTATTTTGGAGAAAAATACTGCATGTAGTCAACCAAACTATACAATAAGACAAATAGCAGATGATATGTATTAATTTAACCTAAAGGGGTTGTTTGCAACTTCCTCACAGTTACATTTTTCAAAGCAAAAAATATAACAAGAACAACGGCTAGCTTATGTGACCTTTAGTTGTTTAACAAAACACATTTGTTTTAAAACTGTCTATATTTTTCAGAATTACTAACAATGTTTACCGGCACGTAAAAACATTATTTGTGTCACGGTTGGTAAAACTGGTGGACCCAAATGCAGAAAAGACAAGCAGAATTAAAGTTCAAGGGTTATAATTAATAAAACCAGAGGAAAATGAGGGAGCTCGTAGTCCTTGGCTTGGCAGCCCAGGAGAGCACACTGAGGCTAGCAGGCTGTGGCAAGCAGGCTGAGGCTAGCAGGCTGTGGCTAGCAGGCTGTGGCTAGCAGGCTGTGGCTAGCAGGCTGAGCAGGCACACACGGCAGGTAGGGAACTGAAGGCAGAGGGAAAAAACGGGTAGAATGAGGAGCCAAAAAACACAAAAATGGCAGATTCGCAAGATATCCAAAAGTGCTAGACTTCAAGAACAAACGGGCGAGAAGCGTTACCACATGTAGAAAGGTGAACGATCTGACGATCGCGCCGAGTGAAGTCCAAACATTTGAAGGCTGCAGGTGATGAGTTGATGGCAGGCAGGTGAGTGATTAGGTTGCTGGAATCAGCTGTGCCAGGCTGAGAGCTGGAGCCACGCCTACGCCCAAAACACGCCCACTCTCCCAAAGACAAACACAGAGACAAACAGACACAGACAGAGACTGCGACAGTGCCCCCCCCTCAAGGAACGCCTCCAGGCGATCCCCCAGGCTTGCCCGGGTGACTGCGGTGAAAGGCCAAGATGAGGGAAGGGTCCAGGATGAAGCTGCGCGGCACCCGGCAACGCTCCTCAGGTCCATACCCCTCCCAGTCCACCAGGTACTGCAGACCTGGGGGGGGTGGGGGGGGGGGGGCGTATCAGGGGGAGACAGTAGGCTGGTCGAAACAGGCTTCAGTTGGGAGACATGGAAGGTGGGATGGACCCTCCAGCGTGCAGGTACTTTGAGCTTAACTACTGTTGGATTGATGATGGAAATTATTTCATAAGGGCCAACATACAGTGGTGCAAGTTTCTTCGAGTCCACCTTCAAGGGAAGGTCTCTAGAGGAAAGCCACACCTGCTGACCTGGCTGGTATACAGGTGCCGGACTTCGGTGTTGGTCAGCATACCGACGATTTCGGTCCACAGAGCTGAGGAGGGCAGCACGAGCATCTTTCCACACCTTGCGGTAACGCCGCATCTGAGCCTGGACTGAAGGTACGGAGATGTCATCCTCCTCAGCAGGAAACAACGGAGGTAGGTAACCTAAAGATACCTCAAATGGTGACACTCCCGTGGCCGCACAGGGTAATGAGTTGTGGGCATACTCAACCCATACCAGGTGGGTGCTCCAGGAGGAGGGGTTCTTAGCAACGACACATCGGAGGGCCGCTTCTAGGTCTTGATTTGCCCGTTCCGTTTGCCCATTTGACTGAGGGTGATAACCCGAAGTCAGACTCACAGTGGCTCCAATGGCCCGACAGAAAGACTTCCAAACCTCCGAAATAAACTGAGGCCCTCTATCCGAGACCACATCTGAAGGAATTCCATGAAGACGGAACACATGCTGGACCATGAGGTTGGCTGTTTCCAGGGACGTGGGGAGTTTGGGTAGAGCCACGAAATGCACTGATTTGGAAAATCTGTCCACTATAGTGAGGATAACAGAATTTCCCTGAGAAGGCGGGAGACCAGTGACAAAGTCCAGTGAAATATGAAACCAGGGGCGGCTTGGGACTGGCAAGGGATGGAGTAGGCCAGCAGGTGGTCAATTGGAGGATTTTCCACGGGCACACACAGTACAGGCAGACACGAAGGCACGGGTATCAGCATTCATGGTAGGCCACCAAAAGTGTCGCTTGAGGAGAGTCATGGTGCGGCCAACTCCTGGGTGGCAGGCAAACAGGGAAGTGTGTGCCCACAGAAGAACTTGTGAACGTACAGCGTCAGGCACAAAGAGGTTGTTATCAGGACCATTACCCGGGTCTGGTTGGTCTTGCTGAGCCCTTCGGTCCACCGACTCAATCTCCCAAGTCACTGCGGCCACCACACAAGACCGGAAGGATAGGCTCAGGACTGGTGGGACCCTCCGAAGTGAACTGACGTGACAGGGCGTCCGGCTTGACGTTGTGGGATCCTGGACGGTAGGTCAGTGTGAAGCGGAATCGACCAAAAAACAAAGCCCACCGGGCCTCACGGGAATTGAGACGCTTGGCAGACTGAATGTAGGTCAGGTTTTTATGGTCTGTCCAGATGATGAATGGGTGTTCTGCTCCCTCAAGCCAGTGCCTCCATTCTTCCAGAGCGAGTTTGACAGCCACCAGCTCCCTGTTACCTACATCATAATTGCGCTCAGCAGATTCTAGCCGATATGAGAAGAATGCGCAAGGATGGAGCTTCTGGTCCTTGGCAGAACGCTGGGATAGTACAGCCCCCACTCCAGACTCTGAGGCATCAACTTCCAAGATGAACTGGCGTGAGGAGTCAGGATGAATCAGGACAGGGGCTGTGGTAAAACGTCTCTTAAGCTCCTTGAAAGCCACGTCAGCCTCTGCTGTCCAAGTGAATGGGACCGACGGAGATGTGAGTCTTGTGAGGGGTGCGACCACTTGACTGTAGTTCCGGATGAACCGGCGATAAAAGTTTGCAAAGCCAAGAAAGCACTGGAGACGTTTAACTGAGGTTGGTTGAGGCCAGTCTACCACAGCTCGCACCTTTTCGGGGTCTACCTTCCCTTGACCACTCTCAACGATGAACCAGAGGAACCTTGTGGACTGAACATGGAACTCACATTTTTCTGCTTTAATGTAGAGCTTGTTCTCAAGAAGGCGCTGGAGCACTTGTCTGACATGAACCACATGTTCCTCCGAGTTGCGGGAGAAAATCAGGATATCATCCAGGTACACAAAGACGGAGCGGTTAATCAGGTCTCGAAGGACATCG
Source organism: Entelurus aequoreus (assembly GCF_033978785.1). Lineage (NCBI taxonomy): Eukaryota > Metazoa > Chordata > Actinopteri > Syngnathiformes > Syngnathidae > Entelurus > Entelurus aequoreus. The sequence goes on along the minus strand of NC_084733.1, from coordinate 76,787,927 downwards.
TTCACCAGAGCTTGAAAAACTGATGGGGCATTAGTCAAGCCAAAAGGCATAACCAAGTATTCGAAATGACCAAGGGGAGTCTTAAAGGCTGTTTTCCATTCATCACCAGCTCGGATTCGAATCAAATGGTAGGCATTGCGAAGGTCTAACTTGGAAAACACAGTCGCTCCTTGGAGGGGTTCAAAGGCAGATGCCAGCAAAGGCAGTGGGTATTTGTTTTTAATGGTGAGGTGGCGACTTGTCCAGGGTGTACCCCGCCTTCCGCCCGATTGTAGCTGAGATAGGCTCCAGCGCCCCCCGCGACCCCGAAGGGAATAAGCGGTAGAAAATGGATGGATGGATGGATGGATGGGTGATATTATTCAACCCTCTAAAATCTATACAGGGACGTAGAGTGCCATCTTTCTTTCCCACGAAGAAAAAACCTGCACCGAGTGGGGAAGATGAGGGTCGAATAATGCCTGCAGCCAATGAGTCATGGATGTACTTTTCCATCGCCTCTCTCTCAGGTTGTATAACCGACTGGAAGGCAGGGGAGCTCCTGAAAGCAGGTCAATGGCACAGTCATAAGGGCGGTGCTGAGGGAGGGACAGTGCGTGTCGCTTGCTGAAGGCCTCTTCTAAGTCATGGTAGACAGAGGGAATCTTGGACAAATCTGGGGGCTCTGCGACAACTGGAGAGACTGTGTCCTCAGCAGGGGAGCGGGCAGACCGCAGGCAGGTGGAGAAACAGTAGGAGCTCCAGCTCACCACTTTGGCTGCAGCCCAGTCAATGTGAGGATTGTGAAGCCTTAACCAGGGCTGACCAAGGACTACAGGAGCATGAGGAGAAGAGATTATGTGGAATTGGATTTGTTCAAGATGATTACCGGAGACAAGGAGGTGCACAGGTTCGGATCGGTGAGTGACACGAGCAAGGAGTCGACCAGTTAGGGAATTGGCTTGCAAGGGTGAGGGAAGTGGCTCGATGGTAATGCCCACTTGGGAAGCAACGTCGGCGTCCAAAAAGTTCTCATCCGCCCCCGAGTCCACCAGAGCAAGGAGAGACAAGGACTGGGATTGCCAACGGAGAGTAGCAGAAAACTGCATTCGGCATAGGGACTTAGGGGAGGAGACAGCTTGGCTCACCAGAACCCCCACTGTTAATGGTGAGCCTACTCTTTTGGGTCGCATAGAACAAGTGTCAAGGAAATGGCCAGGTTGACCACAATAGTGACACACTCCTGCCCTCCTTCTGCGGAGGCGCTCTTCAGGTGTAAGGTGAGCCCGGCCCACCTGCATGGGCTCCTCAACAGGGGAACTGGAGGTTGAGGCTGTGCACATTGGCAAGTTGGGCTCGGCCGGCCTGGGTCTAAAGCTGGGGGGTTCCGATGACCTGCAAGGAACGGGGTCAGCTTGCCACTGGGCCATCGGGTCAGAGATGTTGATAGCTGCAGTAATAGCTTTGTCTAGGGACAGCTGCTCATTCCTCAGAGCAATCTCCCTTCCAATGACCCGACTAAGCCCATTCTGGAAAGCAGTGAGAAGGGCCTTGTCATTCCAGCCAGACTCCACCGCTAGGGACCGGAATTCACAGGCAAATTCTCTTACTGAGCTTTTCCCTTGACGAAGTCGCAACAACTGCTGACCTGCTTGCTGCCCTCGTATGGGGTGGTCGTAGACCCGCTTCAGTTCTGCAGATAGAGCAGCAAAGGACTGGACTGCAGGGGATCCTTGCTCACGAAGGGCATTGAAATAGCTCAAAGGGGGCCCCTGTAGCAGGTTGGCCACGTAAGCGATTTTGGCTGCCTCACGGCCAAAGCGAGAGGGCTGAGCATCAAAAGCAAGCTGGATCTGAGTTAAAAATTCACGACAAGTGCTAGGATTGCCAGAGTACTTATCAGGCGGGGGGGATGTGTGGCTCTGCAGCAGGGACAGCAGGGGGTGCAGGTGGTGCAGGTGGTTCGGGTTGTGGTTGAGCTTGTTGATTGATGAGAGTGGTGATCTGGGTGGAATCGCGTGACATCTGGTCAATAAGTTTCTGCATTAGTTGGTCATGGTTTCCCAAACGCTGTCCTTGATTGGCAAGGGCCTCTCTCACACGGTTAAAATCTGCTGGGTCCATTGAAAAGGGCCAGATCGTTCTGTCACGGTTGGTAAAACTGGTGGACCCAAATGCAGAAAAGACAAGCAGAATTAAAGTTCAAGGGTTATAATTATTAAAACCAGAGGGAAAGGAGGGAGCTTGTAGTCCTTGGCTTGGCAGTCCAGGAGAGCACACTGAGGCTAGCAGGCTCTGGCAAGCAGGCTGAGGCTAGCAGGCTGTGGCTAGCAGGCTGTGGCTAGCAGGCTGAGGCTAGCAGGCTGTGGCTAGCAGGCTGAGGCTAGGAGGCTGAGCAGGCACACACGGCAGGTAGGGAACTGAAGGCAGAGGGAAAAAACAGGGGTAGAATGAGGAGCCAAAAAACACAAAAATGGCAGATTCGCAAGATATCCAAAAGTGCTAGACTTCAAGAACAAACGGGCGAGAAGCGTTACCACATGTAGAAAGGTGAACGATCTGGCGATCGCGCCGAGTGAAGTCCAAACATTTGAAGGCTGCAGGTGATGAGTTGATGGCAGGCAGGTGAGTGATTAGGTTGCTGGGATCAGCTGTGCCAGGCTGAGAGCTGGAGCCACGCCTGCGCCCAAAACACGCCCACTCTCCCAAAGACAAACACAGAGACAAACAGACACAGACAGAGACTGCGACATTTTGGTGTTTACAGGTGTCACTCCAGTCCAAGAGAAGCAACGAACAATTTGCAGTTATGTTGTTGTTATGATAGAATATACATTCACTGACAGCTAACGCTAACTATACAAATCGCTATCATTAGCTAACAACACCCATAGCCAGTGATGGGCAGTAACAAGCTACATGTGGCTAAGCTACGTAGCTTAACTACCTTTTCCAGTAGTTTGGCGGTAGCTTAGCTACTTTTTTAACGAGCAGCTTTTCCTGTAGCTTAGCTACTTTTAGAGCCGTGTAGCGAGGTAGCTTACATCAAAGCTACAAGCTTCAAAGAGAAAAAATGGACTGCGAATCCAGGCCCCAAAAAATATGGAGAAAACACAATGACCGGGATAAATGAGAACATCCATGATGTTGATTGGTGATCGTATGATGAGTCACAATTGGCTAAGGTTAGGGCGAAACAATTTTGACTGGGCAATTAAAAGCAAGATAAGGCGGGTCATCGAAACTAGGAAGCAAAAACATAACAGTCACGTACTCATGTCACATGACGACGAGGGAGTCAGAGACAGAGGGACGCTTCAAGCTGACCACTCAAAAAAACAAAAAAACTTACTTGAAAATAACAGAGGGATTCTCTCCTGCAGATTAGATTTTTCCTTTAGTGATGAAGATGACGTGCAGGAAACCCACAATAATGTGTGTCATTGGCCATATTTAGACAAATGTTTGTGTTTAGTGAAAACAATGCCTCAAACTTTAGTTTTAAGTTGTTTACTCTGTAAACCAAACTCATAACAGCTGTCTTCATCTAAGATGTGGAACACACATTAAGGAACACATTAAGGTGAGTTGAGTTCATGAAAAGTTTTACTGCACATAACCATTACCAACTGTTCCCAAACAACACACAAGTCATTGTTTTTTTGTGAAGATATAAATAGATACTTTTTTTGTACTGTAGGTAGAGAAAATGAATAACATTATAGGGGTGGGCCAAAGAACAGGCAAACTAAATAGATACATACAGTGGGATGTGGGGACCCCTACAGGTAGTTGTAGAGTGTCCCCAGCTGAATGACAGATAGTTAATAGTATTGGACCCAAGGGTCCATTTGTACACTCTCAGTTACATTAACATTGATATCATACATGTGGGCCCATAAGATATGAATGCTGTTAGATGTAGCTTTGATGTGGCAAGCTACTTTTGCCGTGTAGCTTGTAGTGTAGCTAGTTACAATTCTTTCCCCTTGCTTAGCTACATTTAATTGAGAGTAACTTGTAGCTTAGCTTACTACATTTTCCAAGTAACTTGCCCGTCGCTGCCCATAGCTAATGCGCGTGTATGAGTGACATACTTACGTAGTAACATAATTACAGGATATACTGTTTAAAATACATTGGAAAGTTAGCGCCCTCAAGACATCTGCGTAAGTGTTGCAAACAGCCCCTTTAAAGTTGATTTTTATATGATTATCTTTTTGTGTGTTCATGTACAGTCATCCCTCGCCACATCACACTTCAATATACAGTATATATATTGTATATATATACTATATATATATATATATATATATATATATATATATATATATATATATATATATATATATATATATATATATATATATATATATAATTATTATTATTATTATTATTTACATAAAAAGGTTGCGAACAGGTTTTTTTTAATGCACTAGTAATGAAAATATTTGATTTACAATATAATAATTTCTACGTCGCGGAGAAAATTTACCACAATCCGACTGGGAACCAAATATCAACGCTATGTAGCGGTTTACTGTATTTTGTTTTGTTGTTTGGAATATAATTCTGTAAAGCCCTAGTGGGTACTCAGAAAATACAATTATTATATTAGTATTTTATGATCGCCACTATAGCTATTAAAAATGTTGATGTTTAAATGAAATCACTGAGGATGATGTGTACTAAAGTTTTATAAAAATTAAACGTATACATTATTTTATTCAAATAAATGTAAACAAATACATATAGTGTATAAATTTATGTGCAAAATAAAGCACATTTAATTAGGGGTGAGATGCTCCAAAAATGTTGATTTCAAGTGGAGTTGTAATTTGTAAAAACTATAAAATAGATAGATATTAACGTAGCGATAAATATTTAATATTTTTTTCTTTTTTCTCTAAAAAGAATAGTGCTACGATACAGGAGAAAACATTCCACAATTGAACAGATGAGGCGATATATTTCCCATAAATACTTCCAATAAATACTTTACAGTGAATCTAAGCTACCGGTAACTATTTTGAACATGTTTCTTTTTTGGGATGAATAAGACTGAGCTTGTAACAGGGCGAAAAAGAATACACGTTTAGTTCGGCAATCACAACAATGCTTCCAGAGAACAAACGGCTAATACTGATTGTGCAACATTGAAACATTATTATTATTATCATCATTATAAACACCAAGGTGTGGTTTAAGTGTGGTCTGTCTCCCAACTCCTTGCCTCAAACTATAAAAGTTAATAACCCAAGATCTATTATAGTTGGACTAAAACTTGGCTGGTTATGAATAATAACATGTTAATACCATACAAACCATAAAACCTTAACTTAAGAACCATAATGGAACAGACACATTTTTTTGCAGCACAAACGATTGGGACTGGTTTGGGGATATTGGAAAAGAGCGGGGCGGCTTGTTATGAATCATAATTCATTAATAAATTAAAAACCATAATAGTTGGACCAAAACTTTTTGCAGCACAAATGAAGCACAAACAATTGTGACTACTTTGGGGTGATTTTGAGATGGTTGGAGTGCTGGTTATAAATCATAATTCATTATAAACTTCAAAACTATAATTGTTACAACAAAAAGTTTAGCAGTAAAACCTAGCACAAACAAATAAGTCAAGTTTGAGGTTATTTTTACATAGTTGGGGGCTGTAAAATGAATAATAGATAGATGGGTCTTTATTGTCATTGCACAAGTACAACGAAACATTGTAACATGTTAATAACATGTTAACTACATGTTAATAACATTACAAACCACAAAACGTTAATAGTTAGACCAAAAATGTTGCAGCACACGCATAGCCCAAAGGAATGAGAATATGTTGGCTTAATTTGGAGCAAGCAAGGGCTTGCTGACCCTTGATCGACCTATAAAATAATCTTTAATTACTCTGAAACAAAATCAGCACAAACAACTATTTCAACAGCACAAACGAGTGAGACTATTTCAGGTTTTTACGAGGCGTGATGGGCCAACTTCACGCAGGTCCACACCTCCACAGGGTGTCAGACTAATCTGTTTGTCAAAAGCGTGTCTTACCTCTGCACGCTTCCACCCTCTCGCCGCCCTCCGCAGCTGCTGGCCATCAAGGTCCTGTTCCAGCACGGGAGATTGAAATGTTATGGAAAAGGAGAACTAATTAAATTCCTCAGGTTAATCCCTGCCGATCTCCTCAATGCACTCTCCAAGCTCTCTGAGCGAAAGAGAGAGGAGGGGTTAGTGACTACAAACAAACATTCAGGACTAAAAACAATTCAAAAGGAGGCCCAATGCGAAAACGTCTGTGGATTAAACAATTTGTAGACAAACATCATCTTGGTTCAGAGGCGAGATGCACAAATATGGGAAAAGGAACGTGAACATGCAACAAAAGCGCGATAATTATACTCACACTTTAGCTTCCTTGCTTAAAGTTCTAATTATGTCCTCGTTTTTTCACATCATTGTATGTATTTATGAACATTTGTCAACACATGCACCACTACTTTGCTATTTGTTCAGTTTGTGTTAAAAACCCTCTGGGAACATTTAATTTGTAATTATCTTCAAAGCCAAACAGTACATAAAAGTCATTATGTTGTAAACTATTATTTTTTGTTTTACTTTTTTTTTTGCTTGAATCTCTCAGTAAACTTCAGTCCTAAACAAAAAATTCAAACATGTGTTTTTCCTTTCATTTCGACCCTTCTGAATAGAGGTGGGAATCTTTGGCCAACTCACGATTCGATTACGATTACGATTCAGGAGCTACGATTCGATTAAAAATCGATTATTGATGCATCTATAATTTATGTATATTGAGGCAGTTTTACATTTGTTTACATTTACTGCTAAATAAGCGTTTATCATTTGCAACTTTTAAAAACAGTGCATTTGTAATGAAATACAGTTACATTAATTCCTGTTACATTTATTACATTCATAGAAATGTGTGCATAACTGGAACATAAGTGCCCTAAAGTAAAGGAGCTGGTTGGATCTCTCGGTGAGGTGGCTCGCTGCAGTCAGACGCATGACTTTATTTACAGTAAATAAATCGATTATCGATTATTGACGTTAACTAATTGATATTATAATCGTCCATGTTTGAATTGCGAGGCATCTAAAAATCGATTATTGCCCCCACCTCTACTTCTGAAGGCTTTTTGATCAGATAATGTCAGATGTTTGAATAAGTAAAATAACTCATGTTAAGCAAATGTATACGAATTGAAAAGAATGACATCATTTGATCCAAAGACCTATAATAGGTTTAAATAAAAAAATAAAAACTTTACATGTTTGGAATTTATGCTATGTTGACTTGATCCGGTGGTACAGGGGTTAGTGCATGTGCCTCACAATACGAAGGTCTTGAGAAGTCCTGAGTTCAAACCCATGCTCGGGATCCTTCTGTGTGGAGTTTGCATGTTCTCCCCGTGACTGCGTGGGTTCCCTCCGGCTTCATCCCACCGCCAAAAAAATGCACCTGGGATTGATTGACAACACTAAATTGGCCCTAGTGTGTGAATGTGAGTGTGAATGTTGTCTGTCTATCTGTGTTGGCCCTGTTATGAGGTGGCGACTTGTCCAGGGTGTACCCCATCTTCCGCCCGAATGCAGCTGAGATGGGCACCAGCACCCCCCGTGACCCCAAAAAGGGACAAGCGGTAGACAATGGATGGATGGATGAGTTGATTAAGCAATTTGAGCAAAAAAGTAAACCAAAATAGTTTTATGCACTTTTGTGTCCTGTTTGACTTTGGAGTATTGCAAAATAACTGTCAGTGTATCGCACAACTGTAAAAGAATTGGGCATTTACATTTTTTTATTTAACATGAAAAAAAACATGTTAGGCAAAATCATGTATAATGGAGTAACACAACAAGAATGATGGCCAAAATACTAAAGGACGAAAAAGTCAGCCTTTGTCCCCTAAGGGTTAATAAACCAGAAATTGCATTCCATATAGAACCTTTATTTAACCAGATAAGAAAACCCATTGAGATCAAGATCTCTTTCACAAGGGTGACCTGGCCAAGAGGTCAACAGCACATGTCACAGAGCAGCTTGGATAGGCTTCAGCCCCCCGCGACACTGAAAGGGACAAAGGGACAAGCGGTAGAAAATGGATGGATGGATGTTAGATTGACTTGAAATTTCCGAAACAGCTCAATACGTTTCACGAAGTGTTTTGCGCCTGAAAGTTAAAATCAGCAAAGCATTTTGTACAAACGGACAACAACTTGCCCGTACAACTTCAGCAAGATTGTTTAAAAACATGGCCGCTATCAACCAAATCATCTTGGCAGGGACATTAGGCGGGACTTTGAACAGACCATACCTAAGTCATTGACCATCTAATGATTATAACATTTTAAGGATATTTGGATGACATGTATGCTAACATGTCTTGCGAAGCATTATGAGCAAAATGTTATTTACTGTAAAGATGTCACAACCAGAACAGGACTCTGAACACAGATGCAGGGTTTGAGAAACAGTTGTTTTTTCTCAAAGGGGAGGGGTCCAAAAACGGGAGAAACAAAACAGGCTATCAAAACAGATCTGACCTGACTACTAAACTAACAAAAATATAAACAACTCAAAACGCTCCGGCTATGGAGGGAAAAAGGGGCTAAGAACAAAAACTACCAAATACAACAAAATGCGCTCCAACGGAGGTGATGCTAGGAAACTAATCTTACCTGAGAAAACTTACAAACCAAAATACTCCCGTGGATCCAAAAGGTACACAAAACGTGGCTATGGCTGAAGACAAGACTGTGGCAAAGGAACGCTGGAGGTACGCACATGAAGATACGAAACACTCTGGCACAGGACAAGAGGAGGACGAGACATTTATACACATGAGGGAGGGTGACACAGGTGGACACAATCAGGCAATCAGGAGAGACATCAGACCAGTGAAACAGGAGGAAGGGCAAGTGACCTGAAATGAGAGGGAGAGTTAACCTTTCAAAATAAAACAGGAAATGACAAAACAACATGAAACCAGACGAAACCCAGACAAGACTTTACCCATGTGTGACAGAACCCCCCCTTCTAGGGCCATCTCCTGACGGCCCAGGGACCTCAGGGTGGAGTCTATAGAAGTCCCGTATCAGGGAGGGGTCATCAATGTTCCGTTGGGGGATCCACTGTCTCTCTTCAGGACTGTACCCCTCCCAATCCACCAAGAACTGTCTACCTCGACCTCTGTAGCGTACCGCTAAGAGTTTCTTGACCCGGTACAGAAGTCCTCCATCAGCCGCTTCCAGCGGCGCGGAGGGGCGGGGGGGGTTGGTGGCTGGGACCATGGGGCTTTCTTTGGCAGGCTTGACTTGGCTGACATGGAAAGTAGGGTGGACGCGGAGCGACCTGGGTAGGCATAGGCGTACAGCTGCAGGACCGATGACCTTGGCGATGTGGAAGGGACCCACAAATCTGGGCGCTAATTTCTTGGAGGGGACCTTGAGGTGCAGGTCTTTGGCGGATAGCCATACTCTCTGTCCCGGCCGGTAATCAGGTGCTGGGTGGCGCTTCCGGCCGGCTGCTTTCTTGACCCGATCTCCTTGGCGAGTGAGCACTTGTCGGGCCGCGAGCCAAATACGACGGCATCGACGCACCAGGGCGTGGGCGGAGGGCACGGAAACTTCTGGCTCTGAGTCTGGGAACACTGGCGGTTGGTAGCCGTAGACACACTTGAAGGGGGAGAAACCAGTGGCAGAGGTAGGCAAGGAGTTATGGGCATATTCCACCCAGACCAGGTGGGAACTCCACGTTGTTGGGTTCTGGGACACGAGGCATCGGAGGCCGGTTTCCAGTTGTTGGTTGAGGCGCTCGGTCTGGCCGTTTGCCTCCGGGTGGTATCCTGATGTCAGGCTGGCTGTAGCCCCGATGAGCTTGCAGAACTCCCTCCAGAACCGTGAGATGAATTGGGGCCCCCGGTCTGATACAATGTCTGTTGGAAATCCATGAATTCTAAAAACATGTTGCATCAATATCTGAGCAGTCTCCTTGGCTGAGGGTAACTTTGGCAAGGCAATAAAATGTGTCATCTTTGAAAATCGATCGACCACGGTGAGCACCGTGGTGTTACCTCTTGAGACCGGGAGGCCAGTGACGAAGTCCATAGAGATGTTAGACCACGGTCTGGAGGGGATAGGCAGAGGCTGTAGAAGTCCAACACGTGACCCGGAGGATATTTTGTTACGAGCGCAGACCGGACACGCCTCGATGTACTCCCGGACCCCCGCCTCCATAGATGGCCACCAGAACCGCTGTGAAATAGCAAACATACTTCTCCGGATGCCCGGATGGCAGGTAAGCAGCAAGGTGTGAGCCCAATGGATCACCTGTGGGCACAGACTGGGGGGTCCCCACATCTGCTGTTCCCTCCAAGGTTTCTCATTGTATCCCATTGGGTTGAGTTTTTTCTTGCCCTGATGTGGGATCTGAGCTGAGGATGTCGTTGTGGCTTGTGCAGCCCTTTGAGACACTTGTGATTAAAGGCTAAATAAATGAACTTTGATTGATTGAATGAAATACTATTCTTCAAAAATGTTGGTGTACAGCAGCCATCATCAAATGGTGGACCTCGGAGACCAATTAAAGTCAATGGAAAATATAATATTAAAGTATCATAATGTGATTGCAGCAACAAATTGTATACACAGTTACAACAGTTAGACTTAGACTTAGACAAACTTTAATGATCCACAAGGGAAATTGTTCCACACAGTAGCTCAATTACAAAGGATGGAAAGTGTAAGGATGGAAAGGACAATGCAGGTATAAAATAGACCAGTGGTTCTTAACCTGAGTTCGATCGAAACCTAGGGGGTCGGTGACCTATGCGGAGCTTGCGCCGCATAGGTCAAGACACACCCGACTCATCGTGTAAATAAAAACTTCTCCCTATCGGCGTATAATGGATACCCTCAAACAATGTTCCCTCTAATTTTTCATCTGATTTGCAGGTGTGTAATTTGTTGTGAGTTCATGCACTGTGTTGGTTTTGTTCTTTGAACAAGGTGATGTTAATGCATGGTTCATTTTGTGCACCAGTAAAAAAAAAACATATAACTTTGTCTTGAATTTGAAAAAAAAGAAAAGAAAAAGGGTTCGGGGAATGCGCGTAAGAAAGTGGTGGGGTTCGGTACCTCCAACAAGGTTAAGAACCACTGAAATAGACAAAAAATGTACCGCAGTAGCAATATAAAATATAACATATGTAATATTTACATAATATACGTACAGTATATGATATATACTGATATATTATATTATATTATATGTTTATATCATAAATACATTATATAACAATTACCATGTACAATATTACAGTATATGTAACAGCTGCAGCATAAAATAGAGAGTAGATCCAGCAGAAAATAGACATTATAAACAAAGAGAGGTAGCTAACATAGAAGGTGTCAGTTAATAGACAGATATAATCTATTACTGTATGGCGAGTGATTATACAGCTGGATGGAGTGCGGAATGAAGGAGTCCTTGAATCGAACACTGTGAGAACGTTATTACAGGTACATTGAGGTAAGCGCGGTGACGTCACTCAAAATGAGCCACTAAAATAGTTTGTTTACATACGGAGAATTAAATGGACAGTGAATAGGAGGACCGCTTCCTCGAAAGCAAGAAAAGTTGATGCAGCCAACAGAACATTTAAAAGTGAATGAACAAATCGAGTTTCCAAACCGCTGTCTCATATGATGGGATTCCTTGGAAAGAGTGACTCTCTTTCAAAAGACTCAAAACCACCCTCCAAAGCATGCACTAGTGCCTCATATCATATCGCAGTTATAAAACTTGACAGAAGATGATCAAAGTTATTGCTTTCCAACAGCACTGACTGTGCGGTCTGAAGAAAGACTCTTGGTTAAGGAGAGGATGATGGCGAGGAAGCGAGCAGGTGTTTTTGAGCCACTCGGGGGCGTCGTACCGGCAGACACCGACGTATTAAACTCTGTGGGCGTGCTGCGTCACGCACACCACGCGCCTGCGTTGTGGCTTCGCTCAGAGGTGTAATGCCTGATTAGGGGATTACAGGAAAGTGCTTCTTTGCACTTCTGTGAGAAACAATTATTAACATGCTGGTGTCTCTAATCCTGGATAAACACAGCTTTTCAAGAACAACAGCAAAGTCTTTCTTCCCTTCCTGAATAAAAAAAAAGGCCCGTAGTCACTTGAAGTCCAAAGTAATAGAGGAGGCCAGAGTGTGGATTGTGGAATGGGAATTAGTCTAAATAGGACACGTAGTCTTCTATTTGTTGGTGCACTTGTCTCTCTGAGAGCCAAAGTGCCTCCATTCAGGTGGGACTAACACATACTGTACAGTTACAACATGTTATGCTAGCTGGCAGAAATGCAGGTTTCAAAAAGTTCAGCTACATTTCCGTTATAAGCAGTTGCTAAATGAGTCTTATATCAGCAGGTGGCAAGAGTTTACAAACCGAAAGATAAGAACTGTATCACATTCAGAATCGGACCAGTTTTTATATCCTATTGCAGCTCAGTGTGCAAGTGCAAACCATTACACAAATATGTTTTTTTTGCAATTTTACAATGACAATGTAGAGAAAAATTTCATTTGGACATAATTTAATGAATTGCTTAAATCAGGGCCGGTGTTCTGTCAAAATGAGCTGCTTTGTCAAAAAAAGCTAGTTGCTATTCCTGTTTAAACTACAGTGATGAAAAGGAAAATGTCGGCTATACCATTATTTATGTAAATGTCAATCAATCATCAATCAATGTTTATTTATATAGCCCTAAATCACAAGTGTCTCAAAGGGCTGCACAAGCCACAACGACATCCTCGGTTCAGAGCCCACATCAGGGCAAGGAAAAACTCAACCCAGTGGGATGACAATGAGAAACCTTGGAGAGGACCGCAGATGTGGGTGACCCCCCTCCCCCCTCTAGGGGAGACCGGTGCAATGGACGTCGAGTGGGTCTAGCATAATATTGTGAGAGTCCAGTCCATAGTGGATCTAACATAATAGTGAGAGTCCAGTCCATAGTGGGGCCAGCAGGAGACCATCCCGAGCGGAGAGAGGTCAGCAACGAAGAGATGTCCCCAACCGCTGCACAGGCGAGCGGTCCACCCCGGGTCCCGACTCTGGACAGCCAGCACTTCATCCATGGCCAAATGTGAACGTCCTCATACTGTAATTGTCTACATGCTTTGCTTACTGTCCGTTAATTTAAAATGTCAACTTCCTCACGCTGTGTCTACTGTACATGCTCACTGCTCAGACGACACAATACCACAAATACAATTTAAAATTATTACTTACTTATAACAAAGTGTATATGAGGTAAGTCTGCACAAAGTAGTTTGTTTTGATTGTAATTTATTTCCAGGGAACTTTAGCGTAGGGTAACTTTTTTGACCAAGCAGCTGCCTGGGACACAGTCTGCCAGATGGGGCGCCAAATTGCTTGTATTCCGTCAAAGGACTTCTTCGCAGAAGTGAAAAACAGCGGTGGTCAACCAAGCCAAGATGGCTGTTGTGCAGTTAGCAGCACGCGAACACTCTGAGTACACAAGAGGACTAGATCTTCCTGCAAAAAGCAGACACGAGCAAAAAAAATCAAACTATGCAATGGAATAGATCCCTATACTACTGTATATACGAGTGATATCAATTATTATATGTCGGTGGAGTTCCTACACAAAACAGATGACAACTTGGAAAAGCATGGAGGTCTACATCTTCTTTGTATGGCTGGGTCAAAGAAATTGGTATCAAGACTCTCACTAAAAAATATGCATCGTTTTCATGATTCAACGTTGCGTACATATATTGCAAGGCCGCAGTGTATGTAAACAAACTACAGTACTAGCACCCGACAGCTGCCACCCGTGACTACATATCCATTCAACAAACTAACAACTACTGAATCATCGCCATATTTGTTTTTCATATGCGCTCTGACACACTTGTGTACAAAATAAACAAGAGGGGAGACATTGAACCTTTTCTGAGAAAGTATCCGTTTGTTAAAAATGTAAATACAAATAAAATCAAGATAATACTTCAATGGGAAATACTAAATGAGTAAAGTATATTAAAAGTATATCAAACAAACCTTTAACGAAGTAATCACTTGGACTGGAGTGCTTGCCACTTTTCTTGTCGTCTTTTATAAAATCTTTTACTCTTCCGCCCTTCTTGATTACCTCTCGAAGAACTCTGAAGAAACGTTCATCCTTTTTGCGATTTGAATGGTTCGCACAGCCGAAAACAACGCAAGCATGGGGCATTTTTCTTCGAAAAAGTCTAAATGGCGCCTAGTGCCCATTGAGAACAGACAAGACTAGCATGACAACCACGCATATTTATTGAGCCGTGATCGCATCTGAATCCAAGCAATTGCAGAATCTACAAAATAAAACAATTTGATAAAATGGAAAAAATACGTTAAAAAAAATAAATGTAAAAAGAAACACTCTGCACACTTATTAGGAACTTTTATTTTTAAATAATAACAACAAACCTTTAATATTGTAGTCTTTAAATCAGGTGAGTATAGTTCTTTGCAAAAGACTGTAGTCAGGGACAAACATTAGGCAAACACAGGCAGTTACTTTGGGCCCCCAAAGGTCTTCTAAATACCCATCCACTAAATACGATTAATAAATATGCATTATATTTTAAACACGTACTGTATTATTTTAAACACGTACTGTATTTATTTTTGTCTTATTTGTGGGCTTAAAATTATACCAAATCACAATTGTTTCGACAGCTCCCTCTCCCTTCTCACACTATGGACTATTTCATGTTACTCTACGCATGTGCAGGATTGATTGTGGAAGATGTTCCAAAAATGTATATGCGCAATTTTGAGAGTTTCATATAAAATAAAGCACAGTAGACAAAAAAAAGCAAATTAAACAGTTCTACTAAAACAAACCAAGGTGTCAACTGTCAAGCTTTTTCTAAGTGACAGCGATTTAGCCGTTGTTCATGCAGCTTGCGTGGTAGTTTCTTGCAACCAATAGTAAATTGCATGACATTTAGAAGTTTTAGTTATTATTTTCTTAGGACAGGTGTTTGAGCAGCTTATATTTTTTCTTCCGATTGTTTGGTTGCAAATGTATTGTCTTTACATTTTAAATTATATGGGGGCAGGGGAGCATTGGGAGGGTACAAAGTCCACTACTGCCTGGGGTGTCAAATGACCGCTAGGTTATGTGTTATTCTTAGGCCATATTTAATTCAATTAAAGAAAACAATCATACAGTACTATTATCCTATATGTACAGCAACTACATGCACACACATATAAATAGCCTTAGGTCCCTGTATACATATTTGTTATTACTATATTATTAAACCCAAAAATATGTTTTCTACTAATTACAGTACATTGATTTGTACAAGTGCAGTTAGTTACCAGCAGCAACATTAAGCCCACTTTCATATTACAACAAAAAGTCAGTCAAAAAGGGCTTTGATTATGAGCCTTATTATTGTTGCTGTGTCCCCCCGCCCCCTAATATTACAGTTACCAATTTGGCTCTGAGAGGGTCCAAATAGTAAAAACAGCTCTCTGTTGTACATTTAAGCAAATACCATAATAAACATATTGGTAAATTAATCCATTGGTGACAGTGTCAATCTGAAGTCACGACTGCATGTATTATCTTTGGAGGATGAGTTAATACAAGTATAATTGTACTTTCTCTCATTACAGTATTTCTCAAAGCACTTCAATTATTTGCGGCATGTGACATAATAGTCTAATTTACATAATTGGCCGTGGCTCTGTTAGTATCAACATTTCAGCTTTCTTCTCATTATATTATGACATTGCTACTTGCATGTAATGATTATATTCAAGTGTACTGTAATATTGTGGGTACTACTAGTAATGGATAAATGACAGTGAGTGAGCGGCACACTCGTAGCTGTATTTACACTGCACTGTTACTGTTTCATAATGGTGCCAACTGCTGGGTTAAAAAAAATCATTGCATATTACCTGCAAATAAAATGAATAGAGAGCAAATAACTCAAATGTTTAAAATGAAAAGCGCTGCAAAAGAAGATATTTTTTTAATCAGATTAATAACACTTTTAAAATGGATTAATCGTGATCAATCACAGGTTGTTACTTGCACAATCTAAATTAACTTAAAAAATACCCCAGTACTATTTTATTGTAAGAATGTAATTCAGCACATGTGTCAAACCTAAGGCACGGAGGCCAGATCTGGCCTGCCACGTCATGTTATGTGGCTTGCGAATGCCTGGAAATGATATGCCTCAATAAACTAATTGACATAAAAAAGTACATGTACTGCATACAATTGCATATATTTTCAACTTGAATATTACATAATAATGTCAATATTATATTATCATGCATTGAAAACTTTTCTGTTACAATAAAAATAAATACTCAAATATCTGCTAGCATTATGACTTTAAAGCAAGTTATCCATCCAATTGTACACTGTAAAAATAATAGATTTTACAGTAAAAAAAAAACTCACTCAAAATAATTTTACCTTAAAAAACTGATATGCGTTTCCATTTACAGTAAATGCTATAAAAAAAACATTGTAAAATTTACGATACAATTCCAGGGACTGAGCTGCCAGCAAAATCTACAGGTTTATTTTCACAGCACGGCCATCCACAATATGTGTAAAACAGTAATCAAACGCATAGGCCATTGTGTATTATTATCATGAAGGGAATCCATACATGTAAATTCATATATTATTCACTGTTACCAACGGCCCTTTAAAGACAGCCATAACTGCGACGTGGGCCCTCAAGGAAAAGGAGTTTGACACCTTTTGTCATACAGAAACATTTTGAAAATGTTTTACTTGAATGTACTTAATTTATTGGCTCAAAACTTGGTAACAGTTTTATCTAGAATCCAGTCATGGTGTATTTTGAAGTGGAAATGTGCCACCGAGTCTCCTCACTCATCTTTGTACTTATTTATGTATTGACCTGATCACAAACCATAGCAACCCGGGCCGCATTTCAGGTAACCATCCGTGGTTGTAGTAAAGGAGCATGTAGCGTCAAAATAAATTGTGTGATTAATCTACGTACATACATGATTAATGTGATAAGGTTTTGTGATTAATCACAAGGGCGAACTTGTTATTTTTGACAGCTCTAATAATAACACATGGTGTTGCCTTTAAATATATATCACATTTTTAAAACTTTTTTGTTTTTTGTATTTTTTTTTACAAAATTGAAGAAATATATAAAAATATGAAAGTGGACCCCTCACCAACCTTTGATTTTTTTAAGCGGCCGTCTGTTAAAAGGTTTGGACACCTCCAACATAGGTGGGACTTGACCCTATAAGGAATGTGAGTCCTGAATGCAAGTGTGTAAACACGTGTGCCCTCACAATGTCGCGATAAAGCACACAGAATGTGGTTTGTGTTGCCTGTGGCTCTAAAATATAGCACATCAAAACAAGCTGCACCTTTCCATTTCTGATGTGCTGCCTGTTTAATGAGACACATTTACTCACTTGACACTTAATAAAGAGTTCCTCATGTCGCTTTTCCAGTCAACTAGTGTGGGTTCTGTCAAGATACAAATGCGAATTGAAGTTTTATTTTTGAAAAACTCCTCATTTAGAATGACTTCAGAGTCAGAAACATTGGGATTATGATCACCTCAGAGGGGTGAGTGCGGTCCAAAGGGTGCTGGTGCTGATGTTGAGGATGCACTGTGCCCATCTGGCGGGTGAGGGTTTATCCTTAATCTCAGAGGCCCTCGGCAGGGAATCCCCAGTCTGTTGATGACAACCCCCCCGCTGGCTCCTAGAAAGATTTGACCTCAGCACATAAACCCACAAAAATGGCTGCCATGAGACAACAAGTCCACACACAGACCTCTGACATTGACAAAGAATGGCACATTGACGCACAGCGACCATACAATTTTACAGATTGCACCATTATCTTGATGGGTTCTGCATGTCCTACCTTTTATAGAAGTCATTCTCCTTTAATCCTGCTAACAAACAAATGAAAATGTAAACATAACCATCTTTGTGGCAGTAAAAATGCAAACACAGGGAAAAAAAAGCAGGGGGGAAAAAACACAATCATCATATAGGAATAACACATTACCGATCACACACGTGACCAAATAAATATACACATGTATAATTACAAAAATATAGACAGATCGGTAAACACACAGAAGCATCTACACAGCACACACCTAACCGGCGATAATCCCCCAGACGCACACACTCACACAGGGCATCATTGTTTATCACTGTGAAACAGCCCACTGACACCCATCACTCTAATTCCATTTGTCTGTTTAGATTCGTTTTGCTTTAATCCTCCCTTGTTTGTGCACATCTGCAAGCAGCGCCACGGCGAGGCCGGCAAAGAGAAAGAGAGAGAGAGAGAGAGAGAGAGAGAAAGAGAGTATCCGTCCCCCTCGTTCTGACACTGTGCTCCCCGGAGCTCCAGCAGCGGGGACGCACAGCCCTATCTTCTTGCCCAGGGAGAAGCGCCCCGTCCCAGCCATGGAGTCGCCGCCAGGCCCACGAGCCCCTGTAATCACAGCAAACAGTCAAACACGGGCTCTTACACCAACACGTTAAAGGCTTTTTACACAGTATTACAGCACATCTTATTATCCTATTCAAGTCCCTCTATTAGCTCAATTGGATGGTGGGATTTTCATTTGTAAATTGGGGGATTTTAGATTAGCTTGTCTGTCAGCAATGAAATGCCCCCTGAGACTGTGAATTATGTGACCAATCACATAAGAATCATTGCCACCGCATGCTGGAAAGCATGAATGGAGGCTGTGGCAAAAGGAAATGTAACCTACTGTAATTTTTCGTACTATAAAGCACACTTAGTCTTTTCATTTTCCCCAAAAATCGACAGTGCGCCTAATAACCCAAATGCGCCTTGTGTATGTATTAATTCTGGTTGTGCTTACTAACTAATTGTATGTGATACACTGTGTAATGATAAGTGTGACCAGTAAATGGGAGTAACACATTCAATAAATGACAATAGCAAGTACCGATAAGCAAGCAAAACCCAAACTTTGATGTTTCATTGAGAATACAGAACATTACACACAGCGTTTAAAAATCTGTCAAAATCTTTTAGTACGACTTTGGTAAGCTACGAATTTGCACCGCTTGAAGGATTGTTCGAACATCACGGCTACCGTAGTCAGACGTACTGTGCTTAGACATACGGGTATCATCATGCTGTGTGTATAAGGGCCCCAAAATGACACAGATTAGGAGACATATTATCTGTTTTGTTTCGACATATTATGAAAAAAACACTTTACTTACCTATTTGTACCTGCTGTTGTATATTTGGGATCTGCATGAGTCCCGAAAATTTGCACGCGTCCGGCATTCATCCTCCACAGTTGCCGTTTTTAATACAAAGTAGCATACAGTTCTAACTACGCCACGGCAATATATCGATTTTAACAATATATTGGAGTTTATTGTTGCAGATAATTTAAAACACAAAATATAATTTTTTTTCTTCTCCTCTTGCATACCTTTTGCCCCTCAGAAGCTTCCCCTTACATCCTTAGCGGCAAACCTAGCAAAACATGGCTAATGCTAATGCTAACGAGAGTTCTAAAGAAAAGTGTTGTCTGTACTTTGGTTTTGCGGTAAAAGGCGTGGAACAAATGACTGCGCACTGCAAAGTTTGTTTTAAATAAGGCAGAAGCACAACAAACTTATTCCAGCATCTGAAACCAAAGCCTCCAGTCGAGGGCAGGAACTGCAACTCTTTACGAGGAGAACAAGGCAGCAACAACAAAAACTAAGGGCTAAAAATCCGCCTACTGTGGTGGAATCATTTAAATAAGATATGTATGATGATGCCATGTATGATGAGAAAGAAGCACAGTGGAGAACGATCACTCAAGCAGTTGCTTTGCACACCAAGATGTGTGACGGAAAATCCTGCCTATATCCGCTTATTAAAACTATAGTCATTACAATGTTTTACTTGATTATTCATTCGCATACAATGTATAATACTACATTTTTATTTACAGAATTATTTTATTCGAGACAGAAGCTTTAAGTTTGCACTTTATTAATCTCAACGCTAGAGAATATTATATACAGTATTTGCACCCAATGTGCAATGCTACATTTTTGTTAACAGAAGTTTTTTTTTATTGAAGACTGAAGTATTGCTTCCCAGAGGAAACTCTTAATTTAGTCATATAAAAAAATGATTCCATAAAAAGTGACATGTTTATCTGGTCTAAAAAAACAACAGAATCCACATTTGAATTTTGCTAAGAGTAAGATGCAGTGTTATTTCAATCTACTAGTTTTTGTTCAAATAAACAAACAACTTGTTTTGAACTATCACTGTCATTTGTATTCAATGGTTTCTTTACATAGTAGGGAAAAAAATTGTAAATTAAATTTTTTGTGAAACAATCGGAGATTTTATTTTTAGGCCATATCGCTCAGGCATCTGTCAGTGGACTCGCTATACACCAGTGTTTTCCAACCACTGTGCCCCGACACACTAGTGTACCGTGAGATATTGTTTGGTGTGCCGTGGGAGATTATGTAATTTCACCTAATTGGGTTAAAAATATGTTTTGCAAACCAGTAATTATAATCCGCAAATGTGCCGTTGTTGAGTGTCTGTACTGTCTAGAGCTCGGCAGAGTAACCATGTTATACTCTTCCATATCAGTAGGTAGCAGCAGGTAGCTAATTGCTTTGTAGATGACAATGATGGTTTGCAGGTGAAAAGGTATCCAATGCTTAAACCAAAAATAAACAAAAGGAGAGTGCCGCTAAGAAAAGGCATTGAAGCTTAGGGATGGCTATGCAAAACTAAAACTGAACTGGCTGCAAAGTAAACAAAAACAGAATGCTGGACGACAGGAAAGACTTACAGCGCGTGGAGCAGACTGCGTCCACAAAGTACATCCGTAAATGACATGACAATCAACAACAAAATGGAAGCGCAAGACAAGAAGTAAAACACTACACACGGGAAAACAGCAAAAAACTCAAAATAAGTCACAGCGTGATGTCATGACAGTACACCTACTTTGAGACAAGAGCTATATAGTGATGCATGGTTGGTTATGGTTTGAATTCATATCAAACAATTGCGAGAACGACTTTTTATTGTCAATATCGGCTGCTGAGTTTCATTTTTTAATGTTTTCTGCTAGTGGTGTGCCTCAGAATTTTTTCAATGAAAAAAAATGTGCCTCGGCTCAGAAAAGGTTGAAAAACACTGCTATAAGCTACCGGTACAACAAAGATGACGGGGATTAGACGCTGTCGAAGTGGAGTCATGTAAATAAGACCGCCACATAACGGCACATTCTGAAAAGGCAGTAAGAAATCGGCTTGTAGATAGTCTGTAAAACAAGCTATGCAAATTGTTAACCGAAGAACAACCATTACATGGTATGTAGACCACAAGGAAGTGTTTTAAATGTAGACAAAAAATGTAATATGACCCATTTAATGTGTCTTATAATCGTGTGCCTGGTGTATAAAAACAGACCCGTTCATTGACGTTGAAATCAGGTGCGCCTTATAGTGCGAAAAATATGGCAGTTGGATCTCAGATCATAGCCGTTGAACAGGAGAGGATGAGATAATGCAAAATGCACGGGGTTTGTACATACCTGACATACACCCATGTCAGCTTCTATAAAGACTATCATAGTCGGGCCTAATAGAGCACCAATAAATAGATCAATATTAGCTGCACAGGAGGAATATTATGCAGAAAAGGAGCAGCTTGGTTGAAAGGAAGCGAATCATTTACCCCTTTTCCTCCTCGGGCCTTCCATTCAGACGCGAGAGCGAGAGAGGGGCTGTGTGTGTGTTTGAAGGCACCCACGGCTAGTCGGGAGACCCGGCAAATTATGAAAATGCTTTTCTGTCCTAAATGGAGGCCGAGCTCTTTAATGTGGCACAAAATTAGAACCGGGGGGAGGAAGTGTGGCCTGCTTGATTGGCGAAACCCCTCCTGGCCCACTACCATCCTCCATTCACACATGCACACTCCAAGCGTACAGAGATATTATCCTGTGCACAGTGGATTGGGGAAAGAGAAGTACCCCAGAGAGCGCCCACGGGCATCCATAAAGGTGCCTAATTTGTCAGTTTACTCCTCATTTATTTAAATAGATCTAAAACGGCAGTGGAGAGTTTTTTCCCCCTCTTCACAGTCAAGCACAGAGAGACCTTTCGCCACGGTAGCCACATTCAATTATGCTGCGCACCGCCCGTCTTTGATATACACAAGTGCTGCAGTGGAGAGGCGCCACATCAAATAAACAAATGTGTGTACACAAGATAACGACAACTTGGGGATAATATTCTCGGAAGAACCGAAAAGTTATCCCGCACGGGCAGATTAGAACTTTATGAAAATGCGCACAAAGCAGACTGACAAACATTGCGTGTGAAGTGCTATCACGCGTGCAAATAAACACATGCGCTGAGCATTACAGTGAGGTTTAGATATAGCAAGCAAGCATACTTTGTTGACACTAAAATCCCATCACTTTGTTAAGTGGACCAATGGAGGCGTGTTGGGCCTCAAGTCTGGCATTACCAGAGAATTTTTTTAGATTAACGCTTTAAATAGGAGACCTCTAATTGTTAAATGTGATGATGCTTTTGTTGTGTTTGTAATCCGTACCTTCCAGTAGGCAAGTCAAAGGTCCCTGCGGTGAACGACACTGGTGGCAGCAATAGCAACTGGGGCGGGTCCGTAAAAAAAAAAATATGTGCAAAAGTACA
This sequence comes from Entelurus aequoreus, assembly GCF_033978785.1. Taxonomy (NCBI): domain Eukaryota; kingdom Metazoa; phylum Chordata; class Actinopteri; order Syngnathiformes; family Syngnathidae; genus Entelurus; species Entelurus aequoreus. The sequence continues at coordinate 76,765,115 of NC_084733.1, read as the reverse complement.
ATGCTTGCCACCCAAATACAAACATGGCCGCAATGGAGGGCACAGCAAACACTTGTACAAATAAATCATTAAGCTTACAAACATAATGTACTTGCACTGAAGTCAGACAGTGGCTGCCACACACCGAGAAACGCGATGGTAAATAAACTCCTGAGAATCAATCAAGGCATGTCAACAAAGATGTTAATGGGCATAATTCTACTCAATACACATCGATGGGATCAATCTGCTCAAAACAGTTAATGTCAACCATATGTATGAAAGCTTAGCAAACAGTTATTTTGGACAACGATAATAAAGGAACTGTATGGGAGGACCATAAAGGGAATGCTCTGACCTCAACCCAATCAAACACTAGGAGAGAGAGTGTGAAGACTGATCAGGGACAATTGATCTTATAATTGTTCTCCTATTTTCTCGTTGGAGTGTCAGATGCAAAGAGCAGAGCCAACTGTATGTCACAAAGTCTCAGTCTTGTTTAGGGATGTGTATCGTTAGGATTTCATCAATACTGACACAAATATCGATATTCCTTATCGATACTGGTATTCATCGGTACTATATGTAACTGGTGTAAAAAAAGATGTGAAAAAAAGAATTTTTTATTACCATTTCTATTATTGGAGGTTGGAGGTTGTACACCACCAACATCGTGTAATATCTCACAGCACGGAGATCTTTTATCCTCACCTGCTTTTTTAGCTCTTAAAGGGTGAACTGCACTTTTTTTTGGAATTTTGCCTATCGTTCACAATCATTATGAAAAACATGACGACGGAGGGATTTTTTTGTTATGCATTCTAACTTGTAAATAAAAGTAAATAAAAGTAAATAAAAGTCCGCTTACAGCGCAGGCAATGGGAGCTCCTCTATTTCGCCCATAAAATCCAATAAATAACCATTCAAAAAGCGCCAACAATATTCCATTTAAATTTTGTGACTTTAATATTAACCAAGTATTAGTGATATTTTTACTATAAGTGCTAATGCAGACAAACTATTTATAGCGGCGCCGTGATAACTTCCGCTTGTCTCTGTTTACATCATCAAGTGGTCTGCTGCTTTCTCGCTCCCTGTAAGTTTATTCTACAAACCCCGTTTCCATATGAGTTGGGAAATTGTGTTAGATGTAAATATAAACGGAATACAATGATTTGCAAATCCTTTTCAACCCACATTCAGTTGAATATGCTACAAAGACAACATATTTGATGTTCAAACTGATAAACTTTTTTTTTTTTTTTTGCAAATAATCATTAACTTTAGAATTTGATGCCAGCAACACGTGACAAAGAAGTTGGGAAAGGTGGCAATAAATGATAATGTTAAGGAATGCTCATCAAACACTAATTTGGAACATCCCACAGGTGAACAGGCAAATTGGGAACAGGTGGGTGCCATGATTGGGTATAAAATTAGATTCCATGAAATGCTCAGTCATTCACAAACAAGGAGGGTCACCACTTTGTCAACAAATGCGTGAGCAAATTGTTGAACAGTTTAAGAAAGACCTTTCTCAACCAGCTATTGCAAGGAATTTAGGGATTTCACCATCTACGGTCTGTAATATCATCAAAGGGTTCAGAGAATCTGGAGAAATCACTGCTCGTAAGCAGCTAAGCCCGTGACCTTCGATCCCTCAGGCTGTACTGCATCAACAAGCGACATCAGTGTGTAAAGGATATCATCACATGGTCTCAGGAACACTTCAGAAACCCACTGTCAGTAACTACAGTTGGTTGCTACATCTGTAAGTGCAAGTTAAAACTCTCCTATGCAAGGCGAAAACCGTTTATCAACAACACCCAGAAACGCCGTCGGCTTCGCTGGGCCTGAGCTCATCTAAGATGGACTGATACAAAGTGGAAAAGTGTTCTGTGGTCTGATAAGTCCACATTTCAAATTCTTTTTGGAAACTGTGGACGTCGTGTCCTCCGGACCAAAGAGGAAAAGAACCATCCGGATTGTTATAGGCGCAAAGTTGAAAAGCCAGCATCTGTGATGGTATGGGGGTGTATTAGTGCCCAAGACATGGGTAACTTACACATCTGTGAAAGCGCCATTAATGCTGAAAGGTACATACAGGTTTTGGAGCAACATATGTTGCCATCCAAGCAACGTTACTATGGACGCCCCTGCTTATTTCAGCAAGACAATGCCAAGCCACGTGTTACATCAATGTGGCTTCATAGTAAAAGAGTGCGGGTACTAGACTGGCCTGCCTGTAGTCCAGACCTGTCTCCCATTGAAAATGTGTGGCGCATTATGAAGCCTAAAATACCACAACGGAGACCCTCGGACTGTTGAACAACTTAAGCTGTACATCAAGCAAGAATGGGAAAGAATTCCACTTGAGAAGCTTAAAAAATGTGTCTCCTCAGTTCCCAAATGTTTACTGAGTGTTGTTAAAAGGAAAGGCCATGTAACACAGTGGTGAACATGCCCTTTCCCAACTACTTTGGCACGTGTTGCAGCCATGAAATTCTAAGTTAATTATTATTTGCAAAAAAAAAAAAAGTTTATGAGTTTGAACATCAAATATCTTGTCTTTGTAGTGCATTCAATTGAATGTGGGTTGAAAAGGATTTGCAAATCATTGTATTCCGTTTATATTTACATCTAACACAATTTCCCAACTCATATGGAAACGGGGTTTGTAGATCATAAATCATGTCTCTCCCCTGGACAAAAGACGTCTGAGTAGGTATTCCGACAAGTTGGTACACTTTGACAGCCATTTAGGACCTACAACAGGCAAGAACGCCACAAAAAATGATCAAAATACGTAAATATTAAATGTTATTATAAATGTGCCCGTTACAACATTACATATATACTTACTTACATACATTATATATATAGCTTGTAAAGACCACACATAATGTATAGCATTCACATTTACATATCAAATATATCATATAAATCAATACAATCAATTAGCATGTTAGGTGGGTGCACAGTTTGTAAAAGTAGGAATTGTTGTTTGTGTTTATGTTGCACACAGACGTATTTGAAGCCAGAGGTCAAATTGAGTGTTGTCGGCTACCGATGTATATGTCTGTGTAGCAGAGGTGTGGACTCGAGTCACATGACTTGGACTCGAGTCAGACTCGAGTCATGAATTTGATGACTTTAGACTCGACTTGACAAAATGTAAAGGGACTTGCAACTCGACTTGGACTTTAACATCAATGACTTGTGACTTCACTTGGACTTGAGCCTTTTGACTTGACATGACTTGCTACTTTCCCCAAAACCCAATGATTAGGAGCGCTCCGTATCTTCCATTGTGTACGTGTGTCTGTCAGCGTGTGTGCTGCCTGTCAGTACAATCCATCCATCCATCCATTTTCTACCGCTTATCCCTTTTGGGGTCGCGGGGGGCGCTGGAGCCTATCTCAGCTACAATCGGGCGGAAGGCGGGGTACACCCTGGACAAGTCGCCACCTCAATAGCCAATCAAATTAGATCCACGTTGTTTTTGTCCCACAGCATTCATCCAATCAAACTGCAGAACAACCAACAAAGAATAGCTCTCAAACCATGCGCCAGTGAGGAAAAATGACGCCAAAGATAGTTTCATTTGGGTATTAAAACTACGACTTGGTCAACAAAAAACGAATTGCAACAACTTCCAACTTCGTTCGACATTTGAAGTTGCACACAGAACGGTAAGTTTTGAATGTAAGCTAACGTTTATTGGATAAGTAATGTAACTTTTATTTGCTGTGTAGTTAAATCAGTGAGGCTGTAAACTCACTGCTAACGTTATAACCATAGACATCTTATAAGTAGACGCAGCATCGAGCGCTACTGCCTACTAGCGCTGACGAGACGCGGGGCCGCCATATTGGAGTGGTGATCAGCTCCACTCAGTGCAATTCATTTGGCAGGAGCAATGAACTGTCAGCGCATTTAATTCATCTTACCTCACTCAATACCACTGATTTTCACATGTTTTTTTGTCATACGTGTAGCTATGATAAAGGACACACACCATTTCATTATTCATAGTTTGCTTAACAGTAATAGAATATTCTTATATGCTATAAGTGACCAGACGTCCGAGATCAAAACTGGGAATATAATCCCAGAGAAAGGGGAAAAAAGCAGTCAGCTATTTTTAAATTCAAGAAACAATATGATTAGGTTATATATACATGCGTATATTCTACATAAACAATGTATGAATACATTATATATCTATATATCTTAGGGACCTATAGACTATCTCTGTTGCTGCAGCAGCAGAGAGTTTATTCTGTCTTGACACTTTGTATTGATATTTTGTATTATATTCTTCCCTTAAATGATAATGTTTACAGTGATTGTTTTATATGTATTTTTTATGTATGTCGCTTTGGATAAAAGCGTCTGCCAAATACTTAAACATAAACATATATAAACACCTGAAAGTCTTTATATCAGCTAAAACCACCAATCTGTTTCACTGGATTCAGAATAAAACCTAATTCTGTTTTACCCAACAATGTTAGTATTTGAATAGTGTTACTTGAAGACTTATTCCTGGTTACAATTATACTGTTAAGAAAGTATTGTCTTATACTTTACCTAAAATGAGAACACATCATAATCAGTGGCGGCTGGTGAATTTTGTTTTAGGTGGGGCAGAAAGTTTGTAAACCAAACCCCTGTACGGGGGGGTCCTCCTCCCCCAGAAGATTTCTTTGTGATTTTCACATACAAATATTGAAGATCTTTGCTCCTTCTCAACTATGTGCTAATATTCTTTTCACAAAATACAACCAATAGTACGTTAATGTTAAATCTTACTTGTGAAAAGTAATCCCCATATTCCTATTTTCAACAGTCCGCTCATTTGAGCAGGAAAACGCTGAACACCAGCCCGGCATCTTTGTTTTCTACCTGTCAACTGTCAATTTACGCTGCTCGCTGGCTCCTCATCACCACTTCAAGATGGCGGCCAAATTGCTTGCGTCACAGCAGCCAATGCTGCGTCTACTTATAAGATGTCTATGACTACAACGTCATTGCAAACAAGGCAATGTGTTGCGTCCACTGAAGTTCGCTACCTTATTCATACTTTTTATCAAGTGATTTTTTTTTAAGCAGGGTTGCATGAGGTACCTACACATAACGTTACGTTAGTCAATGTATCACACACAGTAACGTAACGTTAGACGGCGGTCAGCAGCACCGCATATTTTAGCCACCTACAAAAAGACAAACATAGTCAAATAAAGGTCAGTTAAAATATATACTATGTGTACATATTGCATAGGGCCCTGACATCTAAAAAGTACAACTATGCTCTCCGTTATGTTCATGTATTTGTTATGTTTTTCATGTGTACACACACATAAACACACATACAGTATGAGATGAGATCAATGAGATAAGGTAAGAACAGGATAGAAACTACTGTGGAACTAGTTACAATGCAATATGCCATGGAAATACAATGTTAACACTTTTGTATAAATAAGTACAGTTGCACTTGTTTTTTCAAATGTGTTTATTCTGTAAAGGAATGAGTTAAATGTTTAAAATGACTGGATAATAGTGCTATTATGAAGTGCAATGTCAGCACTATTTTTTTTCCTGCAATTTCAAATGCTCTTGTTTTAATAATTAAATACAGCGTTTTAAAAGCATACACAATCTGTGTAAATATATTAGTCTGTGGTTAAAAGGACTTGAAAGGACTCAAAACTCAAAATGCAGGACTTGGGACTTGAGTTGAGACTTTCCAGTCTTGACTTTGGACTTGACTCGGGACTTGCCTGTCTTGACTCGGGACTTGACTCGAGACTTGAGGGCAAAGACTTGAGACTTACTTGTGACTTGCAAAACAATGACTTGGTCCCACCTCTGCTGTGTAGTATGTACTATGTAAAAAAAAAGACAGAGTAAGCAAAGGTATTGCTCGATCATCCAGTTTGTAGAGTCAAGAGACAGAACAAACATTGAAGCAAGGTGTTTTGTGGTGTTGCGCCCTTATTTGTGATTATTCTAAGATGAGAGAGTGTGTCATAATTGCGACAGTCAGCTGGATTAAAAAAAACTGTCCAGAATCTTAACGGTCTTCCTCGACCAACCCAATTAGGAACCGGTACCAAAAAATACCTGTACTCAGTATACATCCGTAGTCTTGGTTCTGTTAAACCTGAGCGCTGCCTTAAACACAGTTGGCCATACTATCTTATAGGGGTGTCAAAAACAAAATTAATTATCAAATGAATCACGATTCTTATTTGTAACAATTCTTAATAGATGTATTTATTTATTTAAATCTGTCCTGTAAGCCATGCTGGCAAATCATATTGTTGATGTAGATCCCCATATCTGCTGTACATATTTATTTTACAAAAGAGAAGTGTGGGATACTTCTCTCGTTGGTAAATGGTAAATGAGTTATACTTATATAGCGCTTTTCTACTTTTGCCTTATTTGTATTTGACTTTGTTAAATAATGGAGATAGGCTCCAGCACCCCCCGCAACCCCAAAGGGACAAGCGGTAAAAAATGGATGGATGAATGGAATAATTGGGTAGGATTTTATCAATCAAAACCAGTTTTCTTTCAAGTAATAAATTCATCACAGATGTTTATCTTTTATATTGATTTTTTTTGGTCCCACACTTGACAGTGCTCAAACCAAAAATGGAGTTGAAGGAATTTTCTATAAACTTCTGAGACAGTATTGTCTCAAGACACACATCTGGGGATGTGTACAGAAAAATATCTGCTGCCTTGAAGGTTCCAATGAGCACAGTGGTCTCCAACATCCATAAATGTAAGAAGTTGGAACCACCATGACTCTTCCTAAAGCTGTCCGGCCATCTAAACTGATGAAAAGGGGCGGTATAGCTCGGTTGGTAGAGCGGCCGTGCCAGCAACTTGAGGGTTGCAGGTTCGATCCCCGCTTCCGCCATCCTAGTCACTGCCGTTGTGTCCTTGGGCAAGACACTTTACCCACCTGCTCCCAGTGCCACCCACACTGGTTTGAATGTAACTTAGATATTGGGTTTCACTATGTAAAGCGCTTTGAGTCACTTGAGAAAAAGCGCTATATAAATGTAATTCACTTCACTTCACTTCACAATTGGGGGGAAGGGTCCTGGTCAGGAAGGTGATCCAAGAACCCGATGGTCACTCTGTCAGAGCAACAACATTCTTCTGTGGGGAGAGGAGAACCTTACAGAAGGACAACCATCTCTGCAGCAATCCACTAATGAGGCCTGTATGGTAGTGTGGCCAAACAAAAGCCATTTCTTCATAAAAGTTTGCCAAAATGCACCTGAAAGACTCTCAGACCATGAGAAACTAAATTCTCTGGTCGGATGAGACAAAGATTGAACTCTTTGGCATGAATGCCAGGCGTCATGTTTGGAGGAAAACAGGCACCAGGCCAATACTGTCACACCCCGCCTCGGGTGAAGGCAATGTAACCTTTGCAAACCAGACTTTCAAATCAAGGAGGGCAAGGCACGTAGTTGGTAACGGTTTACAAACATTTATTGAAATCCCAAAAGTGTCAAAAGGTGAACAACGACAGGAAAAACAAAGCACCCACAATCTCGGTAGATGTTTGATGCATGGAGACCGAAACTCCTGCTCAGGACAGAGAACCTCCTCTGGCAGTGACAGACAGCAGACTGTCTGAAAAATGGCATTTTCCAATTTAAATATCCCATAGCCCCTCCCACAAGCTGGGACCAATTTGACAGGGGGAATTAAGAAAACAGTTATTTTGTAAATTACACCATAAATAACCATCACATGTCTAAAAAGTATTCATAGTACTTTTGCATGTGTAGTGCAGTCATTTTTGTACACAGTAAATTCAGGCTTTAGACAACACAACTTTCAAATGTCCAGTGTCCTTCTGTAACACCCAGCTTTTGAAGCTCATGGTTTGACCCAAATTTGGCCTAATTAGTGAATGCAGGTGTGTTCACCTATATAAAGTCCTCAGCCCCACTCTGACTCTTTTAGTCAATTGTTCAGAGCCATGGTGAGTGACAGGTAACAATTTGTTTGTTGAGCACATGCTTTTCACTGGCTAACAAGATTGAATGTTTGTAGTCCATGTTGAGCTTCCTAACAAATGTGCACGGTTTGTGAGGAACTTTAAAGGTCAAACAGTGACAGTGTGGGGTCAAACTGTCACAAATACCATCCCTAAAGTGAAGCATGGTGGTGGCAGCATCATGCTGTGGGGATGTTTTTCAGTGGCAGGAACTGGAAGACTAGCCAGGATAAAGGAAAAGATGAATGCAGCAATGTACAGAGACATCATAGATGAAAACTTGCTCCATAGCGCTCTTGAACTCATGTTCATCTTTGAGCAGAACAACGACCCTAAGCACACAGCCAAGATATACAAGTAATGGCTTCAGGACAACTCTGTAAATGTCCTTGAGTGGCCCAGCCAGGTAAAGCCCAGACTTGAATCCGATTGAACATCTAAGGAGAGACCTGGAAATGGCTATGCACCGATGATACCCATTTAACCTGATGGATGTTGAGAGGTGCTGCAAAGAATAATGGGTGACACTGCCCAAAGATAGGTGTGTCAAGTTTGTGGCATCGTATTCAAAAAGACTTGAGGCTGCAATTGCTGCCAAAGGTGCATTAACAAAGTATTGAGCAAAGGCTGTGAATAGTTATGTATATGTGATTTCTTAGTTTTTTATTTTTAATACATTTGCAAAAAAAAAAAAAAAAATTCACGTTGTCTTTATGCAGTATGTTTTTTCTGTATAATTTTAAAAACGTATATTAATTTATTGCAATTTGGAAAAAGGCTGTTACATAACAAAATGTGGAAAAAGTGAAGCGCTGTGAATACTTTACGGATGCACTGTATGTCTCACTGACGACAGACAAATGTTGGCCTTTTGATTCACTTTGTCGAACAGATCAGTGTGTGGATGTGAAACCATTTTCTTCAGCTAAACTCAAGACACAACTGATAGAAGCAAAGAAAAAATGTTATCATTCACCTTGTTATCAGACTGTCTCTTTGAAACCTAATAATCAGTTTAGGAATCTAGGGGTCATGATGAACTCAGACTTGAACTTTAACTGTCACATTAAGTCAATAACATCAGCAGCTTTTTAGCACCTAAAAATGCAAGAATCAAAGGAATCATGGTCTAATGCAGACTTGGAAAGACTATGATCCATGTCTCCAGCAGGCAAGACTACTGCAATGGCCTTCTCAATGGGCTCTCTAAATGAGCTGTAAAACCAGAATGCTTTTGCTCAAGTCCTGACTAGAACCAGGAAACAAATGAGTCTAGTGCTTAGATTACTGCACTGCCTTCATGTTTAAAGAATATACTTGAAACAGCTCTGCTTGTGTACAAGTCTTGGTCTAGCTCCAAAGTACAACTCTGACATGAGTTAGAGCCATATGAACCATCTCGGGCTCTGAAAACCTCAGGCAGGGGTCTCCTGCTCATGCCCAGAATCAGGACTAAACATGGTGAGGCTGCATTTAAGTTTTATGCTCTTAAAATCTGGAGGTCTTCCAGAAGATGTGAGACAGGCCTCAATGTTGGCTATGTTTAAATGCAGGCAGAAAACACTTTTATTTAACTGGGCAGTATTTATACATACTCTTTGATTTTAATTGAATTAATTCACGATTACTTTTATAATGATTTTATTTCATTCATGATTATTGTTATGCTTTTTTTTTTATTCATAATTGTATTTGCCTTCTTGTAAATTGCATGCATTTGGAATGGCTTGCGTACACATTTTTCCTCTATAAATACACTTGCCTTGCCTATATTATATCCCAATAGTTTTGATCATGTGAAGTTAGTCCTCCTGAAGAGTTTCAGTCAAAGCAGCAACTTAGCTGCTCACACTTGAGCAACAACAAAGACTGTGTGTGGAGGTTTGGTGGCAGAAGTTGGCATCCAGCACAGAGATAGGTGGCGCCGTGCTAAGCACCGTTGAAACAGGTTTCTCATGCTTAAAAATGGGATCTGCGTGCAAAGTTTTTCCAGAGTGTGTGATCCCGCGAAAACTGCGGCCAGCTCAGTATATCATGCCTCTCACACCCTCTATTCTCTTCCCAAACACTAGCCGCCATGTCCCAAGCCGCCGCCTCCCTCCACTCCCAGCTTGCATGCAGCCGGAGAGAGGAGAGGAGATAGGCCCGCTTGCTAAAGCTGTCTTTTCAGCCCCTGCTCCCCGCTCAGTCTATCTGAGATACACAGCAAGCGGAGGTGTCGCTTTTCTGCTGGCATTTCGGACAGTATCTACTTATAGAGGGGAGGAAAAAAGGGAAAAGAAAAAACAGAGAGGGTATTATCAGGGAGGGATGAGAGAAGCAAAGACATTTTGTCTTTTTATTCCCCTCCTAAGCCCTGGGCTTTGCTCCCAATCCGATTGGTCGATACGGCCAGGGATGTAAATGAAATGCAAAGAGGAATAAGTCTGGCTTCCCATCTCCGGAGTGTGCACTCCCCCCCCCCCCCCCCCCCCCTAAGTACCCCACCCCACTGTCTCACACTGTCTTACTCTCTGGCTGTTTATGCTGTTGTCTTTCTGCCTCCTCATTCGTGGACCTGCTGCGCTTCCTGTTCCTGTCTCACTGCCTCCCGTTCCCCCCTCTCCATCCTTGCCCCATCCCTGCGCTCTCCCTGGCTGGGCTCACATAGCTCTTATCTCCTCAGACGCCCCACATTCCAGCGTTGTCGCGGCTCCCCGCCTGCATCCTCGGTCACAGAGATTCCACGGGTTCCCACAATCCTCAGCAGCTTGCTGATTTAGGGTGGGCAAGTGCCTCTCAGAGAAAGTGGGGACAGGAGAGCAGAAGAGGGGTTTGGGGAAGACAAGGCAACGGCGGACGGGAGACAAGTAAAGTGAAAACGAAAAAAGGGCGAAGACAACACACCTAACAAATTGTAACATTTAACTTGTGAGGTTGTGGATGTGGTAGGGCACAGGACTCAAGGCCCAGCCTGCGAAAAGCTATTCTTTTAATTTTGCCAGAAAAATGTATTGTTTAACACTTAAATGCAGTCTACCATGTAGAAAACGGCTCATACAGGTGGCAAGCAACGCAGCTAATGGAAGCAATCAATTCTACCACTAAATAACTTTAAAAATGCATTCAAAAACCGCCAACAATACTTAATTTACGTTCCGTAACCTGTATAATAACCAAACAGTAGCGACGTTGTTATTGTAAGAGCAAACACTGACAAACTATGTTTCCAGTGCAGAAACACATCGGCATTCATCGGTATTAGCCATGAGCTACCTACGGCAAGAGCTGCTCCGTCAACACCCGAATCGGGTTTGAGTTTGTAATGCACAACACCGTGCAATAGGACATCAATCTGTACTGACTGAAAAATATGAACAATCATATTACAGTATCTGTAAAGTATTATTACATTTTTTGTCTGCACATAGCAAGCTCGACAGCGTTTGTAGTTGTAATAACATGCATAATGTGCTGCTTGTGTCATGATAAATATTGTAGTGAATCACTTGATGGACAGTTGTGTGTTTGGTCCAGCTAGGTGGGTACGTTTTTTCCGGTTTATTTTGGGTAAGCGTGCCATTTATGTCGAAATAGCAAGGATCCAAGTTCCACATTTACAGCCTCAGAGTCACGTCAACCTCATTATCCCGTCTTCCGTCTGCTCCAATGTTTCACCCTTTCTTCGTGCTCGCTTCTAGAAGCATCAGTTCATCCCCTGTATATTCAGCTTCAAAATAATGAGGTTGTGAATCTTCATTTGTCCAAAAATAGTCATCTTTGTTGTCTGTTACCAAGACTGCCATGATTAAAAAACACTCCTGTTTACAGAATTAGGAACACACATTTGTTGCTAGAAGTCGGAAGTGCATTGCTATGGAAACAGAAATAAATACACTGATGAAATGCTTAAAATGACCAAGATATGGTAAATATTTTACATATTACATTTTGCTAAGAACGTGTCTATTACATTTTATATATATATATACAGTATATATATATATATATATATATATATATATATATATATATATATATATATATATATATATATATATATATATATATATATATATATATATATATACAGTATATATATATATATATATATATATATATATATATATATATACATATATATATATATATATATATATATATATATATATATATATATATATATATATATATATATATATATATATATGTACAAACACACTTGTAGCATGTATATAAAACATTGATGGGGGCTTTTTAAGTTGTTTTAGAGGGCTTTGAAGGCTACAATGGTGACTCCCATTTGCCGCATCTTCCAAGCGTTTCTTTATCATCTTTTAAATTCTAAAAAAATAATAACTGTGAACGATAGGCAAAATTCCAAAAAAGTGCAGTTCCCCTTTAAATATCTGCTTGTCACCTTGACTTACAATTTCAAAGCAAGTTATTCATCAATCTGTTATAAATCTAACAATAAAAAAGAGTTGCCTATGTACATTGCGTAACAAAGCTATTGTTACATTTATATTCATATTTGTTTAAGGTTCCAAGCGACCCTCTGAGGGCAGTCATAATTGCGATGTGGCCCTCAATAAAAACAAGTTTGAAACCCCGGTGGTAAAATGACAGGAACTCTTCTGTAGTCCCAATGTATTTATTAAACAAATAAAATAGAGTTGGGGACCACAAAGGTCCAAAGTGACTTGTCTCTCTCTCTGTCCAGTGTTCAGCTATCTTCCAGGTTAAGTGTACGTGTGGACTTTGCACAACTTCACAGATAATTAGAGATGGCCGATCCATTCACTGACAGGTTCTACACTACAAGTGTCTGGAACATGTGTGTATGATTCAAGAGAGAATAGACACATTTGTGCACGCATATACACACCTTTAAAAGGGTCTCTGGCATTGTGACATATTTCAGTTAAATCCATGGAGGATTACAGGAATCCTGGAAGAGAAAAAGGGACGGGGGACCTAATCGAATCCATTAGTTTAAAACATTTAAAAGACCATCTAAGATAGACTGATTGACGGACGGCGGATGGGTGGCAAGCGCTCGGCATGTAGAGAGTGGACTGGGTGGCACAGTGGAAGTCTGTCCTAGATTAAACAGCTGCTCTAATCCTCCATTTCTGCCCCCAAATTGGGTTTCCCTCAATCTTGTCGTCCTAATGTGAGAAAAAAAAGAGAAATGGTGCGGCGGCCAAGGCAAAAATAATCAGTACATTAAAAGCTGCATGGGAAAGGAGGGGGTGGAAAAGAAGATGTAACGATAAAGCAATCAAATGGGAGAGTCTAAATGGGTGCACAGGCAGCTTTGTTGGGGTCATCCGAGGCTTGCTTGAGTCCAGCACAAGTATGGGCCAACTCCTGTTTGCTAAGTCCAGCGTGGCAATGCAGCCTTCATCAACACCACTACATTACTGACATAACATAAGAGGCTTGTAACACTTTCTGCATGTCACGCCCCACATAGGTCTATGTAAAAACCTGTCACGTGGTTTGCTTGAGGCGCTGGCGGTGCCAGTCTCTCTCCTTCAGCAGGTGGGCAACGGCCGAGCGTATGGCGGGTGCCTGCGGATCTGTGGGATCCTTGTCCAAGTACAGGCTAAAGTGCTGGACGCTGCAGGTCAGCAGGCTGTCTGGACTGTGGCCCTGGTGACCTGAGCGAAGTAGCCTCTCACAGGCCAGTGCCAGGTTCTTGTCCCAGTTTGGAGGGTAGCTGGAGTGGGCCTCCACAAGCTCCTTATACAGCTGTGCGAAAGCATGTCAACAGACAATTAGAAAATGTGTATTTATTTTTAAATTGCACATATTTTACAATACTTAAATCTATCTGCTTTTATAATAAAAACAAATGTATAAGTTATGTTGACTCACAAAGTAAGACAGCTCAAAGAGGTCAGCTTTGCCCTCTCCCTGCAGCCTCTCCGCCAGGTCAAACAGAAAGAAAGGAGTCTTCATTCTGAAACAAAACGTACAGGCTCAGCGTTATATGTGTTGAATGAATGGATGAGCCACGCTCTCAGACACACCACTTCAGTGGAGTGATTTATGGAGATCCAGCCGCATAAAATAGAATGTACACATACTGTAAACCTTCTACCACACAGTACTGGTTTATGGGGATGGTGTGTACTGTAGCTTATGTTTCGTTAAGTGTATACAAGCAGTTCAAATTAGATTTTACCTGGCTTGCCACATCTCCTCGTTCGCCACACGCTCCCATGATGCGAGATGGAAACTGTTCACATATGGAAGAAAAAAAAGTGTATCTAAACAGATTCAGGCAGTAGCTTGTATTAACTCTAAAGCACTACAAATGTGAATATATTGTTCCACTGGACTCGTGCTGGGTTTGTTAAACATCAATGTTGTCTGCATAAACTTTAAATGACTGAGCAATAATACCAGCCTGCACATTAGACATGGAGTAAAACCACATTCGCCTTTTTTTCACTTGGGAGATTGTAACCACTTGACCTCGTCTTCAAAAGAATATTTTAGCAGGGGTCTCTGTGCTAATATTTGGCTGGTGGGCATCAGCGGACACGCTTGTCGTGAGAGTGCGGGAAATAATGTCACACTATTCAGCCGTGGATATCTGAGTGAATGAGGGGCTGCTGGCAACAGCAACAGAATATGTAGCTCTGACTAATTCCACTTTTGACACAGTTATTGACAAAACGCAATATGAAACTCATTATTTTCCATCTCCGCTCTCATTTCAAATGGCTGAGAGCCTAATGTCTTGCTCTGCTTGAATTCACAAAGAAAGCGGATCACAGCATGGAAAACACAGCACAGCCAAGCTCCATGAGGACGACCGAGGAGCACTGAGACAAGAGGAAGAGGGAGATCAGATTTTTTATTTTTAAATCAATTGTATATATAGCGTTTACTATTCTGTCTGAATATAAAGCAATAGCGATAAAATACACAATGGAGATTCAAATCTATGAGACGTGTCTGTCTCATATTTTTATTTTATTATTTCAGTATAGATTTTTTGTGGGAGCCTACAAAAAATAGCTAAACTCTGGTTTTAAAAGAGGCCATTTTGAACAATCTTAAACAAAATGATGTAAGATTATTGGGGTATATAAGTATAGTATATAATTGATATCTTACACCATGCACTTACTTATTTTAATGAAATACATGTGTGATAAACTCAAGTTACAGTGAACTGTTCTCATACATAAATTGAGTCGTATATTTCAAATGAGGTGTACTCAATTATGCTGAACACACTATTTGGAAAACAATCAAGTTTTGATTGAACTTGTTGGCATTAAATTGGCAAGTTGTTATTCTAGTTGTAGATTTTGGTGGAAGTGCATCTCACAGCTCTGTTTGGTGCAGTGCAGGTCCACACCATTAAACACACCAACATACTGTATTATAGTTCCGTTAATGCTCCAGAATTGTTATCTTTGTAACAGAAATATATTTGATATTGCTAAATATATATGAACTTCTTATATACTACAGGTGTATTTAATGTTGAAGTCAGATGGTCAGATATATTTGGTAGTGTACCTGTTGTGTGGCTCGCTCCAGTTGTAAAGGCTGCGTGTGTGACTGGCCCACTCTTTAGGGTGAAACTGCCTTAAAGCAGGCACCAAGAAGTCACACACTCCAAACGGCCAGGTGGAGAAGTTTTGCTCCCAGCTCTGGTCACCATCAGACAGCCCAATACAGGCAAACACGTCCCTACTGCAGAAAGCCAAAAAAGATGCACGGTCAGACATTTAACATTATCCCCTTTCCCTCTATCATCACAGGTCACATATGGAGGGTAATTTAAATCCAGTGGTTCCAAATATGCCCTAATGGGTCTTTAAAACAATTGGGTACTGAGATTAGTCCCATAGGTCGGTGTTGCCCCACTGACATCTTTTGCCTAGCAAACACTGCCCCCTGGTGGACTTGGTATTAACAGGATTCTTTCCAGTTCTAGAACAGAGGGGGAGTAAAGAGTCCACTTGAGGCTATTTAACAAAATCAAGCAGATTAGTCGACTTTAGTGAATCATTAAAGTCCCTTTAAGGACTTAATGTATCATTGGGCTTATCTTCACCCTGCACTTTCCGCCAGGTCAACTCTGCTTTATTAGATCACCCACTTGAATTTAACTCACTGGGAGTTGCTGGACAAAAACTGCCCCAGACTGAAGGTGTCTTTCTCCTTGGAGTGGACCGGGTCCCACTGGCGGCCAGGAAAGTGGACCCCAGGGTGGTGATGCCCCAGCTTTGCCACATACCAAGTGTATGTCATCATCTGAACAGAAGAAAGACCACAATGTAAAAAAGGTTTTCTATAAATGGTTTTGGCACTTGTTAAAAATCCTAAAAAAAACAAATCAACATTAAAAACATTGGTAACGCAACTAAAAAAGGGAGAAATTCTGTAAGTTTTATATAGTCAGAGTTGACAGTTGACGAATACAATTAAGTATTAATTCATATTTGACAAAAAAAGTAAGATAAAAATGATTTTTTTTTTATTACATAAATCACAATTTTTAATTTGGATTAATTAGGATTAATCACAGGTTATTAGTCGCTAGTATAATTTAAATTACTTTAAAAAAGACCCCAATATTTGGACACAAGTACATTTTACTGTCAGAATGCCATGCAGGAATTTTTTTAAATCCATCCATTTTCTACCGCTTTTCCCTCTTGGAGTTGCGGGGGGGCTGAAGCCTATCCCAGCTGCACTCGGGCGGAAGACAGGGTACACCCTGGACAAGTCGTGTGCATCATGTATTTGCTTAGAACTTGGCAACATTATTATATTATTAAGTCCAGTAAGGGTGTATTTTAAAGTACAATTTGCCAGCAAGTACACCAGTCGGAGTCTCCTCACTCATCTTGGCACTTATGTATGCAGAAACCTGATCACAACAACCCGTGCCACCTTTCAGGAGACCATTTGCTGTTAAGGGAAAGGAACATGTATTGAAAAAATAAATTCTGTGGATAATCTGTGTGTGTACATGATTAATGCAATTTGCATTGTTTTTGTGATTAATCACATGAGTTAACTTGTTATTTTGACAGCCCTAGTAAAACAAACAAAAAGGGGGGGGCATTTAGTGTCATTCTTTTACAGGAGACAACATAAGAAAGAGGAATGGCATGACCTTTGAATGTGCACATTGCATACTAGGAGAGGTTCTGACCTCTTGGTCCACAAGTCGCACATCAGGCCGTACGTCAAGACAGTAGTGCAGGTAGCGGAGGGAGTTCCCAGGCAGATCTCCCCTGGTCAGGATGATGGCGTCCGCAGAGAAGGAAGCTAAAAGCTCCATGCCGAAGCGTTCCACCACACTGTTTTTGCTGTGATCACATTCCCTAAGATCATCAACACAAGAAAAAAAGCAGATGTGTTTACTTGCATTTAAGAAAGGCTAAGAGTGCATCCTCACTTCACTTCCAAATGGTGTGCGAGAGAGTGTGTTTACTGGTGAGTGCGCTTACAAGGTGCTCTGAGGGTAAGTTGTCAGTGCCCCCGCCCCTCCGCCTGTGCAACGTGCTCCGGCTGCCTATCTAATCGTGAGCAGACAGGTGTGATGGGTGTGACAGCACGGGCCATGCTCTCCTCTTGATCAAAGCCGCTCAGTGATGGCTGTCTGGAACTCCCCTGCACCTCACTAGTGTAATCTGCCTTCTCGGACAGCTAACATCTCAGGCTGAGCTCAGCGAGTGGAATCTATGTGCTAACCGTGTCTCTCTCCAGCCTCTACCACGGGGTGAGCACAGAGAAAACCTGACATGTTCATACCGCCGGTCGGAAGCACAGAGAAGAAACAAATCAGGTTGACTCAGGAAAAACTTATGCACGAGGATTTGAGAAGGTATGAGAGCGGACTTTTTATTTCCCCTTTCTTTTATTCTAACTTTTCTCTGTTGGAGTAACTCGGGACACAAGAGTGGTAAAAAGTGGGAGTTCAAAACATTAAAAGTTGCCTAATTCCTACAGAATTTGGACCCACTGAGCATGAATGATGCCTTTTTCTGAGAAAGCAACTAAGATAGCAACAAAATAAGTTTTGTGAGATACTATTTCTACAGTATCTCAGAATATGTTGGCAGGGGAAAAAACGGTGTCGACAAAGCAAACTGTCCAACATAATTTTGTGACTTTTTCCAAGCGGGTTGAATACAGTGCTCACCTGTGGTTAGTGTGTGCCATGTTTGCCAGTAGAGCTGTGGTGAAGACCCATCCTGTTGTTTTCCACAACCTTGCGTGACCCAGCCTGTGCTCCAGCCCAGAGACAGTCAGGCTGCAGCCGAGGCCAGCTAGCACACACACTACAGCATCACCCTGGATCCAAAAACGCTCAACCTGAAGCAGTGACACAATGTAAGCAAAACATGCATTTATTATTATGTATTATTATTGATATTATTATTATCTTTCTTACCACACCCAGCAATAGAGGTCTACTAATGTCCAAGTTGGCTCGCCAAGCAAAAAACAGCGAGTAAACGAACAGCATGGAAGTTAACAGCCAGGAAAGAGAGCGGCACATTCTGGAAGGGGGGAAAACACTGCATTAAAATATAAAGTTGAACTTCATTACATGTAAATACACCAAATGATGTTCTAATACCACAGTGTGGACAAAGTCGTACATGCTGACATCACAATCAAATAATGAATCAAATAGGGTTAAAAGAATGAACAAATGAATCAATTAGTTTGACTGTCACCATGCACAAAGAAAGGTCCATAAAGAAGCCAAGGATCAATATGGTGTGAAATGATTTGAAAGCCTTGACCTCAACTCAGAAACATTGTAATTATGCATTGAAAACATTTAGGACTAGAACAGAGAATGCCAGCCTTTGGTGACCTCTGGCCTCATGCTCTTCAGGATGAATGGACAAAAATCCCACACAGATATTTCAATCTATTAGAAAGTTTTCCCAAAAGAGTAGAGCATTATATCTAAAAACAGAGGCTGCTCAACTGCATATTTTCTCTAATAATATTACATTTCAGGCCAACATGCATGCTTTTATTTGCTGTCGTCTAGACCAGGGGTCCCCAACTTTTTTGATTCTGGGACCGCATTGGGTTAAAACAATTTGGCCGGGCTGTATATGTGTGTGTGTGTGTGTTTGTGTATGTGTATATATATATATCTATATCTATATCTATATACTGTATATATATATATATATATATATATATATATATATATATATATATATATATATATATATATATATACAGTATAAAGATATAGATATATATACATATATATATATACATATATATATATATACAGTATAAAGATATAGATATATATACATATATATATATACATATATATATATATATATATATATACATATATATATATATATATATATATATATATATATATATATATATATATATATATATATATATATATATATATATATATATATATATATATATACACATACATACATATTAGGGGTGTGGGAAAAAATCGATTCGAATTCGAATCGCGATTCTCATGTTGTGCGATTCAGAATCGATTCTCTTTTTTTTTTTAATCGATTTTTTAAAAAAATTTTATTAATCAATTCAACAAAACAATACACAGCAATACCATAACAATGCAATACAATTCCAAAACCAAACCCGACCCAGCAACACTCAGAACTGCAATAAACAGAGCAATTGAGAGGAGACACAAACACGACACAGAACAAACCAAAAGTAGTGAAACAAAAATGAATATTATCAACAACAGTATCAATATTAGTTACAATTTCAACATAGCAGTGATTAAAAATCCCTCATTGACATTATCATTAGACATTTATTAAAATAAAAATAAAAAGAACAATAGTGTCAGAGTGGCTTACACTTGAATCGCATCTCATAAACTTGACAACACACTGTGTCCAATATTTTCACAAAGATAAAATAAGTCATATTTTTGGTTCATTTAATAGTTAAAACAAATGTACATTATTGCAATCAGTTAATAAAACATTGTCCTTTACAATTATAAAAGCTTTTTACAAAAATCTACTACTCTGCTTGCATGTCAGCAGACTGGGGTAGATCCTGCTGAAATCCTATGTATTGAATGAATAGAGAATCCTTTTGAATCTTGGCAAAAATCTTAGCCACACGATTATCAAATGTAATAGGAAAATTAATTCATACTGACCAAACTGGCTTCATGGAAGGTCGACAATCTTCAGACAATACAAGGAAATTGTTTAATGTTATTTACTATGCTAGAAGTCTCCCTTATCCCACAGCAGTATATACTGTTGATGCGGAGAAGGCATTCGACCGCATAAACTGGTCATATATGTTTTGCACATTACGTAAATTTGGATTTGGAGATAATTTTATACAAAGGATTAAGATGCTTTATACAAGGCCCATGGCATCAGTCAAAACCAATAATCATATTTCAGAAACTTTTTTGTTAAAAAGAGGAGTAAAACAGGGATGTCCTGCATCTGGATTATTATTTAATTTGGTTATTGAACCCTTAGCTGCAAAAATAAGAAGTGAAAATAATATTCATGGTATAAAAATTGGCTCTCAGTATAATAAGCTATCGATGTATTGTGACGACATAATTTTTTTACCTGTCACATGTTAACTCCTCTCTTCTTTATATCAATAATGTCATCACTGAATATGGCTGTTTATCAGGGTGTAAAGTTAATTGGGACAAATATGACATATTACCACTTAATAAACACTGCAAGAAATTACAAGTTCAGAACTCCAAAATTAAATAGAAAGAGGCAGAAATCATATATCTAGGACTACACATTACACCAAACCTTTATAGAAGCAGAGATCTAAATCTTAAACATTTAAAAAATAAGATAGAATCCAAAATGGAACGCTGGTCACATCTCCAAATATCACTTTGGGGTCGGGTGAACATAGTAAAAATGAGTATACTGCCAGCAGTTAATTATATACTGAAAATGATGCCTGTCCTAATTAATAAAAGTTGGTTTAAGAAAATACATACAATGATATCACATTTTATATGGTGTGGAAAGAAGGCCAGATGTTCATACTTAAGGTTGTCTTGTACACAAGATAAAGGAGGACTACAATTACCAAACTTCTTACATTATAATATCTCCTTCGGTTGTGAACAAGCAAGCCACTTATTTCATTCTTCTGCAGATAAGGACTGGATCAACATAGAAAAAAATATGTTAATGAATTTGGACATTGATGTGGGGAGTTTATATTATATTAAAAAAATACCTAATGAATTGAGGCAGAGCCCAATAGAAGCCACCTTTAACATTCTAAAACTGTGTCAGAAAATACTAGGAATCAAGTCAATGACATCTGTAAATCAACCGCTTTGGTACAATCCTAATATCATAATTAATAAAAAATGTGGTTAAATGGACAACTTGGAAAGACAGTGGTATTACTAAACCTCATCATATTATTAATAGAAACTCTTTTAAAGGCCTACTGAAAGCCACTACTACCGACCACGCAGTCTGATAGTTTATATATCAATGATGAAATCTTAACATTGCAACACATGCCAATACGGCCGGGTTAACTTATAAAGTGACATTTTAAAATTCCCGGGAAATATCCGGCTGAAACATCGCGGTATGATGACGTATGCGCGTGACGAAGTCCGAGTAACGGAAGTTATGGTACCCCGTAGAATCCTATACAAAAAGCTCTGTTTTCATTTCATAATTCCACAGTATTCTGGACATCTTTTGCAATTTTTTTAATGAACAATGAAGGCTGCAAAGAAGACAGTTGTAGGTGGGATCAGTGTATTAGCAGCGGACTACAGCAACACAACCAGGAGGACTTTGTTGGAGCGCTAGCCGCGCTAGCCGCCGACTTCACCTTGACTTCCTACGTCTCCGGGCCGCCAAACGCATCGGGTGAAGTCCTTCGTCCTTCTGCCGATCGCTGGAACGCAGGTGAGCATGGGTGTTGATGAGCAAATGAGGGCTGGCTTGGCTGGCGTAGGTGGAGAGCTAATGTTTTTAGCACAGCTCTGTGCAGTCCGGTTGCTAAGTTAGCTTCAATGGCGTCGTTAGCACAGCATTGTTAACCTTCGCCAGCCTGGAAAGCATTAACCGTGTATTTACATGTCCACGGTTTAATAGTATTGTTGATTTTCTTTCTATACTTCCAGTCAGGGGTTTATTTCTTTTGTTTCTATATGCAGTTAAAGCAAGATGCTATTACGTTAGCTCGTAGCTAAAGCATTTCGCCGATGTATTGTCGTGGAGATAAAAGGCACTGAATGTCCATTTCGCGTTCTCGACTCTCATTTTCAAGCGGATATAGTATCCGAGGTGGTTTAAAATACAAATCTGTGATCTACAATAGAAAAAGGAGAGTGTGGAATCCAATGAGCCAGCTTGTACCTAAGTTACGGTCAGAGCGAAAAAAGATACGTCCATCGCTGCCTCTCAAGTCATTCACTGTAACGTTCTTCATCTACGAATCTTTCATCCTCGCTCAAATTAATGGGGTAATCATCACTTTCTCGGTCCGAATCTCTCTCGCTCCATTGTAAACAACGGGGAATTGTGAGGAATCCTAGCTCCTGTGACGTCACGCTACTTCCGGTACAGGCAAGGCTTTTTTTTATCAGCGAGCAAAAGTTGCGAACTTTATCGTCGATTTTCTCTACTAAATCCTTTCAGCAAAAATATGGCAATATCGCGAAATGATCAAGTATGACACATAGAATGGATCTGCTATTCCCGTTTAAATAAATAAAAATCATTTCAGTAGGCCTTTAAACCGTTCAATGATTTAGTTGATCAATATAATGTACCCAGAAATAATTTTTTAAATTGTATCTCTTTAAAACACGCTGTAAATAAATGCATATCCTCTGAAAGTATGTCCTTAAATAGCCATGAACTGGAAGATGCACTTTTTAATCAAGATACATTTAAGAAATTAATTAAACTATTTTATGGAATAATAAGTGAACACCACACTAGAAAATATCAAATGATGCATGTGTTGGGAAATGGATGATGGACTTAAACATTTTAGATGAAAGAGACATATCATGGAATGATATTTGGAAAAATGCCAATAAGCCCTTTAGAAGCATTAAAGATAAACTGACTCAATTTAAGATATTGAATAGATTGTATTTTACATCTTTTCAGCTGTTTAAAATTGGTGTAGTAGATAGCAAGTTATGTATGAGGCAGCTGAGGCAACTCTTGGCATTTAAGTCCCATCTTAAAACTCATTTGTATACTCTAGCCTTTAAATAGACCCCTTTTTAGACCAGTTGATCTGCCGTTTCTTTTCTTTTCTCCTCTGCTCCCCTCTCCCTTGTGGAGGGGGAGGTGCACAGGTCCGGTGGCCATGGATGAAGTGCTTGCTGTCCAGAGTCGGGACCTGGGGTGGACCGCTAGCCTGTGCATCGGTTGGGGACATCTCTGCGCTGCTGACCCGTCTCCGCTCGGGATGGTTTCCTGCTGGCCCCACTATGGACTGGACTTTCGCTGATGTGTTGGATCCACTGTGGACTGGACTTTCACAATATTATGTCAGACCCACTCGACATCCATTGCTTTCGGTCTCCCCTAGAGTTTTGATTGATTGATTGAGACTTTTATTAGTAGGTTGCACAATGAAGTACATATTTTGTACAATTGACCACTAAATGGTAACACCCAAATAAGTTTTTCGACTTGTTTAAGTCGGGGTCCACTTAAACTGATTCATGATAGGGGGGGGGGGGGGGGGGGGGGGGGGGGGGGTTACCCACATATGCGGTCCTCTCCAAGGTTTCTCATAGTCATTCGCATCGACGTCCCACTGGGGTGAGTTTTTCCTTGCCCGTATGTGTGGGCTCTGTACCGAAGATGTTGTTGTGGCTTGTGCAGCCCTTTGAGACACTTGTGATTTAGGGCTATATAAATAAACATTGATTGATTGATTGATTGTTCATTTATTGTGGGAATGTCAGAGAATAAAAGACTTATGGTTGAAAACAACAAAATAAGCAATCACAGTCCTTAATATAAATATCCCAATGACACTGCAAACTTGTTTTCTTGGGGATCTCCATCAATTTAGTAACGTGCCATCAAAGAGTAAAAATGCATTTCTTTCAATATGCATACAACAAAAAGGGTAATATTAAAAAAAATGGATAGATGTTGATAGTCCAACTCATACTGACTGGTATACACACATAATACATACTGACTGGTACACACAAGCTATGGAGATGATATCAGTAGAAAAAACTGCATTTAGTTCAGATAATAATGAGTCATATATTGGAATATGGGATCCATTATTTAAATTTGTTTTAACTATTAAATGAACCAAAATATGACTTATTATATCATTGTGGAAAATATTGGACACAATGTGTTGTCAAGTTCATGAGATGCGATGCAAGTGTAAGCCACTGTGACACTATTGTTCATTTTTTTTAATTTTTTTTTTAATTAATGTTTGTAATGACAATATCAATGAGGGATTTTTAATCACTGCTATGTTGAAATTGTTACTAATATTGATACTGTTGTTGATAATATTCATTTTTGTCTCACTACTTTTAGATTGTTCCGTGTCGTGTTTGTGTCTCCTCAATTGCTCTGTTTATTGCTATTCTGAATGTTGCTGGGTCGGGTTTGGTTTTGAAATTGTATTGCATTATTATGGTATTGTTGTGTATTGTTTTCATTAAAAAAATAAATAAATAAAAAAAAATAAAAAATTGTTTTTGAATCAAGAATTGTGTTGAATTGAAAAAAAATCGATTTTGAATTGAATCGTGACCCCTAGAATCGATTTTGAATCGAATCGTGGGACACCCAAAGATTCACAGCCCTAATACATACATACATATTATATTTACCGTATTTTCCGCACTATAAGGCGCACCGGATTATAAGGCGCACCTTCAATGAATGGCCTATTTTAAAACTTTGTTCATATATAAGGCGCATAGAATAGACGCTACAGTAGAGGCTGGGGTTACATTATGCATCCATTAGATGGAGCTGCGCTAAAGGGAATGTCAACAAAACAAGTAGTGATTGTACTGACACTTCTACTTGCTGCTCTCTGTTCAACAACCCACTGTTTGAGTTTGTCCTCCAACTGTAGCCATCTCGCTTTGTTCCCTCGGAAACTCTGTTTAGTCTTCTTTACTTAGCGCAGGTCATCAAGTTGCTTCCTCCACTTCCGCACCATTGATTTGTTAATGTAAATTCTCTCGCTGCGGCTCTATTCCCGTGTTCTACTGCGTGACTGATCGCCTTGAGTTTAAAGGCCTACTGAAACCCACTACTACCGACCACGCAGTCTGATAGTTTATATATTAATGATGAAATCTTAACATTGCAACACATGCCAATACGGCCGGGTTAACTTATAAAGTGCAATTTTAAATTTCCCGCGAAACTTCCGCTTGAAAACGTCGCGGTATGATGACGTATGCACGTGACGTCACGAGGTCAAGGGAAGTGTTTGGACCCATACAAATACCTCTGTTTTCTTCGACAAAATTCCACAGTATTCTGGACATCTGTGTTGGTGAATCTTTTGCAATTTGATTAATGGACAATGGAGACTGCAAATAAAAAAGTTGTAGGTGCGATCGGTGTATTAGCGGCTGGCTGTAGCAACACCAACACCAGGAGGTTGTGTTGTGTTTTGAGCAGGATAGCAGACGCACTACGGTGAGTACAGCTTTGGCTTCCAAACATTTGATCGCTTGCCCATACGTGCGTGTCGATATGTGCATGTCACGTACGTAACTTTGGGGAAATATATGTTTCTTGCCGACTCTGATGGCGGCCGGGGTGTCGTCAAAAGCGTACAACGCCCGCCGCCGCATCTAAGTTAGCTTCTATTTTTTAGCTTCGCCAAGCTGAAAATTATTAACCGTGTATTTACATGTTCATGGTTTAATAGTATTGTTGATCTTCTGTCTATCCTTCCAGTCAGGGTTTTTTTAAATTTAGTTTCTATCTGCATTTGAGACTGATGCTATCATGTTAGCCCCGTAGCTAAGTTAGCTTCTATTTTTTTAGCTTCGCCAAGCTGAAAATTATTAACCGTGTATTTACATGTTCATGGTTTAATAGTATTGTTGATCTTCTGTCTATCCTTCCAGTCAAGGTTTTTTTTTAATTTAGTTTCTATCTGCATTTGAGACTGATGCTATCACGTTAGCCCCGTAGCTAAGTTAGCTTCTATTTTTTTTAGCTTCGCCAAGCTGAAAATTATTAACCGTGTATTTACATGTTCATGGTTTAATAGTATTGTTGATCTTCTGTCTATCCTTCCAGTCAGGGTTTTTTTTAATTTAGTTTCTATCTGCATTTGAGACTGATGCTATCACGTTAGCCCCGTAGCTAAGTTAGCTTCTATTTTTTTAGCTTCGCCAAGCTGAAAATTATTAACCGTGTATTTACATGTTCAGTCACTGTGAATGTCCATTTCGCGTTCTCGACTCTCATTTTCAAGAGGATATAGTATCTGAGGTGGTTTAAAATACAAATCCGTGATCCACAATAGAAAAAGGAGAGAGTGTGGAATCCAATGAGCCAGCTTGTACCTAAGTTACGGTCAGAGCGAAAAAAGATACACCCCGCACTACACTGTAGTCCTTCACTCTAAAGTTCTTCATCCACGAATCTTTCATCTTTTCGCTCAAATTAATGGGGTAATCGTCGCTTTCTCGGTCCGAATGTCTCTCGCTCCATTGTAAACAAAGCGGAATTGTGAGGAATCCTTTGTCTTGTGACGTCACGCTACTTCTACTAGGGGCAAGGGTTGTTTTTATCAGATACCAAAAGTTGCGATCTTTATCGTCGTTGTTCTATACTAAATCCTTTCAGCAAAAATATGGCAATATCGCGAAATGATCAAGTATGACACATAGAATGGATCTGCTATTCCCGTTTAAATAAAAAAAATTCATTTCAGTAGGCCTTTAAACTCTGCGTCGTAAGCGTGTCTCTTAATAGGAGCCCTTTTTGGGTCTTTACATAAAGTTTAGGTCTCGCAACTACGGGACTTAATGTTCCCCCACTGGGGCGGTATAGCTCGGTTGGTAGAGCGGCCGTGCCAGCAACTTGAGGGTTGCAGGTTCGATCCCCGCTTCCGCCATCCTAGTCACTGCCGTTGTGTCCTTGGGCAAGACACTTTACCCACCTGCTCCCAGTGCCACCCACACTGGTTTGAATGTAACTTAGATATTGGGTTTCACTATGTAAAGCGCTTTGAGTCACTTGAGAAAAAGCGCTATATAAATGTAATTCACTTCAATTCACTTCACTTCTTCTACGGCAGTGGTTCTCAACCTTTTTTCAGTGATGTACCCCACCCTGTGAAAATGTTTTTAATTCAAGTACCCCCTAATCAGAGCAAAGCATTTTTGGTTGAAAAAAAGAGATACAAAAGTAAAATACAGCACTATGTCATCAGTTTCTGATTTATTAAATTGTATAACAGTGCAAAATATTGCTCATTTATTGTGGTCTTTCTTTAACTATGTGGAAAAAAAGATATAAAAATAACTAAAAACTTGTTGACAAATAAACAAGTGATTCAATTATAAATAAAGATTTCTACACATAGAAGTAATCATCAACTTAAAGTGCCCTCTTTGGGGATTGTAATAGAGATCCATCTGGATTCATGAACTTAATTCTAAACATTTATTTACAAAAAAAGAAATCTTTAACATCAATATTTATGGAACATGTCCACAAAAAATCTAGCTGTCAACACTGAATATTGCAATGTTGCATTTCTTTTCACAGTTCTTTTTGACAGACATTTAAAAAAAATCTCACGTACGCCTTGGCATACCTTCAAGTATCCCCAGGGGTACGCGTACCCCCATTTGAGTTCTACGGAAAGCAGCCGCCGACTTCATTTTCCCCCGTAGAAGAAGAAGCGCTTCTTCTTCTACGGTAAGCAGCCGTAGAAGGGGGAAAATTAAGTCGGCGTAGATACCGTAGTTGCGAGACCTGTTGAGGCTCATAATTGGTCCATATATAAAGCGCACCGGATTATAAGGCACACTGTCAGCTTTTGAGGAAATTGGAGGTTTTTAGGTGTGCCTTATAGTGCGGAAAATACGGGCTCAGGAACACTTCAGAAACCCACTGGCAATAACTACAGTTGGTCGCTACATCTGTAAGTGCAAGTTAAAACTCTCCTATGCAAGGCGTAAACCGTTGATCAACAACACCCAGAAACGCCGTCGGCTTCGCTAGGCCTGAGCTCATCTAAGATGGACTGATACAAAGTGGAAAAGTGTTCTGTGGTCTGACGAGTCCACATTTCAAATTGTTTTTGGAAACTGTGGACGTCGTGTCCTCCGGACCAAAGAAAAAAATAACCATCCGGATTGTTATAGGCGCAAAGTTGAAAACCCAGCATCTGTGATGTTATGGAGGTGTATTAGTGCCCAAGACATGGGTAACTTACACATCTGTGAAGGCGCCATTAATGCTGAAAGGTACATACAGGTTTTGGAGCAACATATGTTGCCATCCAAGCAACGTTACCATGGACGCCCCTGCTTATTTCAGCAAGACAATGCCAAGCCACGTGTTACATCAACGTGGCTTCATAGTAAAAGAGTGCGGGTACTAGACTGGCCTGCCTGTAGTCCAGACCTGTCTTCCATTGAAAATGTGTGGCGCATTATGAAGCCTAAAATACCACAACGGAGACCCCCGGCTATTGAACAACTTAAGCTGTACATCAAGCAAGAATGGGAAAGAATTGCACCTGAGAAGCTTAAAAAATGTGTCTCCTCAGTTCCCAAACGTTTACTGAGTGTTGTTAAAAGGAAAGGCCATGTAACACAGTGGTGAACATGCCCTTTCCCAACTACTTTGGCGTGTGATGCAGCCATGAAATTGTAAGTTAATTATTATTTGCAAAAAAAAAAAAAAAGTTTATGAGTTTGAACATCAAATATCTTGTCTTTGTAGTGCATTCAATTGAATATGGGTTGAAAAGGATTTGCAAATCATTGTATTCCGTTTATATTTACATCTAACACAATTTCCCAACTCATATGGAAACGGGGTTTGTACATATATACATATATATATATATATATATATATATATATATATATATATATATATATATATATATATATATATATATATATATATATATATATATATATATATACATATATACACACATATATATATACATATATATATATGCATAAATACGTATATATACATATATATATACACATACGTATATATACATATATATACATATATACATATACATACATATACATATACATACATATACATATATATATATATATATATATACATATATATATATATATATATATATATATATATATATATATATATATATATATATATATATATATATATATATATATATATATGATTTGCCTGAGCAGCTAGGAAACACAGAGAGTAACAAGCGGTAGAAAATGGAATAGACGGGACAGATTTTTTTTTTTAAATAATTAAAAAAATTGGGTCTTCCCGCGGGCCGGATTTTGGACGCTGGCGGGCTGTATTAAGCCCGCGGGCCGTAGTTTGGGGACCCCTGGTTTAGACTATTGTAATGCCCTGTTTTCTGGTCTTCAAGAAGAATATTAGAACTCTACAATTATTACAAAACTCAGCTGCACGCGTGATGACAAGGACCAAAGGGCAGGAGCACATTACACCAGTTTTAAAGTCGCTGAGTGGGCTCCCCGTCCATTTCAGGGTCGATTTTAAAGTTCTATTATTAGTTTTTAAATGTCTTAATGGTTTTGCTCCTTCTTACCTAACTGACCTGCTTTTACCGTATCCACCCTCGCGGATTCTAATATCCTCTGGGACTGCCACTGGCCTTTTAGCTTTACTAAATACCAGAACAAAGACCCACGATGAGGCAGTATATAGCCACTATGGCCCCCACCTGTGGAACAGCTTGCCATAGAGCCTCAGGACTGCAGAGATCGTTGAAATAAAAATGTAAAAAAGGCTAAAGACACACCTTTTTAATCAGGCTTTTGTACATATATACATATATATATATATATATATACATATATATACACATATATACACACATATATATATATACATATAACTCCTACGTATATACATATAACTCCTACGTTTTTTATATTTTATTGTGCTGTTTTCAATCTTAATTATGGGTTATACTTGTATAGCGCTTTTCTACCTTCAAGGTACTCAAAGCGCTTTGACAGTATTTCCACATTCACCCATTCACACACACATTCACACACTGATGGCGGGAGCTGCCATGCAAGGCGCTACCAGCAGCCATCAGGAGCAAGGGTGAAGTGTCTTGCCCAAGGACACAACGGACGTGACTAGGATGGTAGAAGGTGGGGATTGAACCCCAGTAACCAGCAACCCTCCGATTGCTGGCACGGCCACTCTACCCACTACTATTATTCTCTCAATGTTATGTTTTTATTAACTTATTAACGTAATATTTATATTATGTATATATATATTTTATTTTTTTTACATATATATTTTCATATGTTTTATACTAGTTTTTATATATCGTTAATTTGATTTATTCTCCAGTGTGGACGCCTCAAAGGATGTGTTTTTCTTCAAATCCTCATTGCCATGCCATGTATTGTTTTTGCTTTGTTACTGTCAATAGTATACCAGCTCAGTGGCCTTGTGGTTAGAGTGTCCACCCTGAGACTGGATGGTCGTGACTTCAAACCCCGCCCGAGTCATACCAAAGACTATAAAAATGGGACCCATTTCCTCCCTGCCTCAGCATCAAGGGTTGGAATTGGGGGTTAAATCACCAAATGATTCCCGAGCGCGGCTCACGCTGCTGCTCCCCTCACCTCCCAGGAGGTGAACATGTGGATGGGTCAAATGCAGAGGACAAATTTCACCACATCCAGTGTGTGTGTGACGATCGTTGGGACTTTTACTTCAATAGTGCTGTGTGTGTGTGTGCGTGTGCGTGTGTGTGTGTGTGTGTGTGTGTGTGTGTGTGTGTGTGTGTGTGTGTGTGTGTGTGTGTGTGTGTGTGTGTGTGTGTGCATGCGTGCATGCATGCTTTCTTCTCTTCTTTTTGTATTTTTTATTTTTTGTACAGCACTTTCTGTTTGCCACTTGCCTGTGTATGAAAAGTGTTATACAAATAAAGTTTGATTTTATTACATATGATTTATAGTGTATCTCGCTCAATCAGCTGTGCTGTAAAAAAAAAAAAAAAAAAAAAAAAGATGCAATCCTTAGTGCAATAACTAAAGGCCCAAACAAACTTGGGGGAAAAAGTAAGCGGAACAGAGTATGCAAAGGTCCGTGCAAACTTAAAGCGGATATTGGCTTGGCACACAAAGCTCAAACTTTACGACCAAACAGACTCTGCTCTGCGCACTGGTGTCACACCAAACACTGCTCAGCTTGTATTTTTATTCACATCAACCCACATTAAATGTGACGCCGACCCCTGTCTTTTGTGCAACGTTGACAAGTGAGTGCTCAAATTATTCTGATGATATTCTGAAGTATTGAAAATGCTTATGATGCATGTCCTTCACAAAGCACGACATACTCCCTTCCCTTGTCTCTTGTACCATTTAATGGTAGAGGCAGAGCAGTTCCTCTTCTCCCTCGTCAGTGTAGGACACCATGACGAAATAGGTAAACAACACACCAGAATTGTGGAAATGTAGGGTTTCACTTAAATTTTCCAAGAATCGACGACGCGTTAGTGCACTTTACCATGGAATCCCTGATGGGGAGTCAAACTCCGCTCACAATACGCTCTGTGAGCACCCTCCATCCATCCATTTTCTACCGCTTGTCCCGTTTGGGGTCGCGGGGTGCTGGAGCCTATCTCATCGCAGGGCCAACACAGATAGACAGACAACATTCACACACTAGGGCCAATTTAGTGTTGCCAATCAACCTATCCCCAGGTGCATGTCTTTGGAGGTGGGAGGAAGCCAGAGTACCCGGAGGGAACCCACAAGAAGAACATGCAAACTCCACACAGAAAGATCCCGAGCCCAGGATCGAGCACCTTTAGTCTCTAATGCAAAGAGCCGCTGGACTGCTATAGACACACATAAAAGGCATAAAAGGATCTAATGTTCACATACATGCTTAAAAATTGTTTTATGTCAGTGATTATGTTCCCTGTTAATTTTTAGGTTGAAGTGTCTGCTGACATGTGACTTGCTCTTTCATCCTACCTATCCCATGACGAGAGAAGTAGGCCTAGTCCGGCCAGAATCACAACAGGAAGTGAAAGATCTGCCAGGTAGTGGTCCAACTGGGCCCTGCAATCACGGAAGCAAACATTAAAAACACACAGTGTGACGCACACTTAAGAAAAACTCAGATATACTCGGCCAGTGACAGAACTCAAGGACAGCAATTATGAAATGCCTCCCCGTCCCCTATCAAAACAAACTCCTTGGACTGTGCTCTCCTCTTTTCAAACAGATTGACAGATTCCAATGACAGTGTCACACACCCCCCCGCAGTCCCATCCTCTCCACTCAGCGCTTGTCAGTCACAGAGCGCTTGCTCAGAGCGCCCAGATAGTTTCCTGCCTCTTGCTTAATACCCATCTCTATTTGACAGCTTATTGAGTCCCTATATCTTGCAATGTACACTATGTATGTGTGAGTGTGCTCATGAGCGTGCGCTTGCGAGCGGTTGTGTCAGCTTCTGCAGCGGGTTTATGTCTCCAGTGCGACATGCCTGTCATGTTTCCCTCTCTTTCCCATCTTGAAGGTGCGCTTGTCCGTCAAGCGGCGGGGGTGATGAGTAGCGGTGGGTGCTTGGCAAAGGGATGGGGCGGCAGTGGGGGGTCTTAAGATGCACGGGCACCCCCATTCCATCAGCTGGAGAAAGATATGAGGAGTGGAAAGACTGAGGCGGTGGCAGCGAGGAGCAGGGGGATGGAATCTGGTGGATGTGTGTGTGTTGGGGGGGTTGAAGTGGAGAAAATACAATTTTTCCAGCACTATTGCAGCGTCTGTCATCACAGCTCGTCACGCTTTAAACACTAGCCGCTGAGTGATCATTTCAAACTGCTGGAAAAATAAAACAGTGATTTGGCCCTCTGAGAAGGTTCACTTGAGCTTTGATGGGGGAAAAGTAGAAGAACAAAAGCTCCTGGAAAAGACAGGGATTAGCTGCCGAAATGTCAGCACTTTGTTAGGCCTGGGCGATGTATCGATTTTATTGATATAGTCAAGTTTTTTATTGCAGACGATTTAAAAAATAAAAATAAAATTGTTTCCCTTTTGCTCTGACATACTTTTTGCCCCCAGAAGGTTCCGTAGCTTCCGCCCTCCCTTATATTTTCTTAGGGGAAGACCTAGCAAAACATGGCTAATGCTAACGCTAACGAGAGCAAGAATTTTGTTCCAAAAAAAAAGAAAAGTGTGGAGAATAGTGTAGATTTGCGGCAACAGATGTGCAACAAACGACTCCACTCTGCAAAGTTTGTTTAAAGAAGGCAGAAGCACAACAAACTTATTCCAGCATCTGAGACCGAAGCCTCCAGTCGAGTGCAGGAAATGCAACTCTTTACAAGGAGAACAATACCATAACATTAATCAATCACCGGCTAAAAAGCAGCTTACTGTGGTGGAATCATACAAATAAGGTACGTATGATGATGCCATGTATGATGAGAAAGAAGCACAGTGGAGAATGATCACTAAAGCAGTCGCTTTGCAAACCACCAAGATGTGTGATAGAAAAAGCCTGCCTTTATCCGCTTATTAAAACTGTAGCCATCTAAATGTTTTACTTGATTATTCGAATAATATTACATTGTTGTTGATATTTACAGAAGGACTTTATTCAAGACAGAAGTTTTAAGTTTGCACTTTATTCATCTCAATCCTGGAGAATATTATTTATATGCATGCAATGTGCAATGCTACATTTTTGTTAACAGAAGTATTTTATTCAAGACAGAAATATTGCTTCCCAGAGGAAGCTCTTAATCTAATGAATTGAAATCATTCCATAAAAAGTACAATTTATATCTGGTCTAAAAAGGACAACACAAATTAGAATTTGCTAAGAGTAAGATGCAGTGCATGCAGTATCATTTCGAATGTCTACTTTTTGATCAAATAAAAGAAAAACTTGCTTTGAATTATCTCTCTAATTTTTTTTGGTTTCTTTAAAAAGTAGGGGGAAAAGATCAGAGATTTTATTTTTACGCCATATCGTCCAGGCTGACACACTACGAACATATTGGTGTGCATTTGGTTGAAAAATATGTACATCATCAAATCCAGTTCAAAAGGAAGCTGGAATATACACAGAGTTTTTATGTAATATGTAAGGACAAAAAACTCACGAAAGCATTGTGGTTAGGTTCACAGAGCTCTTTGTCTTTGCCTGCAAACACAAGAAGAGTGAAACTAAGTGAAGCTTAGACAAGAAGACAAAAAGGGGAAAGTAGAGCAGGGGTCTTCAACGTTTTCCAGGCCAAAGACCCTCATTCTGATGGAGCGATGTAGCGGGGACACCCCTCCTTGTATATTTTGTATAAAATTGGGTTTTAAAGTGGAACTGCCCTCTTAGGGGGGAATTTTGCCTATCCGTTTGTAAGACAAGAACACACGTTTTTTAATTTTTTTTTCAATGCATTCCTTTTTGTAATCTACGGTAAGTACAAGGTGGCTAAAAATAAAGTTCAAGGGAGTCATCTATTGCGCTTATAAAGCCCTCTAAAGAAACATCAAAAAACAGTCAACAATACTCTATTTAAATGTTCTGGCCTAAATATAAACCAAGTCTTAGCAATATTGCTATTATAAGTGCTAACGCAGAGGAAATGTTATAATGAATGTGCCTGTAACTACATTATATTTGACTTATGCAGTTTCCAAATACACAAAAACAAGTACCAATAGGTAAGAAAAGTTGGCTTTGCATAATAGGTCAATTTTAAATTAAACTGTACCAAAAAATCTCTTGTTAATCTGCGGTTGAGGGTAGATGTATCTCTCTTTTGCGTGTGTTTTTTTTAGTCATGTTACTAAACGATCAAAACATCTCAAACATAACTGCGAGCTAAAAGGGTATGTCCTCTTCATAGGAAGGACAGGTGAATACATCCTGCTTGAAAGAAACTCCTGTGTGTCGCTAAATGTGTGCGTTGCTTACTTCTTTTACCTTTATTTATCTGTTGATGTTGTTGATATGTATTTAAACACTTGTGATCGCCATTGCCGATTAATGCAGATCAAAAATGCCAATCCACCCTGGCTGACACTGCATTTATTTTTTGTCCTCCGGCTTACAAGTGGCTAGCAGGTAGTTATGTGCTCTCCTAAGTTAATAATAATCACTTTCATTATAGCAAATAAACAGCATTCCTTAGTATTGTAAGTATCATTATCAAGTATCCCTGAAGGACGGAGCTAATCATGTTAAACACAGAAAGCAAACCAGGGACAAGAATATTAATAGCAAAGCTAACCGCTAAGTTAACCACTAAGCTAGCTTTAAACAACACAAGAAATATGTGCTTGGTAAACTTTAAAAAGTGTAGATGGAACTGTGTTACAGCAGAAATCAAGCATCTGTTAACAGGAAAGGAGTCTAAAGAGAGGATAATATAACAACTGTTGGTGTGTCAGCATTGTTGCAGTCTGTACAGGACAGGTAAGAGAGCAAGTTGATCCACAATTTGTATATGTTTATGATCGATACAGAATGATTAAATTGATATTTTTATTTTCTCAAAATTATTGTTTTAATAGTTTTTGTTAATGTTTACGAATTCAGAGAATAAGTACCTAGATACGGGAGGACTTTGAGGGCATAAATGACTTCAATGAGTAATAGATAATAGTTTTTGCTTTTGTTTAAGTTATTGTGTACTGTTGAATTTGTA
Source organism: Entelurus aequoreus (assembly GCF_033978785.1). Lineage (NCBI taxonomy): Eukaryota > Metazoa > Chordata > Actinopteri > Syngnathiformes > Syngnathidae > Entelurus > Entelurus aequoreus. The sequence goes on along the minus strand of NC_084733.1, from coordinate 76,729,186 downwards.
TTGCTCACACAATTGTATGCAATATAAGACATGAAGGAACAAGTTTAAATATTTTGCTGACATTGTTAAACTGTCAATAGCATTTACCATGAACAAATTGATACATGTAGAGTTAATATATTTGATCGGTATCGGCCGATGTCACTCATGGATGATCGGAATCGGCAGCATAAATCCGTGATCGGAACATCGCTACGGCCAAATGATTTAAAAAAATAATAATAATAATCAAGATTAATGCCACTTTTGAATTTGTATTAAACACGATCAATCACAGTTGCTACAAAAGTGTTGCTTAACTTATCTGTGGTACTTTTGTTGACAACACTGAGCATTGTTTGTCGTCCATTGCTTGTTGAGTAGTGTTTGGCTAAGTGCTGCCTCAAAAAAATGTTTTGCTTTTAGATGGTATTTCAAACTTCTTGTTCTGCGATAAAAAAATGAATCACTGCAATACATTTTTAAAAAGTCGCGTCAGGGCGTATTTTGAAGCAAAAGTCTCCTCACTCATCTTTGCATATAGCATACCACTCTGGGTGTGGGGTATATAAAAAAAACAAAAAAACTTACCAAACAAATTTTTCACGACCACACTGCAGTACCACAGCACAACCACTAGAGGGCGCCGAAACTTGTTGAAGATCACTGAACTAGAGTAAGAAATAGCAAGCAGCTCATACCAGACTGAAGGTGCCATATTCAGCCCTGAGCAGGTGGGTTAGCAGGCCTGACATGGTGGTCTGGTCTCCCCAGCTCCAACGGGCTGAGTTCATGTAGGAAGACAATGGTAAATAGATGTACGGCAGGAATCCCAGCAGGAAGCACATTCCCATGGACACAAGGGTACGCAAAGAGAGCTCCTGTCAAAATAGGATATATTCTGTAAATTTTCAAGCAGATTTGCCATCAAGGTTTTTAGTTTCAAAACAAATTTGTAAGAACCTTAAACCTACCCTGTGGGAGTAGAGTCCCAGGAAGACCCATGGGATGACAACAAGTACATACAGTACCAAAGTATGCTGGTTGCAGAGCCCCAAACCGCAGCAGAGTGCACCCCACTGTGAGGCCTAAAAAGAGCAAAATATCTTAACGTGTAATATGAAAAGAGACCAGAGGAGAAGGAAAGTCCAAAATTACCTTCCTCCTCTCCAATGCATTCTTAGCCAAGTGAAAACTAGCAGTCGAAAGGAAAAGCAGCCCAGTGAAAAGGTTGTTAAGGGTGAAGACCTCAGCGACCATGGACCACTGCCAGCTCAGCCTGGACAGTGCCAAGACTCCTCCAGCCAGCGCTGCTCCAGAACCAGGACCTGCCAGCCTGACATCAAAGGACAGAACATCATGCATACATTTTTTATGATCAATGCCTTGCAAAAATGAATTAAGTTTAGCAAAGACTTTTGGGTAGTCACTGAATTGTTTAGAAGACATTTTGGACAAGTCTTTAACAGTACACAAAGCAAATAAAATGGCATTGGAATGGACTGTGAAGACCCATAACCTCAAAACCAGCTAACACCTCTGGAATGTGAGCTCAGCCCTCTTGTCCAACATCAGGGACTTCTCATCTCACACATACTCTTCTGGATGAATACTCTTCTGAATGAATGGAGACAAATTCCCGCTTTTAGACCTTCAAAGGAAGTAGACGTTGAAAATGCACTCAACTAAACGAACGATAAATGAAAATGAACTCCATAATTTTGTCGGCGTTGATAAATTGCTACTTATGAGTGTATTTGTATTCTTCGTCTCCGGCTTCCAAACAGGGTACAAGGGTTTCACTCTGTGCATCGCTCTTAGAACTTGAGCGTGTTTCTTCAATACCAAAATTAAATGAACAAAATTAATCTTTCATCTCTGAGAGTGGAAGCTGGACTGCTAGCTTATGCACACATGGAGCAGCAGTAGAGCCCCGCTATTCCCAGTTGAAAAGCATCGCAAGGTAAAAAAAATTAGGAGGCAAACCTAAATGTCCCGTTGTGTTCAAACCGAATGAACAAAATGATCCTATCGACATGGACGACTGAGCCGATTTGCTGAATTTGGTGGAAAGTGATGGCAACAAAAAAAGGCAACAAAACAAAACACCCAACCCACTTTTTTTGCATTTTACGATGTTTAATATTTACTGAAATGCAATTCTTGCTAACAGAGATAGAGATTCTATGTTATTGTTTTTGTTTGTTTACTTCTTTAGGATAATTACAATTTCTTGACCATCCAAATACAATGGTAGAAAATACTATTAATAAATAAGTTTATTGCATTTAAAAAGGATTACTTTAATTAATAATACAGTGTTATAAGCGGTAGAAAATAGATGGATGGATGAATAATTAGACTAGTGCTTAATTGGGTCTCAAAATAAAGCTGACAATAATATAATTTATCGGCATTGGTGAGTTTCTCACACGTTTTTTTAACTGAACTCAGCAGTTGAATAGCCCAAATAATAAAAAAGAGAAAACCTAAAACGGAACCTTGAACAGAGCTACATAAATTACGTTATGAAAAAAAATACATTTGTAACTAAACTAACTTAGGGGAGGAACTTGAGGAACACCTCGGTTATGTAAATCACTAGTTTGGACCCAAGTCTTCTATGTTTGATAACAAGGTTAAAATGTCAATGCAAGGATCTCCCAATGTGTTTACAGTGGCCCAATTTCCTCTCTACAACAACAGGAGCACTCTAGTGTTCTTATGGAATTTGCTGCAAAGTTTTGAACTGAACTCAGGGGCCGGTATGGCTTACTCCCAGGCCGGATTTGGCCCGAGGCAGTCAGTTGAATAGGTCATCAGGTGCTCCCATACTATTGTCCATGTGGTTAGCATGTAAAAGTAATATATGGTAAACACTATAATCCTTAATATACACGAAAACATGTTGTCAGTTCACATATTTTTTCAGTTTTGTGCACACCATTAAGTATTTCCCTTACTCTGCAGTGGCACCAAAAAGAAAAAAGATGAGTGGTTTTAAACAAAACGGAAGTTATGCAGTCAGACATGCCACCACTTTTACAGACTAATTTGGGAACCCATTATAATCACCTTGCAACCAAAGTTTGCTTTGCAGACAAGACTGTGAAAAAACACTCTTGGGAAATTGGACCATATATTAAGAAATATACCCCCCACTCCTCAAAGAAGCTGGTTGATCTTGAACAGACCGGCAAAGAAAGCGCTGTGGTCGCGATAGCACTTTATCCCCAGCTTCTTAAATATATTGTGTGCACAAAAGTTTCTCCCCTTCCTCTTCTCCTGTAATGTCGCCATCCCCTTTGCAGTAATTGAAGCAAACTTGGCCTAATCTGTCACACGCTAAGACCCACCACTTACTAAAATGAGAGACATAGCAAGGAGAGAGAGAGGTGACAAATGACGGGAGGAGGGCAGGGGAAAGGAAAATAATGCAGTCAAATGTGTGTTAAAAGGGATGAGACAGTGTGTTGGATGAAGGAGGGACTAAAGCAGAAAAAAGTTCAAACAGAGAAAGAGGGGGCAAAAGAGAAATGGAAAAAAGGAAGCAGCCCAGTCCCCTGCATGCTGGCTCGGAAATATGAGCAGGCTCGACAATTAGGGAAGTCAGGCAGTATGGCCCTTTCCGCCATTGTGTGGAGTGGCTTAGAGTCCTCATCAGCCTATCAGCTAACTGACAGGCAGAGAGCTGCTCTATTCAGCGCGGCAGATACAAGCTGCAGGCCAAACGGCTGCCAGGTCCCTTATGACCCCACAATCCCTTGCCGGTGACAGCTTCAAGCTCCATAGCAAATTAGGCGCTCTCACATTACAATCGCAGAAGACAGATTCCATTAACGGTATCTGAAATTGAGTAGAGAGCAGGCCCGTTATCAGACCTGACTCATAAGCACCGCCATTAATCAGAAGGCATGATACCATTTATACATTTCCAGCTCTCTGCTTGCCGCTGTGATAGTCAGTCACAAAAGGCCTGATGAGACTTAGGCAAGGGGAACAATGGAGCTTTCTGAGGAAAGCGCGGTAAATCAGCGGGAAAAAAGAGAGTGAGAGTAGGAGAAAAAACTCTTGCTTGCTGACTACTTCCCCCCTTTCTCTCTGCGTCACTATTTTCCCCTCTGTGTTCACTGTAAGGCGAGCTTGGTGAGCATGTGTGCGAAAGGACTGTGGGGGGGCAGAGCGTGTTGATGAGGCGTCGAGTCTTAATAAGAGATAGCGGCGTCATCCCTCGTCGCACCGCTCCAGGAATTAGTTGTAACTTGAAGCAGGGATAAAGGTGGTGGGGGGAAATGGGGACCCCTGCACACACAAGTTTTACCTCCCCACTTGACAATTAACCCACAGCTCACACACTTAGCAGGGGGGTGGGTTTTTTGGATGCAGAGAAGTCAAGGGGGAGGTTCCACGGACACAGTTATTACAACGAGTCGGTTCTGGCTTCTTAAGCCCCACCTGATAGATATGCAGAACTTGTCACATATTCAGACACACTCATTTTTTTCTTCTTCTACTACTTTATTCTCACTGGGTGGCTGACAAATCTCTCTTGTTAGCACTTGACAGTCCGTTGGAGCCCAGTGATGTGTGTATATTACAGCGGTAAATGACCCGTCCGTCTGCATGGGACCACCTGGGCCCGTGTCTGCCTTTCAGCCTCTCTTCAGCTTATTCTCCAGCCCGGCTGCTCCCAGGGCGCACAGATAAAACAGGACACTCTCAGACACCAGAGAGGATGTTGCCCGTTATCGCCGCTCTGCGGTGCAGGCTGCTACTGTGTAGAAATGCAATGGCTCAGCGACAAAGGCCTGGTTTGGACGTGGCAGAAGAACAATCCAGCTGACAACAAGACTATTCTACCCTGAAATTAATCCCGCCGCCAGATTGTCTGTGTGCTCACCCAGGCAATTAACCTCGGTGACAAGACATGACGCTAAAATGAGACATCAAACTAGAGAAATAACGACAATTAACAACGTTCTAGTTACATAGTCCTATAGGCAAAACAACGTGCAATAGAAAATATTCTGAACATAGATTCAAAGAAAAAGATGAAAGGTAAATACACAAATAAGAAATGACAATGGTACAACAAGCTCCGTTAAGCGCTGTCCCCTTCAAGGACTCAACAAAAGCTCAGTAAAACCACTTTGAAGTGTCAAAATGGGACCTGCCTCATTTACCACTTGAGCTCTCTCTACAGTGCGTGCTCGAGACATGCCAGCAGCAGCAGTCGTCTGTGCTAAATAACTGCACACAAAAGCCTACACCAACCCTGTGCACTGAATGGCACTTTACAATGGAGCTGGCCGGGGCATCCGGCGACAGACACCACCTCAGGGACCAGACAATAAATACCACGCCGGTGCCATCGTGGATCAGCGCTGCACTGTTCTCGAACCAGGCAACAATTTGGGGGGGGAGGGGGGGGGGGGGGCGCTGCTGAAAAAGAATCACACATTCCTGAGGAAGGGGGGGGGGAATCCGTAGAGAAGGTGGCCTACTTGAGCTAAGGCATACGCTTCCAGCTGGCCCTCAATGACAACCTCGGGCTGTCCTCTGGCCAGGACGCTAGACTGGGTACTTAGTAGCTGTTATATTACAGTGGCATGCATTGCTTTCAACTTGGAAAGCCAGACAGCAATTGATGTGTAAATTCACTATGATCTGCTACAGAAATTTAGACATTTAGTAGGTGTGTTCTTATTTCAAAACAATCTCAAGAGAAAACATTATAAAACAATTGCATTTATTCCTGGTTTAAAACAGGTATTAACTGCATAGACTATGTTTTGAGTGTTTTAAGAAGGTTAAACTTAGAACTTTAACGCGTGCAATTATACACAAAAAATATTTCATTGTCGGTAAACGCAGATTAATCGCAAAATGTATTTTGACTGCACATGCTCATTTACTTTAACCATGGATGGCTACCTGAGAGGCGATGCGTTCAGTGTTCAGGTCAATGTATACATACACCAGTGTAAAAATGGGTGAAAATAGACTGCTCGGTGGAAAATGTTGCTTCAAAACATACCCCGGCAGGATTTCAGATAAAACTTTTTTAACAAACAAATTACATGCATTCAGGTAAAACATTTTTTTAAAAGTACTGTATGACATTTTGAGAATAAAATTGCATTTCTGTCAAAAATATTGGGGTCTTCTTTAAAGGTAATTTAAATTACGTAAGCAACTAATTTACTGTGATTAATCTAAATTAAAAAGTGTGAATAATCTGATTGAAAAATTATTTAACAGTACAAACTTTCTGTAAGTTTTTTACAATCCTGTCATACAAGTGTAATGCAAAGTTAATCACTGATGTTTAAGTAATTGATTGCTCATACTGTACGAGAAGAATAACTTTCATTTACATTTTTGTGGTTGTCCTTATACTTTTCCTTTTTGCCATCACTCGTAACCTTCTGTGGCAGCGTCACAAAAAACACAAAAGGTCATTTTTAGCTGCTGACAGTTTGAAGTCTCAAACATTTGTCTCACATGATTCGTTTGCAAGGCACACTTTCCCAAAAATACTGGTGGAACAATAAACAATACCACGTTTGGAGCATGCGTCTGTACTATATAAAGCTTCATGTTTGTTGTGCTGATAAGCCAGAAATATATTTTAATTGTTAGCTCCTTAACAAACAACATGTTGAAAAATAATTGAATTGAAGAATACCAAAAATGTTCAAAAAATAATTGAAAATATTAAAATATTCCTTGTATTGTAGATGTTTTTTTAGAATCCAGCATTTTGGGTCTAATGTACTGTCTAAAACTTGCCAACTGTAAGGAAACATCGCCGTCATCGTCGTAATCGCTGATATGCACCTTAGGAGGCAGAAGATGTTTAATAATGAAGTGGGCATACAAAAACGGTCATATACTAAACTAAAGGAAAAACAATTACAAGTATCTAATTTTCTGCCTAATTAGGAAATTGTTATTGAGATAACGTGTTAACATGTTAGTTTCTATTTTGTAAACTACTTGAAAAAAAGCGCTCATTATAGTCAGATCCATTAATAGGTTGAAGACAACAATAGGATATTTTTATTACTTCCTCAGTATAATCTTTTCCAATTAATGATTTAAAAATAAAAACACGCTTGAATCTGGGATGCCACAACCCAATTTTAGGCTAATTACCGAAACGGACTCCCTTGCCTCATCCTTAGAGTGCGACAAGCAAGGATGCAGGCTGCTCTACAAGCGAGAAGGATATGTGAGGCACCCCGGCTTTGCGACTCAGACACCCCTCCTCCAGGAAGCGTTCAGTGCTGCTCCACGTGCGTACAAAATTAATCACCACAATTCTGCTCAAACAATGCAGCCACTGACATGACAATTTCTCCCGCAATGCCGTCATAATCTCAGTCCAACACACAAAAATTACAGCAGGAAGGGGGGGAAGCAATTTACAAAAAAAATCATGTGTTTATGCATTTCACTGACAGCCATTTTTCTTGCTGCTTTTTCCAACAAAGTCATTAGGCACACGGCGGTGATACATAAATGTCGCTGTATAGATTCCATTAACTAATTCTGGCTGAACTGTAATTGCCGAGTCTGATCCGACTCCGTGCCGGGTGCCTTATTAAGACTGCCTGTGGTGGGTGAGGAATGTAATATTGACGTCCGAGACAGACACAATCTCAGGCCCACGGGCGAAAAGCAATATTAAACCGCTACTGTATTCTGCGGTCTATCCGGCCCTCCTCCTCCGTGTCCCCATCCCATAGCCAGTAATGAGGAAATAACATCTTCATTAGACATCTGTTTAACTGTATTAAGAGAATGAGTCCTGGGGGAACCATTGGTCATGCTGAGGATGGGGGGAATTGAGTGTGTTGGACTACAATCTGACACATGAGATACAGTAGAAATAAAACTTCGCCTAATTGGGAATTTTTGCTCTCTCAAAGCAGCAAAGGCTGTTCACTTGAAACCATAGACTTACACTTAGAGGCAATGTTTTAACCTTTTTTGGCAATGATCAGGTGAGTTGCATCCTTAAAGGGAACCTACTGTATGATATTTGTTGTTTTGTCTGACTTAACAATGTTGTTACAATGCTGGCTACATTATGACGTGACAGCGAGGTGGATGTACCCCTTTGGACATTAACTTAAGCTCTCAGCTAAAGGGGGAGGAGCTCCTTGGCATGAGCATAATAACTCCAACGTGTAACGTGCAGTGACATAAATTCTGGTGAAAGCAGCATTTTTTATGCAGGTCTGTATATCTGAAAGTGTGTAGGTGTACTTAATGATGTGACCGGGTAAATATAAATCAATCAATCAATCAAAGTTTATTTATATAGCCTTAAATCACGAGTGTCTCAAAGGGCTGCACAAGCCACAACGACATCCTCGGCTCAGATCCCACATCAGAGCAAGGAAAAACTAAACCCAATGGGCTACAATGAAAAACCTTGGCGGCGACCGCAGATGTGGTCCCCCCCCCCCCCGGGTGACTGATGCAATGGATCAGAAGGAATACAGAGTAAATTACAAAACACAAAACCAGTGAAGTTGGCACGTTTTGTAAATTAATGCATAAATACTGTTTATGAAGTTTATTTTCAACCGTGTCTGGAAGAAAAAACAGCAAAGTCAACTTCAAGATATATATATATAAACAGTGTACATTTTCAAAAGATAAATTATGATACCTGATACTTTTGAAAAGGGTCTGACCACTGGGGCGTGGTTTCATTTGCAATCTGTAAGCGCCTCCAGAAGCCAACTTCTTGCAGATATACCAAAAAATAAGTTATAAATGTGACTATTGAGCAAAATGTACACCAACGCATAATATCCCATACATATTATCGAAGCCACAAAGAAGTATTTTAAATGTAGATTAAAATCATCTACACACAATGTAAGAATAAGTTAACCAATGTAAACAATGTAACACTCAACCCTAATTCTACAAACCCCAAAACCAGTGAAGTTGGCACATTGTGTAAATCGTAAATAAAACCAGAATACAATGATTTGCAAATCCTTTTCAACCTATATTCAATCGAATACACTGCAAAGACAAAATACTTAACGTTCGAACTGGAAAACTTTATTTTTTGCAAATATTAGCTCATTTGGAATTTGATGCCTGCAACATGTTTAAAAAAAGCTGGCACAAGTGGCAAAAAAGACTGAGAAAATTGAGGAATGCTCATCAAACACTTATTTGGAAAATCCCACAGGTGAACAAGCTAATTTGCATATAACGAGATTAAGGACTCCAATTTAAGGTGCGGTAGTGGAAACAAATATGGAATAAAAATAAATCACACAAGAAGTAATAAAGATAAAAAATAAGAATTGAAATAAACAGACTACTACCATATTTTTCGGATTATAAATCGCTCCGGAGTATAAATCGCACCGGCCGAAAATGCATAATAAAGCAGGAAAAAAACATATATATGTCGCACTCGAGTATAAGTCGCATTTTTAGGGGAAATGTATTTGATAAAATCCAACACCAAGAATAGACATTTGAAAGGCAATTTAAAATAAATAAAGAATAGTGAACAACAGGCTGAATAAGTGTACGTTATATGACACATAATTAACCAACTGAGAACGTGCCTGGTATGTTAACGTAACATATTATGGTAAGAGTCATTTAAATAACTATAACATATAGAACATGCTATACGTTTACCAAACAATCTGTCACTCCTGATCGCTAAATCCGATGAAATCTTCTTCCCCGGTGTCGCTCCTGGTATGCGCCGCTTCCTTTCTTTCTGCTTCTCGATCGCCGTTTTCTGCTGCATATTTCACTACGTCCGGCTTGTAATCTGCAGTATATGATTTCCTTTTCGGAGCCATTTTTGTTCAGCCCTTCTCAGTTTTTATAAGTTACCACCAATGTTGAAATGGTCCATTTTAATAGCTACGGACATAGCAGCAGTTAGCATCCCATGACCCACAATGCACTTCTGCCATGACGCACAATGCACTTCTGCCATGACCCGCCCCCGCCGAATTCTTATTGGTTGACGTGTGTGTGACGATTGCTGACATTTGCTTCGTCTCTTACGCGAATGAGATAAATAATATTATTTGATATTTTACAGTAATGTGTTAATAATTTCACACATAAATCGCTCTGGAGTATATATATAACGCACCCCCGGCCAAACTATGAAAAAAACAGCGACTTATAATCCGAAAAATACGGTATCCAATAAAAACAATAAGCAATCCTGTACAATATACAAAACAATATACAAAATACTGTACAAGTATGCAGGCGGTACTGCATCGAAAACCGACATTGGTGTGTAAAGGATATCACCACGTGGGCTCAGGAACACTTCAGAAAACCACTGTCAGTAACTACAGTTTGTCGCTACATCTGTAAGTGCAAGTTAAAGCTCTAGTATGCAAAGCAAAAGCCATTCATCAACAACACCCAGAAACGCAGCTGGCTTCGCTGGGCCCGAGTTCATCTAAGAGGGATTTATGCAAAGCGGAAAAGTGTTCTGTGGTCTGACGTGTCCACATTTAAAATTGTTTGTGGAAACTGGACGTTGTGTCCTCCAGAACAAAGAGGAAAAGAACCATCCGGATTGTTATAGGCGCAAAGTTCAAAAGCCAGCATCTGTGATGGCATGGGGATGTATTAGTGCCCAAGGCATGGGTAACTTACACATCTGTGAATGCACCATAAATGCTGAAAGGTACATACAAGTTTTGGAGCAACATATGTTGCCATCCAAGCAATGTTATGATGGACGCCCCTGCTTATTTCAGCAAGACAATGCCAAGCCACGTGTTACAACAGCGTAGCTTCATCGTTAAAGAGTGCAGGTACAAGACTGGCCTGCCTGTAGTCAAGAACCTGTCTCCCATTGAAAATGTGTGGCGCAATATGAAGCCTAAAATACCACAACGGAGACCCCGGACTGTTGAACAACTTAGGCTGTACATCAAGCAAGAATGGGAAATAATTCCACCTGAAAAGCTTCAAAAATTGGTCTCCTCAGTTCCCAAACGTTAACTGAGTGTTGTTAAAAGGAAAGGCCATGTAACACAGTGGTAAATATGCCCCTGTGCCAACTTTTTTGTAATGTGTGACAGCCATTAAATTCTAAGTTAATGATTTTTTTTTTTTTTTTAAATACGTTTCTAAGTTTGAACATTAAATATCTTGTTTTTGCAGTCTATTCAATGGAATATAAGTTGAAAAGATTTTGCAAATCATTGTATTCTGTTTTTATTTACGATTTATACAAGGTGCCAACTTCACTGGTTTTGGGTTTTGTAATTTACTCTGTATTCCTCCTGATCACGCCAAAAGGTATTCCTAAAACAGCCTTTGTCAATGCATGTCCTTGTTTTGGAATGGGTGGAGCAAAACAAGCAAAAGAAAAGAAAATAATTTCTTTAAACGCCAAACTCATAGGGTTTGTGCAACTTGAAAAAAAATGTAATTACGAATCGTCTAAAATAGCGATTCTTTAACTTTTTTCACCATATACCACCTCAGAAAACACTTGGACCTAATGACCAACATTAAATACAGTAACATAGTAGGCCTAAGTATTAATTAAAAACAAGGCAGAGGTTTTATTTAACATCTAAAACTGTAACATGACACACACAGTTTGAACAGGAACACTGTGTTTGAATATAGAAAACTAAAACACTGTACTTAAATAAAGTTTTTATTTGGTGTACCATTAGATGGAGCCTACAGTTTAAGAATCACAAACCTAATTCATAGAGCAGGGATATTTAAAAAGAAATACTGGCAACTCAGTCGCCACAATTCTACTGTAAAAAAAAAAAGTGGTACCGTTTTTCCAATTGTTGTAATGGCTGTAAAAACAACATAATTTCAAAGCCAAAAAAAAACAATGGTAGAATATTTTTTCTCGATTTACAGTAATCCAGTGTAAAATTTTTAAGTTTTATTGCAGTGGCCCTAGTGTGTGAATGTGAGTGTGAATGTTGTCTGTTTATCTGTGTTGGCCCTGCGATGAGGTAGCGACTTGTCCAGTGTGTACCCCGCCTTCCGCCCAAATGCAGCTGAGATAGGCTCCAGCCCCCCAAAAGGGACAAGCGGTAGAAAATGAATGGATGGATGGATTGATGGCAGTGGCCATAGAAGTTCTGGCAACTGACCTGTCAGTTTTTACCATAAAATATACAGATATTTTTTATAGTGTTTTATTTGTTTTATTCATATTTTGTAAATTCCTGAGAAGCAGCGTCCTCTACAGTGGACAATTGATTATGACCGAGGGGGGGGGGGGGGGGGTTACCCACATATGCGGTCCTCTCCAAGGTTTCTCATAGTCATTCAGATTGACGTCCCACTGGGGTGAGTTTTCCTTGCCCGTATGTGGGCTCTGTACCGAGGATGTCGTTGTGGCTTGTACAGCCCTTTGAGACACTTGTGATTTAGGGCTATATAAATAAACATTGATTGATTGATTGATATTTCTTTTGTCAGAGTTACAGAAGCACTCTGTTTTTAAGGCCCTACTGCAAAAAAAGATATTCACCTTTATGAGAGTGACCTGGTGTTTTTTGGAATCTGCTGCAAAAATGTTAGTTTCTCCCAAGTTATATTCCTGTCATAGATCATGAGGGTGCTGCTTCTCGCATGAAGTCGAAAAGATGCACGATACCCGAGACAGAGGGGAAATCGCACTATCACGGGGAGGACGGTACCATAGCCACTCTCCAGTTACCTGAGGTAACAACTGGTTCAGCTGGTAGCAAGGGGGCTACAGAGGACAGAAATGTTTGGTGTGCCTCATCAATCTTATTATGTAATCGTGATGAAACTAAAAATGCTGATGTCTGAGTGATCCTGGGTTGTTTTTCCCCACTCTGAAGGCTGAATGCTCCTGGTTTCTCAGGATAAGCTCGGGAACGGAGAGAGTTCCCTCTAAGGTAGCGGAGATATAGAGTAGCTTTAGCAGATAAACTGTGAAACGAGAGCGAGCACAGAATTCAGAGCTGTCTGGATTATACCGTTATGAAGGGTGCATTCCTGCGGAGTCTCATGGCTGAGGCCCGTAGCATATTCCACCAGCCAAATGTTTTCTTCTTTGGTGAACCCTAAATGCGCGATCTGTGGTAATTATACTATTACGTGCGCCATCCTCAAAGGCTTGTCAGGCCACGGTGCGAAAACATAACAAGACATGCAATTTGGCCATCAAACCATATGATCAAGGCAAGAGAGGGAAGTGGAATTGACAAATCAAAGGGAAGTGCTGCATTTCTACATTTGCCCAAGCGAGGTGCTTTCCAAGCACATTCCCACACATTAAACGCCACAATTGAGCAGACTAATTTAAATTGATACTTCAAAGGTTTGCCACTTTGGGTGTATTCCAGATACATTTAACGGGTTTACAATTTTCTATCTGAGACAAAATGCCTTCATATAAACTTAGATACAATTTCCATTTTAAGGCATAAAGAGATTATTTGTTAGTGAAGGAATAAATTGAGCATTTCAGATGATGCAAACCTGAAACAAGTGGGCCTCAAATGCAAATCACAAACAAAAGACAGAGAAATTATTTAAGACTGCAAAAGAGCGTTTGGATCAACTGATCAGTTCTGGAACCAAAAAGGGGAAACTTGATCATCTGGAAACACACTTATGCGGGTGCTGTGCTTATCCACAGCAACAAGCTCAGCCCGTACTAGGCCCTGAACAGATAACAAAAACATTTTATGCTTATTTTTTTAAATATAACCCACAGATTTGATGTTCACACTTAACAGCTTACATGATTCAACTGTTTGCTTTGGCTGAGGTCCTTGCTATCCATTAACTTCTAGTTGGGGAGGGAGAGGGTCGTGGGATGTTTTCATAATGACTTTTTACTTCACCATAATCCAAAATTGGATCTAAATCCCCAGAGATTACAAACAGAGTCTACAGTTAACATGCAGACTGGGAGCCAAAATTCACCCAGACAGCACGAGCATTTCTGGCCTGAAAATAAACCGCCTCTCAATGTCTAGCCAAGAGCTGTCCTCCAATTGAACAGTAAATCATCAATGACATTAAAGCCACATTGTCATTAGAAAAATAAAGAGAGCAGTTCATCTGAGGATCAGCAAGGTAGTTTGATTTGTGATGCAGCCTGATCCACCTTCTCATGACCTACAAATGTGAAGGAACAACAAAGTCTCAAATCTAAACTTTTTTTTTTTAATCTGTCATACCTAGCTTCTCTACCTGATCATAAAAACAATAACGGTGGTATTCTAACACGTGATACCAACAGTTACGTGTAACTACCTCCCGTGCCATGCCGTCCCGCATGCTCTGATGTCTTTACAAAAAAAATATATTTCTGTGTTTATTTGTCGAAGACATTTTACACAGGACTGTTTTGTCAGCTTTTTCTGATGCGTCTCTTGTATTGGTCCAAGAGTGCGCAGGTGTACCTATTGTGGTGAATGGTGAATCTATACACTCGTTATGATTTATTGATGGGTTAATTTGTATCGAAACTTTAAGATTCTTAAGGGAACGCCTGTCACTGCCCAAATTACTGAGCTTCCGGATCCGTCAGCTGCATTTGCAACACACATGCGCATATATAGCAAATAGCTGCCGTGCTACTATTGTTTTACAACGTTGAGTTTTACAAAAATAACATATGTGCATTCAAAGCGCTTCAATAACAAAAATATTTTTTGGAAAAATGGAGTACATCAATTATGAGCGTGAAAAAAAAGCTTATTGAGTTACAGCAAATGTAATCACCAAGTATGTCACCCGGATTCAAAGTTAAGATAAAAAGTATACCTTCAAATTTGACAAAAAAAACATTCGAAAAATGCCTATATTTGGAAAAAAAGTAGGGAACGCAAGTGGCTAACTTTTGTCGCACGGCCTGATGGATCAGACAGCGACAACACCTCTACAAAAGGAACCGATTTGCAGGCATACTCAGAAAAGGGTTGGAAAATGTAACCGTGGAGCAAAATTTACACCACAGCATATCCAATACGTACAGTATTATCTAGACCAGTGATTCTCAAACTTCACTCCCTAAGTACCACCATAATGACCAACAGTAAAATACATTAGTGCAGTAGGTCTAAGTATTCATTAAAAACAAGACAGAGGTTTTATTTAACACGTATATTTAATATTTTTGGCCAAGTCCTTCTCCAATAGTGGGGAGGGCCCGCCTGGGGGGCGTGGTGCGATGCCAGGGAGGGTGCATGTGACCTTGAGAAACATGCTTTTTTCAGTACTAGAACATGACAAAGCGTATGTAGCACTTGGCTTCACTGTAACTACGGTGCATACTTGCCAACCTTGAGACCTCCAATATCGGGAGGTGGGGGGTGGGGAGTGGGGGGTTGTCTTGTTCGAGGTTGGGGGGTGGGGGTGTGTGTGTTGTGGGCGGGGGGCGTGGTTGGGGGCGTGGTTATTTACAGCTAGAATTCACCAACTCGAGTATTTCATATATATTTCATATATATATATATATATATATATATGTATGAAATACTTGACTTTCAGTGAATTCTAGCTATATATATATATATATATATATATATATATATATATATATATATATATATATATATATATATATATATATATATATATATATATTTATTTTATTTACATAGAAAAAAAATAAAAATACTTGAATTTCAGTGTTCCGGTGGCTGTCCACCGGAACACAGTATTGTCCTGTTTAACTTCTCCGTTCATGATGAGTATATCATTTCGGCCACCGTGTTCAATGGAGAAGTCTGTTCCACAAAATTTACAGGCAACATACATACCCCTTCCCCTTTCGAACTGTCCTGGATGAACTGAAATTCTTGTTTCCATTCGTTTTGGAACTTGCAAGCATATTTATTCATCTTGCTCGTCGACGGCGTCGCCATGTCTGTAATTTCCTCGTTCTTCTGCTTCGTCTCCTTGTTGTGTGCGCAGTTGTGCACTCTACTCTCTAAAAGCCCTAGATGTTATGACGTCATTGGGCAGGCAAGCTGTTTATATTGTGGGAAAGCGGACGTGAGAACAGGCTGTCCCCACTCAGTCTCAGGTCCGCATTGAGCTGGAGGGGGCGTGGCCTCCAGCTCCGGCTGAATACCGGGAGTTTGTCGGGAGAAAATCTCTGCCGGGAGGTTGTCGGGAGAGGCGCTGAATACCGGGATTCTCCCGCTAAAAACGGGAGGGTTGGCAAGTATGCTACGGTGGGAAACGCGGAAAGGCCTGTGTGTTGTTTCCTTTAATGTTAACAAACTTACAATATTATGCAGAGGTATAATTATAACAATTTTATAGACAAGTTATACTATTTATTGTCATGGTGGAGAGTGGGAGGGCGCAAAATATTTTCTTCTACCTCAGGGGGGCGTAACAGCAAATAATTGAGAAGCACTGCATTACACACAGTTTGAACAGTAACACTGTGTTTGAATATAGGAACATTAAGTATTGTACTTTAATCTAGGGCTGCAACAACTAATCGATTAAATCGATTAACATCGATTATAAAAATAGTTGGCGATTAATTTAGTCATTGATTCGTTGGATCTATGCTATGCGCATGCGCAGAGGCTACTTTTTTCTTTTTTTTCCTTTTTTTTTATAAACCTTTATTTATAAACTGCAACATTTACAAACATTCATTCATTCATGAATACATACAAACAGCTGAGAAACAATAATCAAAATAAGTATGGTGCCAGTATGCTGTTTTTTTTCAATAAAATACTGGAAAGGATAGAAATGTAGTTTGTCTCTTTTATCCGATTATTAATCGATTAATCAAAGTAATAATCGACAGATTAATCGATTATCAAATTAGTTGTTAGTTGCAGCCCTACTTTAATCAAGTGATTCTTCTGCGTAGGGCTGGGAGATATGGCCTTTTTTTAATATCTCAATATTTTTAGGCCATGTCACGATACACGATATATATAGCGATATTTAGCCTTAGACTTGAATTAACACTTGATGCATATAATCACGCCAGTATGATGATTCTATGTGTCTACATTAAAACATTCTTGTTCATACTGTATTAATATATGCTCATTTTAAACTTTCATGCAGAGAGGGAAATCACAACTAAGTCAATTGACCAAAACTGTATTTATTAAAGTTATTAAGCAGTGGCACAAACATTCATGTCATTTCATAACAGAAAGTGTAAGATTGTCAGAGACATTTTAAAACAAGCTATGAGTGCACTTTTGTGCATGATGTCACTAAGATGACATATCAAAACAACACTAAATTAAAGTGCACTTTTTGTACAGAACGCCACTACAATAGTTTAAAACAAATAAAAGTGCACTTTTGTGCATGATGTCACACAAGATATTTGAATAACTGTCAAATAAAAATGAGCTGCATAATAGGAAATCAAATCGCTATGTGGTAGGTTACTGCGGACGTAATCTCAACGGAGATGTTGACATGCGGAGTTTCAAGCACTCTTCATTCTCTAGCGGGTGACTTTTCAAATGATGGTACATATTAGCAGTAATGCTACTTTTTGTAGCAACACTTTTGCCCTACACTTGACAAATTACGGTTGTCTGTTCGACATATTCCCACTTGAAGCCAAACCACCGCCAGACGATGGACCCCGTGCTGATTTTCTTAGGAATTAATTCTTCCTTCATTTGTTACCAGATTCGCACCTTCTTTCTCTCGTATTACCACTCGCACCACAGCTAACGTTACCCATGCTGCTACCTCTCTGCTCCGAGAGGGCGTATACGTATGTGATGTATGTAAGAAGGTGCGCTTGCTGTCTGTGAGAAGGAGAGACAAGAAAGAGTGAAAAAAGCCTTTAGTGCAATGCCTGCAGCTAAAAGCAACCGCGTGAGAACGTATACTCGAATATCATGATATAGTCATTTTCTATATCGCACAGAGACAAACCCGCGATATATAGAGTATATCGATATATCGCCCAGCCCTACTTCGGCGTGTCACTTGATGGAGCTTGTGTACTGTGCCACAGTTTGAGAACCCCTGATCTAGACCTGGGTTTCTTAACCCATTGTTGGGGCGCGAGCATACAGAGCATAATGACGTGTATATTATCTTTATGATGAGCGCATAAGAGTTATCTCAAAAGATGAACACCTACTGTGAGTCTCGACAAAACAGACCCTTACCACAAACATCAATAAAGTTGTTGCAAAGTATCAAGCTTAGACAAAAGTGCATGGAAGGAGATGTACTTGATTGCAAACACTAAATGTTGGCAACTTTGTATCTATAAATGACATAATTAATTAAATAAAAATAGTAATAGTGGATTATTGTAATACATGGTATCCTTGGGTGTTAAAAACAACAACAATGTACACCTAACCGAAAACTGTGGCCACAAACCGGGATAAAAGCTGAACCGTTTCACCCCTAATTCCTAGAGTAATCAATTACTAAAATATTTCATAACGCCCTAACCTGTTCGCTAATCTATTCTGGATCACGTGCCAACGGGTTACAAACCAGCTAACCAAATAAAACAGCATACAAGATGGGGTCAGCAACAGAGACCAAAAACTGTCGTCATGTACAAGTGAGGAGAAAGGCAGTTTGTGAGAGAAGGAGGAGGACTGCGTTTGTGATCGTGCTCCTTTTTAGACCTCGGAGGCAAGAACCGGCAGATTAGAAATCGTGCCATGTCAGGATTGGGAGCATGCTGGGCAACGCAGGGGGGCGCGGGAATACAGAGACGTGGGGCTGGGGGTTGGAGGGCATGATAATTGTGCTATATACATACACACACACACGCTCACTCACACTGGGTGGCTGATGGGTAAACAGGCTGGGCAGGGTGCTGGCAGGGGGAGGGCAGCCTGAGCCTGCTCTTGAATGCTGAACAGAGGATCAGGGACGCCACCGCTAGACTGTCAGGACCCCAAAATGCCACTGCTGTGACTCACTCAGCAATCAGATGCAAAAAGTCAGTGGAAGAATGTTGATTCACGTTGGTGGAAAAATTGTCCTTTTGTAATCGATTTTCTGTCTGGATGTTTGTCTTGGGAGGTGCAACCCCCAGATCATCACTACACAAGATTGTCATAGTGCTCTGTCCAACAAGGAAGGTCTCGCTCGACTCTTCTGCAGGCCATGTCTGCAAAATCATGAGTATTTTTAAAAAACACATGATTTTTTTTCTAGAAGTTACAGTTCACTGCCTACATGTAAACAGTTTATTGCAACTGAAAAAATGTTTGTGGACGATGCATTTGTAAACTAACACCCTCCCCGGATTGTTAATAATAAAATGTAAACAATTAAATGCAGATATTTTTTTCTTATGCCTTCTGATCTCTCTCTCTCTCTCTCTCTCTCTCTCTCTCTCTCTCTCTCTCTCTCTCTCTCTCTCTCTCTCTCTCTCTCTCTCTCTCTCTCTCTCTCTTACTTGCTGTCCATATCCTACTAAGTCAGACCTACACTGTTCCAATATCCATTTCTCTGTTCTCAATTGTTGATGACTGATGGTAACAACCAAACCTACCCCCCCCCCCCCCCCCCACACCCCGGATAATTCAATGTGATTATCTTGTGTGATGACTATATTATGATGATAGTATATATCTGATAGTATATATCTGTATCATGAATAAATTTAAGTGGACCCCGACTTAAACAAGTTGAAAAACTTATTCGGGTGTTACCATTTAGTGGTCAATTGTACGGAATATGTACTTCACTGTGACACCTACTAATAAAAGTCTCAATCAATCAATCAAAATGTGCCGAACGATTAGCCACGGATCGGTATCGGCCGATTTCTATGAAAAAGTATTTGACCGCCGTTCCTGATGAATTCTTTTCAATGCCAATCACAATCCCCGATCCCCTCTGGCTAATACAAGAGTATACACCAGACCTGGGCATTCTGCGGCCCGCGGGCCGCATCCGGCCCTTTGTGCGTCCCTGTCCGGCCCGTGTGAGGCCAATTATAAATTACAAAATAAATTTTAAAAAGTATCTATGTCGAGTGTGCAATACAACGGTGCTGCTTTTGTTTTGAAAATCGTTATTTGTATTACTTCCGTGTGGACGTATGCGTGTGCGTGATTGTGAGTGAATGTGAACAGCTGCAATCACAAATTACAAAATAAAGTTGAAAAAACATCTATGCCGTGCGCGCAATACAACTGTGCTGCTTTTATTTTGGAAAGTATTATTTATGGGCGTATGTCCGTGTGTAACCTGCGAGTGAAGGTGCACATGCAGCGACAAGTGATGCACGGTTTACACCCGAGACGCTAAAAAGAGAAAAGTTGATGACGAATGGCATGTTTTCAACAAGACATGGACTGCCAAGCAACGTTCCCTCTAAGGTGCGCGCCTGCGCAATTGCGCACTGCTCAAGCGTCCGCTGCGCACAGCAAATATATGCCGCGCACCAAATCAAATCCCATCTGAATTCTAAAAAAAATAAACATATTTATTCTATGTAATTTTGCAATGCAACTTTGAGTGACAGTGACAACAAGCGGCCCTAACGGTGTTCGTCAACACCGTTCAATTGAACACCGTTCAATTATTGTAACGTCTATCGAGATGCTTCGAGGACAGGAATTATATCGATCACTTTATTGAGCAAAACTGTTTATATTCCGACATAACCACACCAAAAACATGAGTAAAACACTTCTATCTCGAAAAACTAGTCATTTTCTGCCGTACAAACCAGGCCAAAACCAACTTGTCATCTGTCACCAACACGCATACCACTAAACCACTGGTGCGTTTATGGCCACACAAAAAGTTGGACAACTCAAACACCACACAAAGTTACACTATGACTCCTCAGTCATACGTGTGCTTATTTTACTGTCATTTATTAGTAATTTTAATTTATTTATATTAGTCATGGAATGCTGTTACACACACTATGTTGAAGTAATACTATTATTATTAATTATTATTATTATTATTATTATTATTATTATTATTATTATTATTTATCTTACGGTATATATCAAAAATAATATTGAGCAAAATTTAATTGAAATATTGTCGATGTGGCCCTCCAGCAGTGCCCGGGTTGCTAATGCGGCCCCCGGTAAAAATTAATTGCCCACCCCTGGTATACACCAAGCTTAAGTGTAAATGGTACCGTTTTGCATCACAAAGTAAGCAGCTATTAACATGCAATTAACAAATAGATTAAGTAGAGTATAAAGAGAAGATAATATAACAACAACTGTTTGTGTGTCTGCATTGTAACAGTCTGTACAGGACATCTAAGAAGACGCCGGATCAATCCATATATTTGTGGTGTGGATACCAGAGGCAGCATCAGTATATAATGGGAAAAAGAATAATCCGTTAGTTGTAATATTTTTAATAATTTTGTTGTCGTTTTTGGTAATGTTTCAAACTCAGGGAATAATTCATTGGACACAGGAGGGCTTTAAGGGTATATAAACCAAAGGATTTAAATGTAAAGTAATTTTTGTTTAGTTATTGTGTACTATTTACTTTGTTTTGCTCACAGAATTATATGTAATAAAATAAAATAAGGAATTAGTTTAAATAGTGTGTTGATATTGTTGAACTGTCTGTCAATAGCACTCACTACAAATAAATTTAAAAATTTACAGTAAATATATGTAATTAGTATCAGTATTGGTAACGGCGGATCTCACTCATGAATGATCGGTATTGAAATCGGCAGCATAGATCCCTGATTGGAACATCTCTAGTTATGTTATGCTGTGATATGTTATAAGGTGCTTACCTGCACACAGTCATGCACAGGGTGCCACATGCAAAAGCCCCCAGCACACTGCTCATTAGGCTTACACTGTGGGCAGGTGAGATTGTGGGAAGAATATGCATTGTCAGGCGAGCTAGTAGAGTGAAGATCGGGTATCCAGGAGGATGGGCCACCTAAACATACAGACATGAGAGTGGGTAAGAGTTTAAAGGTCAGGTCAAAAATTAAGTATTGTCAACTAAAACTTTGTGTCAATTAATATGGGTATAGTCTTTGTTGAGTTCAAAGACCTTCAAGGCAGCTATTGCAATACTCTCTACATTCCCTCTGGCCCTACGATATGATACCAAAGGAGGTAGTGTAGTATTTAATGTAGCTAAGCCTGGAGCTGGTATATAATTGATCCAGTACAGATTTTTGTCTGTCTTTTGCCTAATGTCAAACAGGGAAGACTTCAGCACCTGGGGTAACGTGGTCCAGATGAAAAAGCGGCTGGCCAGAAATTTGAAGGTTACTGGTTCGAATTCAGCTTACACCATCCTAGTCATTGTCGTTGTGTCCTTGGGAAAGAAACTTCACCCACCTTACCCCCAGTGTCACCTACACTGGTAAATGTAGCTTTAGGGCCAACCCCAATCAACCCGCTTGACTTACTTTTATCCCTATCCCTAAATGTTGCACGTTCCCCTGAGGGTAGTGGTGTCCCAATTACTCTTTGCTTATAGGGGTAGTGGGCATAACGAGGGGTATCACAAACATATGTATAATTTTGCATGGATTTCCTTTTTATAGGGTTGTAATAATAACAGTGACTGTATGTTTGAACAGTTAACATAAGATCATGTCAGTTTAATGTCTTTAAAGTATTTAAAGTAAAGTGGTGAATGATAAAAAAATGTTTTAATAATCTCAACCGTTAACTCCATTGCTGCCGGATTCTGTCGAATTTGGCTGCTTCCTCGAAAAAAACTACCAGTAGCTTTCTGACACTGTAATAGTCTACATGCTTACTAGTCAGAAGATTCAATGAAAGAAACACAATTTAGAATTACTACACTTACTTGTATAAGAAGCAGCTGCTTTTCGTTTGAGGCAAATCTTAGGAAATATTTGAATTTGCGCGCATGCTCAGTAGCATTGGGGAGCAGATATTGGTAGGGAGCAGACATCGACAGAACACTGGGTTTATTTTTATGGTGAGAAGCATGTGCAAACATAACTACGTAGTCACTTATGTGCCTGAACCTAAACTATGCAGTGACATAGCAAGTACTGTCCCAATTCCATGGGAAGATTAAAAAGCTCTACCCCTTGTTGCTTTATTTCCAGGGTGCAGTAGTAGGGAGTGAACATTGGGTTTGGGTCTAAGTAGATCATGGGTTTCTCAACGTAAAGCACTTTGATTTTAAAAAATAGCACTATATAAATATAATTCACTTCACCCTGACACAGAAATGGTTGGATGGATCACATCGCAGACTTCTCCTCCTTACACTTTTTTACTTGTCTTTCTCTGGCCTCTTCCCAAGGACAGTGCAGCTCCAGAGAGCACACGGTACAACGTGATCTTCGCCCGCTCTAGCCCCAGCCCCCGAAACCACCACTGAGCTGCAAGTCATTCGCGTCTGGGGGATCTCGGCAATTAGCCGCTAAGTCTCCTTTGCCCTGATAAGGACTCAGTCATTAAAGATTCATTTCCTGGAGTTGATAACGTGAGTCGTGCTGGCAGAAAGAAGGGACATCACTTCAAATGAAGACCGAGCTGAAAGATGCATTAGGCACAGGTCAAGGTTTAAATATACTTCAAAACTGCATCACCAGGTTGAGGTGGGCTTGGGGATACGATGTTCAGCAATAATCGACAATGAGGAAGTCAGCTACGACATGAGGATGCAGGATAGCGGAGGTACAAAAGTCTGAGTGAAGAAAGGCAAAAAGAACTCTTGGGATTGAACTATAAAGGAAGGACAGCAGTCTTGGGCCCGGGGTGGCCTGCAAGGCCTTTGGGGAGGACTACGAGGCAGAGGGGCAGGCCACACGGACTGCAGCACTAACGCCAGGATTACTGGCATAGTGACACCGACACAGCCTCCCTAAAAGGATCACAGCGGCATAATAAACTTTATTAAATAATAAAACTTATTATAACTGTTAACCCGATTTAGTTCATTCTTTGCGGCTTACACACACACAAAAAAGAGGGGTGGATATAATAAGCCTCATACCGTACATAAGGCAAAGCCTACAAAAGCCATCGCCCTACTATTGACTTTAATTGGATTTGAAAAAGGGGTTGCAAATTATGGCATTCTCTACTTGCAACTTAGTAAAATAAATGTAAAGAAAAGAAGGGCGAAACCTGTGGACTGAAAGTGAATTAATCTGCTTTCTGCCCATGCTTAATTAAACTTCCTTAATGCTTCTAAGAGTTAATGAATGAAATGATTAAACAATAGAGCTAATACTTACCCCCAGCTCACAGGCAGTGGTGATCAACTCTCCTGTAAAAAAGAATGGGGGAGGAAATTAATGTAAACCCAATAATTATTATTAAGACACAAGTCTGCTCCCAAAGTTTTCCCAAATCAAATACTTGCACTGGGGTTTTGCATTAATTTACCAGGATCAAAACCTGCAAATCTTCCCAGTGTGACATTTCCTAAGCGGCACGCTCATTCTCTTCAGCGCTTGCCTCTCCCTTGATGCCTCCCCTCCCGTTACCCAGCACGTACAAACACACACACACCATTAGACACCCTCTCCAATGCACTGTCACACTAAAACACACATATGCTGATCTGAGAATAATGCTTCCAGTCCCATCCTCCCTGTGCATGGGGGTCTTTCTTCTGCCACTCTCTGCCAGTGTCTCAGTGTCGCCTTCAGTCCGTCGGGCACAAACAGAAAAAGGCGACGCTGCTGACAGTTACAGAATGAGGTAAGCTGCAAAAATAAGAGGCGGCTGCACAATTTCTTGACAAGCTCTGTGTGAGGCACAACACAGAATGAAAAGAGTCCACCCCCCCTCCTTACCTCCACAAAGTTATTTGAGCAAGCTTTAATGTAGCTGGGCACAAATGAGTTTGTGCCAGGATATACCCAGAGCATTTCAAATTATGCTGATTTCTCACCCAATGTTTATATCTCCCACTCATGAAAATTGAAATTTTGTTCAGATTACCAGACACTGATAAATGTTTGAGTTTAACACAGCACCCTCTGCTGGCACCAAAGAGAAACTCCTGTATCTGCTCTACAGTGAGGTAAAAAAAAAAAAAGGAATTGAAAAATATCAGCAAGGTTTCAAGGGGGCCCTTTTGCGAGTTCAGGTGGCATTGCAAAATAGATTTGACCAACTTTAAGATGTAGGTTTTTTTACTACATAGAAATTCTGTAAAAATGCAAGAAAACTTACAAATGGTATTATTAGATGTTATAAAACTGAAAACCTCACTTTTTCATGACTGTACCACATCATCAAGAATTCATTGTTTTTGTTGAAGAAAATATATTTACCTTATCAATATTAGCCATTCTAAAATGTACAACATTCATAGTTTATTTTATTAGTTGAATGTTTTGTTTGGTTTGAGAAAATCTCTTCACTACATCACTGTAAGGCATTTCATGAGTACATGAGATATGATGGCTGTAATTGTAATAATTGTAATTGTAAAAACTCAAATATTGTGTTGAACTAGTGAGTCATTTAGTAAAGTAATGGATGTAAGATTGCATTCCTGGTATCTGCTACAAGTTTGTTCAATGAAGCGTTGTATTACATGTAATCTTAATAAACTCATACTGTAATAGCGGTTGCCGATATGAAGGAGGCAGAATGATTGTGTGCAAGTCAGCCTTTTATTGGTTTTCACAAAACTGTCACTGTATAGCTAAGAGGCAGGAGCGTGACGCACACTCACGAGAACAGCTATTTGAACACTTCCTCGTTTCTTCTTCGCTCCCAGACCAGGTCGAACACTGCGGCAAGCCCACCGCTTTCCTCTGCAGCCCACCCCTAATTACAGTTCACTACACAATATTCACATGGCTACAATACTTAACAGTGCTTTTTAGGCAACTTGGCCATGCAGCACTAGATCTAGTACAAGTTAGTGGGTTTAGTATTTGAAATCATGATTAAAATCATGGGACATAATATTTACTGGTCATGAGGAATATAATCATGAAACAGGACTTGTGTTTCAGCACCTGTGTTGCCACAAGACTCCCTATCTACTGATTACGTTCACCCTCTTTACCGCCTCACTAGTTAACCTATAGCAGCGTTTCCCTTTAATGTAACTAAATGTGGCGTACCGCCACGGTAAAATCAGAGGCGCCACAGCTTGAATTTTTTTATTTATTTTTTTATTTACATGAATCCAAATTTAAGTAACATAATGTATTGTAGCCTCCAGAAGAAGTTACACAGAGTCCGATATGCTTTTTTTTTTTTTAACTTTTATTGCCAATCTCATGCTAGGCCCAATTCTCACAGGTTCGTCTCCGTGCTTCCCCGGACACA
This sequence comes from Entelurus aequoreus, assembly GCF_033978785.1. Classification (NCBI taxonomy): domain Eukaryota; kingdom Metazoa; phylum Chordata; class Actinopteri; order Syngnathiformes; family Syngnathidae; genus Entelurus; species Entelurus aequoreus. Next base: position 76,702,937 of record NC_084733.1, on the reverse strand, counting down.
CAACAACACTTCCTCATTCTCCGCCAATTTGCTTCTAGGCACAAACGGTGTATTTGGGTTAATGGGGAAAATAAACATCAAATAAAAACCACACAAACATAAAACATCACCACCAGCAGGTCTCTACAGTATGAAAGTTAAAGTACCACTGATAGTCACACACACTAGGTGTGGTGAAATTACTCTCTGCGTTTGACCCATTCCCTTGTTCCACCCCTTTGGAGGTGAGGGGAGCAGTGAGCAGCAGCGTTGGCCACGCTCGGGAATCATTTTGGTGATTTAACCCCCAATTCCAACCTTTAATACTGAATGGATATATATAGCCTGTTATTTGCACACTATTGACTAGTGATGCACCGAAAATTGACCACAGAAAACAACGCTGCCGAAACTGGATGTTGTGATACAGTAAACAATACACGGGATTGTCTGGAGCATAGTCAGCATGTCTGCGATGTGGATGTAACTTTAATATATGCCAGACATAAACGCAGTCAGCGATCTGCAAAATGTGCAAATAGTGGCGGCTTTCAAGGAGAGAAAGTCCAACTGGAGCAGCGCGAAGCAAGTGTGACGTCATGCTCGCTGCAGCTCGCTTTTCGTTGGGGAAATCGAAGGACAGAAATAGAGTCTCTAAACACAAGTACATGCTATAATAATATCGGAAAAATATGCTACATTTGTTGCTAGTCATTTTCAATAAAGAAACAAATCACAAAGGGTCTCTAGACCAGTGCTTCTGAACCTTGTTGGAGGTACCGAACCCCAACAGTTTCATATGCGCATTCATGCGCATTCACCGAACCCTTCTTTAGTGAAAAATTTTTTAAAAAAAATTTCAAATTCAAGACAAAAGTTATGTTTTTTTACTGGTGCACAAAATGAACCGTGCATGAACATCACCTTGTTCAAACCAACACAGTGCATGAACTCACAACAAATTACACACCTGCAAATCAGATGGAAAATTAGAGGGAACATTGTTTGGGGGTATCCATAATACGGCGATAGGGAGAAGTTTTTATTTACACGAAGAGTCGGGTGCGTCTTGACCTCCGCGGCGGAGGCTCCGCCGAACCCCTGAGGCCGACTCACCGAACCCCTAGGGTTCGATCGAACCCAGGTTAAGAACCACTGCTCTAGACACTTCTCAACAAAGTACATTGTACAAAAATCAGCAACAATAGAAAATAGAGCAAAACATTATAATATAAACATATATGTAAATACTAATTAATAATAACAGATTTGTTTTTAAATGTAGGTAAAATGTTTTGCCTTTTTAAAGAAAATCTTATAACAAATTATGCAAATTATATGATGGTGTCATGGTGACCACACCCCCATCGCGCCCCTAACCACGCCCCCACTGCCACAGGTATCTTGGCAATCTAGGGGAAACCCTGTATACTATAATGCGGTCCAAAATCGACACTTTTTGAATCATTCCAAAGCATTCTCTCTTTGATTTTTCAACGCTTCACACGCAGGCTAGCTTAGCCTAGCTTTGTTAGCTCCGAAAACATAGCCACTCCGGCGCCAGCATAAACGCAAATATGGCTTCATGTAACAATTGCACACTTCTCTTAGAGAGGTTGTCCTTGCTTGAGGGACGTGTCCACATGTTAAAGCAGAATAATAAGATACAGTTAGACAGCTTGGACATGCCAAATAGCGCAGGCTGCACTAGGCCTACAGCGTGGCCAGCGTACCAAGCAGCCGGCTGGCCACGGTGACAAGTCAGTTAGTGTACTGCACTCTCAGACTGTACTTGACTATAAGCAGCCAGCTAACTACGGTGCATCGGAGAACGGCCGAGTTAGCGGTTTTATACAGAAATTTTTAAAAAAGTACCACTTTGCCTAGAAAAATAGCGGAATTTCGCTATATAGCGGACATCTGGGTAGGGTTGTACTGGTATACCGGAACTAATAAAGTACAAGGTATTAATTAATTAGAAAAGGTACTATACTGCATTTGAAAAATACCGTGACTTTTTTTTATGCGCCCGATGGCAGGCCGAGGCCAATGTCGCAAGTCAACATCAACACACGCACAGACCACTTGCAAGCAGAAACAGTTTGGAGACAGAAGAGGGAGATTGGACATATTTTGGCTTTAAAACTAACTGGCACTATAAATCTGGCGCTACAAACAATGAACCCCCACTCTTCAAACGGTGCTTTAAAGCATAGCTTCCTTATTTTAGAAAAAGCATCGAAGTTTGCGGGAAGCGTTGCAGTGTTTGTCTGTTGTTTTCTTCTTCTACTTCTTAAAGGCCTACTGAAACCCACTACTACCGACCACGCAGTCTGATAGTTTATATATCAATGATGAAATCTTAACATTGCAACACATGCCAATACGGCCGGGTTAACTTATAAAGTGCAATTTTAAATTTCCCGGGGAACTTCCGGTTCAAAACGCCTTTGAGGATGACGTATGCGCGTGACGTAGCCAGTAGAACACAGGTATGGCTTCCCCATTGAAGCCAATACGAAATAGCTGTTTTCATCTCATTATTCCACAGTATTCTGGACATCTGTGTTGGTGAATCTGTTGCAATTTGTTCATTGCATTATGGAGAAAGAAGCTGAGCAAGCAAAGAAGAAAGTTGGTGTGAAGCGGAGTATTTTGCGAGGGAAGTCAGCAACACAACACAGTCGGTGTTTCATTGTTTACATTCCCGAAAGATGCAGTCAAGATCGAAGAACTCGGACAACAGAGACTCTTACCAGGAGGACTTTGACTTCGTTAACAGACGCAGACGCGATACCGTGAGTACGCTTCCAAACATTTGATCGCTTGCTATAACTAGCTCGAGCTAGTAGCTAGTAGCTAGGAGCTAGCATAACAAACACCTAGGTGTTTGTTATGCGGGATTAATTTGTGGCATATTAAATATAAGCCTGGTTGTGTTGTGGCTAATAGAGTATATATATGTCTTGTGTTTATTTACTGTTGTAGTCATTCCCAGCTGAATATCAGGTCCCACCCGCGCGCTTCCAAACATTTGATTGCTTGCTCGTACGTGCGTGTCATGTACGTAACTTTGGTTAAATATATAAGCTTTATGAACCTTGGGTTAGGTGAACGGTTCTTTAGGCTGAGTGAGTGTGTGTGTTGTGCAGGTGTTTGAATTGTATTGGCGGGTTATATATACGGGATCCCGTCCATATTACCCGCTCGAGCTGTAACTAGCTCGAGCTAGTAGCTAGTAGCTAGGAGCTAGCATAACAAACACCTAGGTGTTTTTATGTGGGATTAATTTGTGGCATATTAAATATAAGCCTGGTTGTGTTGTGGCTAATAGAGTATATACTGTATATGTCTTGTGTTTATTTACTGTTTTAGTCATTTCCAGCTGAATATCAGGTCACCCCCGGCTCTCACAGCATCTTCCCTATCTGAATCGCTTCCACTACCCACTAGTCCTTCACTTGCACTTTACTCATCCACAAATCTTTGTTCATCCTCGCTCAAATTAATGGGAAAATCGTCGCTTTCTCTGTCCGAATCTCTCTCACTTCATGCGGCCATCATTGTAAACAATAGGGAACTTTGCGTATATGTTCAATTGACTACGTCACGCTACTTCCGGTAGGGGCAAGCCTTTTTTTATCAGATACCAAAAGTTGCGATCTTTATCGTCGTTGTTCTATACTAAATTCTTCCTAAAAAATATGGCAATATCGCGAAATGATCAAGTATGACACATAGAATAGATCTGCTATCCCCGTTTAAATAAAAAAAATTAATTTCAGTAGGCCTTTAAGGGTTAACCAGTGTTGGCAGTTCATGAACTTTTGATATATCGCCCCCTACTTTGAGGCAGAGGTACTTGCTGCCTCATGGCCTGCCTTTTCCCCGTGGCAACAAGCACACGCCCCCTCGCACGCACACGCTCAATACACTTTGTGTGTAGCCGTGGAGGCACCACCTGTGTCTGCCTCACTTCTCGTCTGCCGCATTATTTTAATCAGGAACCACGGAATTTCCGCGATTTTGACCATGAAAATTATCAAAAGATACAAGAACCACACCAAAATCACATAGAAAGCATAGACCAAAAGAAAAATATTAAAACGTATTTTATTGTATTACTTCGTTTTTAAACATCTCATTGTTAAGCCTTTTACCTCCCTGGTGGCAAGGTGAGGCACTGCCTCACTTGCCTCCCCTGACAGCACGTCACTGGTGCCTATTACATTTTAATATAAGTGTAGATAGAACATGTTAAAACAGAAAGTAAGCATATATTAACAGTACATTAACAAATAGATTAATAATCCATCCATCTGCTACCTCTTGTCCCTCATAATTTCCATAAAATAATAGAATGGGAAATGACACAATATGTTACTGCATACGTCAGCAGCCAAATAAGTAGCTTTGTAACACGTTTGCTTGCTTACAACTAAAAGAGAAGTGGTCTCGTATGTTCACTTTCTTATTTATTGACAACATTGTTCTTTGATTGCAATAAGAAACGTACACTACCGTTCAAAAGTTTGGGGTCACCCAAACAATTTTGTGGAATAGCCTTCATTTCTAAGAACAAGAATAGACTGTCGCATTTCAGATGAAAGTTCTCTTTTTCTGGCCATTTTGAGCGTTTAATTGACCCCACAAATGTGATGCTCCAGAAACTCAATCTGCTCGAAGGAAGGTCAGTTTTGTAGCTTCTGTGACGAGCTAAACTGTTTTCAGATGTGTGAACATGATTGCACAAGGGTTTTCTAATCATCAATTAGCCTTCTGAGCCAATGAGCAAACACATTGTACCATTAGAACACTGGAGTGATAGTTGCTGGAAATGGGCCTCTACACACCTATGTAGATATTGCACCAAAAACCAGACATTTGCAGCTAGAATAGTCATTTACCACATTAGCAATGTATAGAGTGTACTTCTTTAAAGTTAAGACTAGTTTAAAGTTATCTTAATTGAAAAATAAGGACATTTTAATGCATACTTGCCAACCCTCCCGTTTTTAGCGGGAGAATCCCGGTATTCAGCGCCTCTCCCGACAACCTCCCTTCTCCCGACAAACTCCCGGTATTCAGCCGGAGCTGGAGGCCACGCCCCCTCCAGCTCAATGCGGACATGAGTGGGGACAGCCGTTCTCACGTCCGCTTTCCCAGCAGCTTGCCTGCCCAATGACGTCATAACATCTACGGCTTTTAGAGAGTAGAGTGCACAACAAGCAGAGAGAGTTCTTGGTTTCTTATGTGGGTTTATTGTTAGGCAGTTTCATTAACGTCCTCCCAGCGCGGTAACAACACACAACAACAGCAGTCACGTTTAGTCTACTGTAAAGCAGTTCGTCTGCCGTAAACAGCAATGTTGTGACACTCTTAAACAGGACAATACTGCCACCTACCGGATAGCCTGCAGAACACTGAAATTCAAGTATGTCTTTTATTTATATGTAGGGATGATGTTTGATAAGAAATTATCGAGTTTGAGCCTATTATCGAATCCTCTTATCGAACCGATTCCTTATCGATTCTCTTATCGAGTCCAGATAGGTTGTTGGGGACGGCGTGGCGAAGTTGGTAGAGTGGCTGTGCCAGCAATCGGTAGGTTGCTGGTTACTGGGGTTCAATCCCCACCTTCTACCATCCTAGTCACGTCCGTTGTGTCCTTGGGCAAGACACTTCACCCTTGCTCCTGATGGCTGCTGGTTAGCGCCTTGCATGGCAGCTCCCTCCATCAGTGTGTGAATGTGTGTGTGAATGGGTGAATGTGGAAATATTGTCAAAGCGCTTTGAGTACCTTGAAGGTAGAAAAGCGCTATACAAGTATAACCCATTTGTTGTATATGGAAAAAAACACACAATATTTGGTTTACCAAAAGCTCACTTTTATTATATATAAAAAAAAAAATCTAATAAATAAATAAATATTGACTGTTACCCCGCTAAAAAAATAAAATTAAAAAAATAAATATTGACTGTTGTTACCCAAAGTATATTAAGTGGGATTTTTCAGAAAAACAAATATATACAGTAACACAAAAACAAACTGTCTCTGTGATCACTATATGTGTATAAATAATAATATAGTGTTAAATAAAATCAGTCCCTTGGGCAGAAAACTGAAAATAATACAGCTCTCCAAAAAGTGCACTTCTGCTGCTATTTGACATAACTGTTTGTTATGATGCTTTGACATTTTTGCACTTTATTTCTTTATTGAAAGAAAATTCTATGAAGAGAAAAGTTGTTTGCAAATGTGGTTACAATGGTAAAAAATGAAAAGTTAAAGCTAAAAAAAGAAATACACTTTATTGAGTTAAAATCTTTCTTTTTAGGGGGAAAGATGTGATGTTATGAGCTAGGGAATATAACAACTACACTACCCAGCATGCAACGGGAGTGACGAGCATGCGCGGTAGCCCCGAAAAGTGTTGTTGGATGTCGTCACCTGTGAAAGTAAACGTCAAGAACTCAGCCAACACGCCTCGTCTGCATTATTTATAATTAGACAGACAACACATATACAGTGTGATTTTGTTTTGTTCACAAGGAAAGAAAAACAAAAGTTAAAAAAGGGAGATGTCATATATGTTGTATATATATGTATGTGCTGCGGTTGCTTTAAGAACGTTGTGACAGCTGCCGTAAAGGAGGTGCGTTGCTAGCCTGGTTGCTGTTTCCGGTTGGTCGTAAAAGTGTTCGTCATGTGTTTGTACCCTGTTTAAATCTCTCAGTAAAGTTATTCATTGGATTATACCTTTTGTTTTGAACTTTGTTATTCCATTGTTTTTCCTGCTTTCCCTATCTGCGCCTAATGACTGAGCTACGTGACGTAAATTCTTGTGATGTCTCAAGGGGCATTTCTGGTCGTGATGGGATTCGTTCCGAGGGATTCGAATAAAGAATCAACTCTTTTTCTTTACTATAGTGGTCTCGATAACGGGTACCGGTTCTCAAAAAGGGATTCGAGTCCGAGGACTCGGTTCTTTTCTTATCGAACAACCGGGAAAACCGGTTTCGAGTATCATCCCTATTTATATGTATAATAAAATAAAAAATAAAAATAAAATATATATATAGCTAGAATTCACTGAAAGTCAAGTATTTCATACATATACATATATATATATATATATATATATATATATATATATATATATATATATATATATATATATATATATATATATATGTGTGTGAAATACTTGATTTGGTGAATTCTAGCTGTAAATATACTCTCCTCTTAACCACGCCCTTGGCCACGCCCCAACCACGCCCCCCGCCCCAAACACGCCCCCCCGCCCCCCGACCACGCCGCCCCCCCGCCCCCCCACCTCCCGATATTGGAGGTATCAAGGTTGGCAAGTATGTTTTAATGTGACCCCAAACTTTTGAACGGTAGTGTATGTCTAATATACCATAAGTTTTTCTGTTAAACTAAAGCCAATAATGACATTTTTTGTGGTCCCCTTTATTTTGAAAAGTTTTGAAAAGTATCAAAAAGTATCAAAATACATTTTGGTACATTACCAAAATATTGGTCTCAGGACAACCCTACATGTAGGATGCCTGACTATCCGAACGTCAACACAACTGTAGCCTCATTTACTGCATTAACAAAAAAGCATGAAACTATTTGATTGAACAGAAATTATTTCTGACTTTGAATTAGCGATTTTCCGAGCAGGGGTTTATGCTGCCGATTCTGAGTAAAATCAGCCAATACCAATACCATCCGATATGCTGTAAATTTTAAAATGTATTTATGGTGAGTGCTATTGACATTTTAAAAATACCAACAACATTTAAACTAGTTCCTTATCCTCTTTCATCACAAACAATTGTTTGAACAAAGCCAAATTAATAGTACATAATAACTAAACACATTCAAAAACTACTATTGCTTATTGAAATAATTTTTGCTCTCAAAGTCCTCCTGTGTTCAGGGACATATTCCCTCAGTTTGTAAACATTAACAAAATCAAAAAGAGAAACTAATATCGATCTAATCACTGTAGTATTGATCATATAGTAATAAATGTTTTCTTTCATTCTTTCTTTTTCTTAGTTTATTTCGAACATGAACACACTTACAGTATAATACTGTATATCACACTCAATTTCATATAATTTATTTTTACATCATGTCCAAAAAGGAGTAGGAAGAAGCAAAGCTTATTTAATCCTTCCCCTTTCCCACTTGAGAGCGTTTACAAATACATATGTTAATATACTGTCTTCTTTTTGTAACACAATTACATCAGTGAATGATTAACACAGCAGTTCTTGCAATATATAATTAAGTCACTCATGATAAACATACTGAGATGAAGAATATCCCGTTTTAATTAAGGTTGAAAGTATTTCTCATAATTTTTCTTCTTTGTACTTTGTAAGCACTATTAATTTGAACAAGCTCTTACACTGGATCATATCAGTACATTGTTTAACTTATTTACTTAATCAATTCCATAGTTTAATTCCACATACTGATATGCTAAAGGTTTTTAGTGTTGTACGAGCATACTACCCTTGGTGTGGACACCAATTTATGGATGATCCACGCTTATACGTGTCGTGTACATGCAGACTGTGACAATGCTGACACACCAACAGTTATATTATTCTCTCTCCAGACTCTTATTCATCTACTTGTTTATTTACTGTAAATAACTGCTTACTTTCTGCTATAACGTGATGCCAGCTACACTTTTTAAACTTTACTAAGCACTTATTTCTATGTGTTGTTTAAATCTAACTTAGCGATTAGCTTAGATAATAGCATGCCTGCTCCTGCTTGCTCTCGGTGCAAAACGTGTTGTCTTAAAGCTTGATAATGATACTTGATATGGCTGGGCGATATGGACGAAAAAGTATATCTCGATATATTTTTACTTAAACTCAATATTCGATATACTGTATATCTCGATATATTTTCCGGTGAAAGTATACATAACAAGATATACATTTTTGAGCGAGATTCACTGAAATTGAACTGAATGACAACTGTACTGTAAACAGTCTGTGGCACTTTTATTAACCCACTTAGTCAAGATGTGTATTAACAGCATAGAAAATAAACTGTTTAAGTAGCACAGAATTAAATAACACAAATAAAATACAAAAATATTATTTCTACGTAAAATAAATAACATAGCTGTGCAAATAATACAAAAAGTATCAAACTCAGATAAAAAATACATTTGTAGGCAGGCACTTTTTAATTCCCAGTCGACGATGTAATGGACTGTCACACACGTACGGTTCTGGTCAGCGCCAAGTAAGTGGCTTGACTTAATTTTGCGGCTATGATCTTCCTCACTTCGTCATACATTTTTGGCAGCATTCCTCGTGCGAAATATGCCCGGCTTGGCAACTGGAGAACAGTTCTGATTTGGGCTTACATGGTAAACAACTGAAATTAATGTTTTATCCGGACGCAAACATTTGTCCAAATGTGGCCAATTAGACGCATTGTGGATTTCCTGGACGTCGTCTACATCGCTAAAAGAAAAATCTAAGGAAGAGAATCCCTCTGCCATCTTCCACTAGTTTTTTTAAATATATAAATCGCCCGCTTGAAAATTCCCTCTTCTCTTCTTTGACTCTCTCGTCGTCATTTGGGATGTCTGTTGTGATTTCCCTTCCTGGTTCGATGACCCGCCCTATCTTGCCTCTGATTGGCCTTTCCTTAATGTTTTGCTCTAATCCTAACCAATCGTGACTCATCATAGTAAACAACCAACCAATCATGGATGTTCTTATACATCCAAACACGTCTTGGAAGGAGGAAGGGGAGGGGTTTAGTAGCCCATGGAGTTTTGAGAGGGAGTGGGAAAAGAGGGAGAACAAGAAACACAACAAATAAGCGGTGTTTGGTCATTTTACCGTGAAATAAATTATATCGATATTACATAATAATGTGTTAATTCCACGACTGTATATATCGGTATCGGTTGATATCGGTAATTAAGAGTTGGACAATATCGGAATATCGGATATCTGCAAAAAAGCCATTATCGGACATCTCTACTTAAGATACTAAGAAGTGCAGTGTATTTGCCACAATGGAGGTGATCATTATTAACTTAGGTGAGTGGCTCCACAGTTTGTGGAAATACACAATTAGCTGCTAGCCCGTCAGCCGGGGGACTAAAAATTATAATATAATATTAGCCAGAGGTGATCAGCAATAATAGGCATTAATCGACAATGGCAATCAAAGTTTTTTAAGAACATCGTCCGATACTGATGGGTGGCCCATCAATTTGCACATCCTTACTTTTAATTTAGCAAGCTATATAGTGAGTGTCTGCTTTCTCAAATTCACACAAAAAGAGACATTTTACAGGACCGCTGCGACACTGAACGCCTTACGTATTTTGCAACCTTGCCTCTACAGTGATTTAGTGCCTACATTTCCCCAAACTCTTATCAGTTTAATGGACCATGAAGTCAAAACTCCTCCACCTGCACGGCTTAAACATTTTCACAGCTCCATTTCACCTGGCACCAGCCGCCAGCAACTTGCCACCGCTTCCCTCATCACTCTTTCCCGTCCTTCGCTGGCTTCTCGTTTCCCCTTCCAGTGGTGGCACACTTTTACACCATTCAATACAAAAAATCTAACTAAGTGAACTAAAGCATCTCGCAGTGAGTCAGTTCTGCAGCCCTACTCGACTAAAAAGGGAAGATATGGACTCGACGGGAGAGCGGCAAAGGGAGCCAAGAGTCTTTGTGATAGTGGAGCATGGGCACCCACACCGGTCTTCCCATAATCCGCATCATTTCCACACTCCACATTCCGAGACAACAGTGTGCCCGCGGGCCTGTGCTCAAACTTCTCCAGGGCACATCACACCTAAAGAGATTAGGACACGGAGACGGAGACCTGGGGAATTCAGCTGGCACTATCAGAGCAGGCATCCTTCACCATCCCTAAACACTGTGGAGAAGGGGCTGGCCATTTTTTCAAAGCACCCAACCCCCCTTCCATTTTACCATCCTCATTCACAAGAGCGAGCAGACTACTCAGTGCTCACTCCTCATCGTTCCACATTCATATCTGGCTCTGCTTTTCATACGCTTGCAATGTGCAAATGTGCGTTTCTTACTGCAAATTGTACACCCGAATGTTGCAGAGCAAACAAACAGAGTTTTCATTTGCTCAAGTGCATATTTAGAAGTCTGTAACCTGGCTATCTCAACAAAACACTCCCTGTAAATGTGCAAGGCAGTCTTTCACAAATGGCATTACAGAGAATGCTTGGACACACGTGGGCCAACAACATGTGAAAGATAAAAGTTCTACATAAAGAACTGCAAATGCTACGTTTATATAAGTACACATTTTTATTTAATAAAAAAAATATTGTAATTCACAGTAGGGGGTCAATAATATTCTCACTTACAAAACAGATTAACCAGGTTTTGGTCATTTATTTTATTGGTGGCATACTGGCATTAAAGGCCTACTGAATTGAATTTTTTTAAATTTAAACGGGGATAGCAGATCCATTCTATGTGTCATACTTGATCATTTCACGATATTGCCATATTTTTGCTGAAAGGATTTAGTAGAGAACAACGACGATAAAGATCGCAACTTTTGGTATCTGATAAAAAAAAGCCTTGCCCCTACCGGAAGTAGCGTGACGTAGTCAGTTGATAGCCTCCTCATATTTTCCTATTGTTTTCAATGCAGCTAAAGCGATTCGGACCGAGAAAGCAACGATTACCCCATTAATTTGAGCGAGGATGAAAGATTCGTGGATGAGGAACGTTAGAGTTAAGGACTAGAATGCCGTGCAAGACATATCTTTTTTCGCTCTAACCGTAACTTAGGTACAAGCTGGCTCATTGAATTCCACACTCTCTCCTTTTTCTATTGTGGATCACAGATTTGTATTTTAAACCACCTCGGATACTATATCCTCTTGAAAATGAGTCGAGAACGCGAAATGGACATTCACAGTGACTTTTATCTCCACGACAATACATTGACGAAACACTTTAGCTACTGAGCTAATGTGATAGCATTGTGTTTAACTGCATATAGAAACAAAATAAATAAATCCCTGACTGGAAGGATAGACAGAAGATCAACAATACTATTAAACCAGGGACATGTAAATACACGGTTAATGCTTTCCAGCTTGGCGAAGCTTAAAAATGCTGTTGCTAACGACGCCATTGAAGCTAACTTAGTATAACGGGACCTCAAAGAGCTATGATAAAAACATTAGCGCTCCACCTACACCAGCCAGCCCTCATCTGCTCATCAACACCCGTGCTCACCTGCGTTCCAGCGATCGACGGAAGGACGAAGGACTTCACCACGATCATCCGTGCAGTCGGTGGCTAGCGTCGGCTAGCGCGTCTGCTATCCGAGTCAAAGTCTTCCTGGTTGTGTTGCTGTAGTCCGCCGCTAATACACCGATCCCACCTACAACTTTCTTCTTTGCAGTTTTCATTGTTCATTAAACAAATTGCAAAAGATTCACCAACACAGATGTCCAGAATACTGTGGAATTATGAGATGAAAACAGAGCTATTTTGCATTGTATTCAATGGGGTACCGATACTTCTGTTTCACTGGTTACGTCACGCGCATACGTCATCATCCAAAGACGTTTTCAACCGTAAGTTTAGCGGGAAACTTAAAATTGCACTTTATAAGTTAACCCGGCCGTATTGGCATGTGTTGCAATGTTAAGATTTCATCATTGATGTATAAACTATCAGACTGCGTGGTCGGTAGTAGTGGGTTTCAGTAGGCCTTTAAAGTAATTTTTTCCCAGGCTAGCTTATGTTACTATGAGTTGTCTATAAGAACATATAGTATTGTTTTTTGTGTCAGTGTTTTTCACAATTACTCATTATATTCTGCAATTGGCTGGAGACCAGTCCAGGGTGTAACCCCACTCTCGCCCGAAGTCAGCTGGGATAGGCCCCAGCTTTTTCGCGACCTATAAGTGGTAGAGAAACTGGATTACTACTAAGTTCTAAGGCTGTCTTCGAATAGGCAATGATTCGATGATTTAATTCGGAAGAATCTGATTCAATTATTAACAACGCAGTCGAATTGTCTGATATTAAACCCCTCTCACCCTCTCCAAGGTAGGAAGTTGAGTTCATAATTGTAAAGCAGGTGTGTGAGACAAATTAATTGATTTGATTTATATTTTATTTATTCTTTCAATACAGTATTAGTAAAAGACTATTTAACTAATAGTGTTGCCAGGATGTTTTTACATGAGGGACGTGATGTGATGTTGGCTCATCGGGACATGCTGCTGTCAGACACGAAGCTCTAGATGCCATCGTGCGCCTCTTGCCGGCCGAAATCCACGACCAGCCCGCTAGAAATTGGACACCGTGCCTCGCCCTGGAAGTGTAGCACTTCTTTTGCAAAGTTAATGACCTTTTCACTGGTTTGCATGCAGAAATTTTGTTATGAATTTTACTTACTCTGTTTAATCAGGTGCCATGCAGAGCCAAGAACCTCACTGATTGTGGTTTCCAGTACACCACAGTTTAGCCTTTTTTTGAGGTGGAAAAGTGTTCACTTAAATGAAGGACTGAATGAATTTGTATGAATTAACTTTATTGAATTCACTGTACAAGAAATGTTAGAGCATACAGCACATTACTGAATATTTGACTATGAAAATCCTCAGTCGAAGACAGCCCAACTAATTATATTGAATAGAAGTTGCTCGTTACACCAAGGAAAAAGTCTCGTACACACGTACATGCAGGGAGCATGTGCACACATACAAAAGCAATCCGAGAGAAGCAACTAACAATTTGCAGTCATGTTGTTTTACAGTATGTTATACGTTCAACGATTGACAATATTGGTACCTAAACTTGACCAAATCGCTATCCTTAGCTGACAACCAAGATGACTAATTTATGTGGGGCGTAGTTTATGTGCTCAAAGACGAAAGAGCAGGGGAACTGCACATATTTTTTTAATTTTGCCTATGGCTCACAATCTTTATGAAAGACAAGAACACACATGTATATTTTTTTGGGGGGTGGAGGGTGGGGGTGGGTTAAGATGATAAAAAAAATGCTTGGAAGATGCGGCTAACGGGAGTCACCAATGTAGCCTTAAAAGCCCTGTGAAACCACTTCAAAACCCTCCATCAACGTTTTATATACACACTGCAAGTAAATACAGTGCAAGTAAATACAGTATATAGTGTAACAGACACGTTCATAACAATATGTAATATGTACAATATTTACCGTATTGTGGTCATTTTAAGCATTACAGCATTGATTTCCCTTTCCACAGCAGCATACTTTCGACTTCCGGAAACAAAGGCGAGTGTGTTCCAATCATGCAAACTTGATGAAAAATGAGGATTTACAACCTTATCTTCAATATACGGAGGACGAACTACTGCTTATAGAAGCCAGCACGAAGTGAGGGTAAAACGTTGGAGCAGGCAAAAGCCGAGAGAGTGAGGTCGGTGTAAATATGTAAATGTTGAACTTGAAGCCAAGCTATGCTGACAGAAATAGAATTCTTACCTAAAACAAACTAAAAACTTCCCCGGCAAGCTGGACCAAATGGATAACTGTCCATTAAGTAAGTCATATTTATCATGATACATGCAGTACATACACTGTCGAGCTAGCTGTGCACAAACAAAACATAAAATGTAGGATAATACTTTACAGGTACTGTAATATGATATGTTCATGGTTTTCAGTCAATACAGATTGGTGCCATATCGCATTATGTTGTGAATTACAAACTCAAAAGCCATTTATCTGTTGACGTAGTAGCAAGCTTATCTCTTTCCGTAGCTAGGTTACGGGTAATGCCTTAGCATGCCGTTGTAAGACGACTGTATTACTATGCTAGAAAAATAGTTCCTTAGTGTTTGCGCTTTAATAACAATGTTGTTACAGCTTGGTTATTATACAAGTTACGGAACGTAAATTAAGTATTGTTGGCGGTTTTTAGATGCATATTTAAAGTAATTTAGAGGCAGAATGGATTGCTCCCATTAGCTGCATTGCTAGCTCCCTAGAACGAGCCGGTTTTTACAGGTTACAATGAAAAAAAAAAAAATGAAAAAAAAAGCTTGTGTCTTCTTGTCTCTCATAAGGATTGTGAATTAGAGATGTCCGATATTATCGGCCGATAAATGCTTGAAAATGTAATATCGGAAATTATTGGTATCGTTTTTTTTTATTATCGGTATCGGGTTTTTTATTTTTATTTTTTATTTTTATTTAAATCAACATAAAAAACACAAGATACACTTACAATTAGTACACCAATCCAAAAAACCTCCCTCCCCCATTCACAATCATTCACACAGAAGGGTTGTTTCTTTCTGTTATTAATATTCTGGTTCCTACATTATATATCAATATACAACAATACAGTCTGCAAGGGATACAGTCCGTAAGCACACATGATTGTCCGTGCTGCTGGTCCACTAATAGTACTAACCTTTAACAGTTAATTTTACTCATTTTCTATAATTACTAGTTTCTATGTAACTGTTTTTATATTGTTTTACTTTCTTTTTTATTCAAGAAAATGTTTTTAACTTATTTATCTTATTTTATTTTATTAATTAAAAAAAAAAAGGACCTTATCTTCACCATACCTGGTTGTCCAAATTAGGCATAATAATGTGTTAATTCCACGACTGTATATATACCGGTATCGGTTGATATCGGAATCGGTAATTAAGAGTTGGACAATATCGGAATATCGGATATCGGCAAAAAGCCATTATCGGACATCCCTATTGTGAATGATAGGCAAAATTACGAAAAAAAAGTGCAGTCCCCCTTAATGGGGACCTATGCTCGTTCCAGCAACCTGAGGGTTCCTGGTTCGATCCCACGCCCGTTGTGTCCTTGAACAAGACACTTCACCCTTGCTCCTGATGCGTCATGGTTAGGGCCTTGCATGGCAGTTCCCGCCATCATTGTGTGAATGGGTGAGTGAATGGGTGAATGTGGTAATAGTGTCAAAGCGCTTTGAGTACCTTGAAGGTAGAAAAGCGCTATACAAGTATAACCCATTTACAATGTTGGATACTCATGTTACTCATGATACTCATACAATGCCAATGACATAAATGCTGGCTTTTTGTATGCTGCTCTGTATCGATCCGAGAGTGTGCAGTTTTACTTCTGTCCAATCTGCATATTGTTTATGAAGTTTTTTCTAAAGTTTTTTTTTGGACCATAATTGGGAAAAAAAAATGTGTTGTGTTTGTCTTGAAGATACAATGTCAATTTTCAAAAGTAAAATTCTGATATTTTTGGAAAGAGCTGGGCGAGGAGGGTTTCATTTGCAATCTGGGAACGCCTCCACCCACAAACCAATTGCAGACGGACTCAGAAAATGTGTTATAAATGTGAAATGTGAAATGTGAAAAGCATATCCAATACATGTTATCTAAACAAGTGGTTCTCCAACTTTTTTCACCAAGTGCCACTTCAGAAAACACTTGGTTCTCCAAGTACCACCATAATGACCAACATTAAAATACAGTAGCATTGTAGGCCAAAACATTCATTAAAAACAAGGCCGATTATATTTCATATTTTTGGCCACTGTAACATTACACACAGTTTGAACAGTAACACTGTTTGAATATTTAATTAAGTGATTCTTTGGCGTACCACGCGATGGAGCCTGCGTACCACTTACACCGTTTGAGAATCACTGATCAAGACCACAAGGCAGTTAAATGTTGAATCATTATTGGTGAGCCCCTTTAAACTACTAAAAAAGAGAAAAAATACACAGTTCAAGTAGAAACTTAAAAAAGTGTGGTATGTCTCATATACACAGTTGCACTAAAAGTGAACAACCCCAAATATAAATTACATTTATTTTAATAATAATAATAATAATACCTGGGATTTATATAGCGCTTTTCTAAGTACCCAAAGTCGCTTTACATGTTTTTCTGAACCCATCAATCAATCACACCTGGTGGAGGTAAGCTACTTTCGTAGCCACAGCTGCCCTGGGGTAGACTGACGGAAGCGTGGCTGCAAATTGCGCCTACGGCCCCTCCGACCACCACCTATCATTCAGCATTCATTTCACCGGTGTGAGCGGCACCGGGGGCAAAGGGTGAAGTGTCCTGCCCAAGGACACAACGGCAGCGATTTTTGGATGGTAAGAGGCGGGGAGCAAACCTGCAACCCTCAGGTTTCTGGCACGGTTGCTCTACCCCAGGGGTGGGCAATTAATTTTTACCGGGGGCCGCATGAGCAACCCGAGCACTGCTGGAGGGCCACACCGACAATATTTCAATTAAATTTTGCTTAAATTATTTTTGATATACCGTAAGATAGATAATAATAATAATAATATTTTCATTTAACCTAACTTATCTTTATACAAAAGCAGATGACTTTTGATGGTTTTATTTTCAACACTTTCTTACACAACACTTCCTGATGTATATTACAATACAAAAATTTCAATTTCTGTCACTTTATCCTGCATCCTCTTTGTTGTGAACGTAGCACACCTGTAAGGTGATTGGCGAAGAAGGAGGAAGCGTTGCTGTTGCAGAAATGAGGAGTGAGGATTGGTTTTCCTTTTGGAAAGAACGAGATAAGTTGAGCTGTGTTAGTATAGCATGCTCAATAAAAGTTTAAAAAGAGCATCAGACTTGGTGTGCACTTCTTCTGGACGCTACAATTGATGTCAGAAGTGGGATGAAATGCCTCCCAGTTCGCCTTGCCATCAAACCTGCAAACCTGGGAGTCTGCATTGAGGGCGGAATTCCCCCCGTGGCAAGCAGCGTGGCTGCACCTGTAAACGCTGTCTCTCTCTCTCTGTCTCTCTCTGTCTCTCTCTTTGCTGCGAGCTCCTCACGTGGCACGTACCTCCCGATGACGTAGCACACAAACAGTGCAGTATGCGCAAAGTTTTACTTCTGACACCAATTGTAGCGTCCAGAAGAAGTGCACACCAAGTCTGACGCTCTTTTTAAACTTTTATTGAGCAAGCTATACTAACACAGCTCAACATATCTCGTTCCTTCCACACGCACGTCTCCTCACTCCTCATTTACGCAACTCAAGAAGACAACATCTACTTCAGCAGGTCGTTACACTATATTCTTTAAACACAGCAACGTGTGTACCACAAATAAGCACACGGCTTTACCTTTACTTGTCTTGTTGAAAACACGCCATTCGTCATCAACTTTTCTCTTTTTAGCGTCTCGGGGATAACCGGGCATCACTTGTCGCTGTGCGCCTTCCCTCACAGGACATACGCACATATAACACTTTTCAAAATAAAAGCAGCACAGTTGTATTGCACGCACGACAAAGATGTTTTTTTAAATTTATTTTGTAATTTGTGATTGCCGCTGCGCGCACGAGCATACGTCCACACGGAAGTAATACAAATAACGCTTTTCAAAACAAAAGCAGCACCGTTGTATTGCACACTCGAAATAGATACTTTTTAAAATGTATTTTGTAATTTATAATTGGCCTCACGCGGGCCGGACAGGGACGTACAAAGGGCCGGATGCGGCCCGCGGGCCGCAGAATGCCCAGGTCTGCTCTACCCACTACGCCACGCCGCCCCAAAAATATACAAACTTTTAATTGAATACAAAAAAAAGTGTCCATCTCCAGGGAATTATTTTCACATAGTTTGAGCTTTTTAATTATTTGTGTTTACTTCTTTAATTGGTCCAGCAACCCCCGCAACCCCATAAGGGACAAGCGGTAGAAAAATGGATGGATGGATGGATGTTCAATGCACACTACACAATTCGAAAATGTATTTAAAACTACTAATTATTATTTGAATTATTATGTTGTAAAAAAATTAATTACGTTGGTTTATTACATGTTGTTTAAAATACCTCTCAATAAAAACATATTGTTTAAAATACCTCTCTGTAATAACATGTTGTTTAAAATACCTCTCGGTAAAAATATATTGTTTAAAATACCTCTCTGTAATAACATGTTGTTTAAAATACCTCTCTGTAATAACATGTTGTTTAAAATATCTCTCTGTAATAACATGTTGTTTAAAATACCTCTCTGTAATAACATGTTTAAAATACTTCTCTGTAATAACATGTTGTTTAAAATACATCTCTGTAATAACATGTTGTTTAAAATATCTCTCTGTAACAACATGTTGTTTAAAATATCTCTCTGTAATAACATGTTGTTTAAAATACCTCTCTGTAATAACATGTTGTTTAAAATACCTCTCTGTAATAACATGTTGTTTAAAATACATCTCTGTAATAACATGTTGTTTCCCTGACAGCTAATCATTGCAGCTGAGAACAAGCACGGTGAACAAGACTCAACATGATTGGCTGCTCCACAACACAACAAACCCACGTGACTTAAAAAGAGGAAGTTAGCTCCCTGGCTAGCACTAGCATGTACTGTACTATGAGCACCAGCACCAACCTGAATCTCCACCGGGGACTGTCCTCTGCACACAGGGAACATAGAGAGCAAGGACGCAGGCGACGGTAGCACCAGTCAATATCCAGCTCGTCTTCTGCTCCGAAGCCATTGTGAGTATGGAGAAAACGGAGGCTAACGCGAGACAACCAGCGCCATCATACCGCTTGCTCCGTAGAAGCTATGTTTGGTGATTTCCATGCCGGAATACATTAAAGATCAGTGACTTGACCGAGTTACTTGAAATTAGTGTCGCGTTGTTTCTGAAGTGGGACAATTTTCGGGCAAAATCCATACACAATATAAAAAGGTTTAACGCGTTCATAAATTAAATCCTATCTTTTCCGTGGAAGCGTCCGCGCCAGTTGGCAAATCTCGCGAGACTATCTCGCGTTTTTTTATTTTCTTTATTTAAAAAGTCAATTATATACAAATAAGAGCGTTAGAATGTAGTCAAATACATTATACTCAGCATGAATTAAATGCTGGAATTCTGCAAAATAAAGTGAATAGGTTTTTGTTGTTCATTACAAAAGGTGCTTTTTATCATTAAATCATTTTAGAGAAAAACAGTGAAGCACATTTTAGATTTAAAAATTACATTTAAAATTAAATTAAATATGACGAAAACAATTATACATGTATATACATACATATATAAATATATACACATATATATGTATATATACTATGTGTGTGTGTGTGTGTGTATATATATATATATATATATATATATATATATATATATATATATATATATATATATATATATATATATATATATATATATATATATATCCATTTTCTACCGCTTATTCCCTTCGGGGTGGCGGGGGGCGCTGGAGCCTATCTCAGCTACAATCGGGCGGAAGGCGGGGTACACCCTGGACAAGTCGCCATCTCATCGCAGGGCATATATATATATATATATATATATATATATATATATATATATATATATATATATATATATATATATATATATATATATATATATATATATATATATATATATATATATATATGTAACTGCTGTGTACCCGTCCCGCCAAGAACCCACACACAGGCTGGATTGGATGATGTGGTTCTTTACTGGTAGCTGCAATGAGTGATCAGAACGCACATACACACAATATGTGGTAAGCACCTCTGCTGTTTTCGATGTCATTAGCAGAGAACAGGAAGTCTACCAAAGTACATAAAATTTTCATATTTTTACAATTACATGAAGTGCAATTACAGATGTAACTTAATACAATGGTTTGTAACAGTATACTTTTTCGTGTGTGATCGTATAGTGGTTTTAACTTGCTTTTATCTTTAATGGTATTACAATTAATTCAATACAACATATTTTTAACTTGGTTTTTAACCAACATCATCCTTTTTTATATATTTATGAAATAGAAAATAGAAAAATACAATACAAGACATGACACAAATAATTAAATGGACTTTTAGCACCCTCTGGTGGTGACTAGCGAATATGACAGACCACGTTGTTCCCATGTTAAAATGGCGAACAATACAAATTTAAATATGAACGTCTTGACACGTAAAACGCACATAGTGCAACAATTATTACCTGCAATGAGTGATCAGAACGCACATACACACAATATGTGGTTAGCACCTCTGCTGTTTTCGATGTCTACAGGGGGAAAATAATATCGACTTCAGTGCAAAATAGTAGGACATCTAACGTGAGCAACAACCAATTCAAAACGAAAATTCCACAACATAGCATTCCAACTGCCATTAAATAACTGTGTATCTTACAATAACTCTCACGTTAGCTTTAGTGTAATTTATAATATTTTGCAATATCAAAACGTGTCTTACCATTAGCAGAGAACAGGAAGTCTACTAATAGCTTCCGGTTTGCGGTCATATCTACAGACTTTTCAGGTACCAGCAGATGGCGCAATTGGACCTCTCATTGCATAACAAAACAATATACATATTTTAGCAGGAATTTCACTCAAATAATCAAAGTATTTCTTATACCCGTTACATACACCCCCCTGAAATTCTGCTAAATTTAGGAGTGCAACACTTGAGACAAAAACAAAAAAAATAAGTGCATTACTAGGAACAAAACTGTTGTGCATGTCAGTTCTAAAACTCTCTCAAAAAGGAGTGTGGAAAGAAAGAAGGTGATCAATCTCCTAACTAAACACAGACTCAGAGATGCCTGTTACACCTCTGAAATGCAAAATGTTGTTCCTATAGCTTCAAGTACTACTTAGACTCTTCTTTGGTCATATACTTTCATAACTCAAACTGAAATTGCATCTCTAAAGAACTTAAACAAGGTACTAACTGATACTGTGGACACAGAATCTTCATCTACTACTTGCTTATTCACCTGACAAATCAGGCATTGTGGAGGGTTCATGAAACTACGATCCCTGAGACCATAACGGCCAGGCTGTGTGCAAATTGCTTGAGCTAAAGGGCCTGGAACGTCACTGTTCAGAAAGTCAGTGTCAAGAATGGCTGTCTCAGGAGCATCAGTGTCCGGGGGGTCAATGTCTTGTTGAAGGTCTTTGTCAGGAGGAGCAACGTCTGTGGGGATATTGTCAGGAGGGGACATGTCAGTAGAGTCAGTGTCCAAAGGGGTCACATCTGGATGGATAGTTACAGGAGGGGCAACGTCTGTGTCAGTGACTATATCTTCAGAGCACTGTGGTGAGCCTTCCGCACCATTAACAGCAGCATAGTCAACATCTTCAGGGACTAGCTGACTGGACGCGGTGACTGAGAGAGAGTCGGATTGAGCAGCATCAGACCTCCGGTCAAACGAGTCATCCTCCTCTTCAGAATGGACTTCCTCTTCACCTGTCCGCATCAGCCAGTTGACTGTACGTACATCACTCTCTTCCACCATATCAGGCACGTCAGGACATACATCACTTCCATGCGCAGCAGCGTCACAATCAGAGTGCCCAGAGACATTGTCCAGGTCTCTGTCACATGGCAGGAAGCTAACAGAGAGTAGTAGATTCCAGTGAACGACTCTCTCTCTGCCTGTCTCTCTCTGCCTGTCAGGCAATCCTTGACTCTGTAGACATTGAGTTCAGGTCTGACAGAGATGACTTCATAAGGGGTCGACTCCCACTTGTCTGCAACCTTGCGTTTTCCTGGCACACCTCTGTTGGCAATCAGCACTCTGTCTCCAACAACGAGGGGTGAGCCCTTGACTTTGCGGTTGTACAGCTTGGCATGGCGAGTCTGTTCCCTGAGACTGTTCCTCTGCACAATCTGAGCAGCTTCATGCAGATCCTTTTTCAGTTGGGACACAAAGTCTGAGTGACTGACAACAGCGTCATTGGTGAGAGCATGTTGAAACATGACGTCGACAGGGAGATGAGGGATTCTTCCAAACATTAAGTAGAAGGGTGCAAACCCTGTTGTCTCATGCTCTGCGCAGTTGTAGCAGAAGGTAAGTTGCTGCAGCATTTGTGGCCACTTTGCTTTGGACTGAAGGGGAAGAGACCTGATCATATCTCCCAGGGTCCTGTTAAAACGCTCTGTGACACTATTTCCCATGGGGTGATACGGAGTCGTATGGGACTTCTGTACCCAAGCCATCTCTAGAAGCTCCTTAATCAACTTGCTCTCAAAATTGGCTCCCTGGTCCGAATGGATGCGCTGCGGAAAGCCATAAATTAGAAAGAAGTCATTCCAGAGACGACGAGCAACTTGCCTTGCAGTCTGATTCTTGCATGGGAAGGCGTGTGCCATCTTGGAGAAGTGATCGGTCACAACTAGAACATCCACAGACTTGTTCCCTTGCTCAGCAGTCCAAAAGTCTATGCAGACCAACTCCATAGGCTCAGAGGTGACAATGTTCTTGAGAGGAGCACGGCTGTGTGGCTCGGGTGTCTTCCCTACTATGCAGCGCTGACAAGACTGAACATAGTTCACAACATCCCGTTCCATGCCACTCCAGAAGAGTCGTTGCCTCACCAGAGACAAGGTACGATGCTGGCCTTGGTGACCTGCTGAGTCATGGAGACCTTGGAGGACTTTCTGCTTTAAAGAGTCTGGTACTATGTACTGGAGGATCTTCTTGTTAATCTTGGGATCTTTTCGTATCTTGTACAGCGTGCCATTCTGTATGGTCAGTCTACTCCAATGCTTTAGAAGTTTGATCACGCTATGCGACTCAACAGCTCGCTCACGCCTGGTAGGTCTCTTGTGTCTCTGTACAAAGTACATGGCCCTGCCTACTGTCTTGTCTTGCTCCTGTTGACCAACAAGCTGACTCTGAGGGAGTGCAGTGGACTGGTCTGCCTTCTGTAGAAGACTGAAGGCAGCGTCCGCCCCAATCATGCGACGTACACCTCCAGTGGACTGAGCACTGAAGATGGCAGCGACTTCCTCTGACGCAACTGAGCCTCTTGTGTTCGGTGAAATTGCCTCTTGCACTGGCCCGTCTGATGTTTCACCACCTTCGTCCACAACAGCCTGACAGTTGTTGGACACTCTGAACACCTCTTGCACGGTTCTGTCATTCACACCGTTGACTTGTTCCAACAGTGAGGCATAAGGTTCGGTGACAAGGCGATGACCCACACACGACTGGACAAATGGCTCACGGCTCAATGCGTCGGCTACAATGTTCTTTGGGCCAGGAATGTACTACAAGTCGAAGTCATAAGCAGCGAGCTTTGCCACCCACCGCTGTTCACACGCGTCAAGTCTGGGTTTGGTCAGAATATATGTGAAGGGGTTATTGTCAGTCCATGTGGTGAAATGTCTGCCTTTCAACCAGTGGCTGAATTTGTCACATACTGCCCATTTCAAGGCAAGAAATTCAAGTCGGTGCGCAGGGTAGTTTAGCTGGGAGCGAGAGAGCGTTCTACTCGCAAAGGCGACAGGTCTAGCTACCTTTCCACCAGGCGGAAGTTGTGACAGGACAGCTCCAATCCCATCAAAGGATGCGTCGACAGCCAGAATGAACGGGGCATTGAAATCTGGGTGGGCTAGAGTGACACTTGTCATGAGGTCGTGTTTCAGTGTCTCAAACGCGGTCTGGCATGCGTCGGACCAATCAGCAGAAGTCAACTTCACAGGACCTCCTTTCTTCACAGGTTTGCGACCTTTCTTGCGCTTGCAGTGAGCGCTAGGTTCAGCTGTGAGCCTGAACAGCGGTTTAGCCTTCGCAGAACATGCCTCAATGAAACTTTGGTAGTACATCACCATGCCCAAAAACGATCTGATTTTACTAGGACAAGGTGTTCTACCATCAGATTCCATGATGTCTGCGACCTTTAGGTCATTTATGGCTCTGACTTTCTCAGGGTCTGTTCGGACTCCATCTTCACTGATGACGTGCCCGAGAAATTTCACAGCCCTCCTGAGGAAGAAGCACTTCTTGGGTGCGAGCTTAAGGTTGTGCTCCTTGAGGCGGGCAAACACCATCTGCAGGCGTTTGAGTGCAACTTCTTCTGTAGGTGCAAATACCATCAGATCGTCGAGGTAACACAACAGGCTTGTGAAATTCTCGTCACCGAATATTGACATCATCATCCTCATGAAGGTAGCTGGACTGTTGCATAGGCCCTGAGGGAGATGGTTATATTCATGAAGTCCAAAGGGTGATGAGAATGCTGTATACTTCTTGTTATCAGGGTGCAAGGGGACATTATAGAAGCCTGATGTCAGGTCCATCGTGGAGAACAGAGCATTTCCACCAAGTGCGGCTAGAGCATCTGCTTGGTGCGGCAGTGGGTAGACATCCTTCACAGTTCTTGCGTTGAGCCATCTGAAGTCAGTGCATACTCTGAGGTCTCCATTCCGCTTCCATACGAGAACGAGTGCAGATGCATATTCACTGCTCGACTTTTGAATAATGCCTTTTTCCTCCATCTCATTCAGAGTCGTTCTCAGTTTCTCATATTGGCTTGGTGGTATGCGCCTGTATGGTAGACGGAACGGCTTGTCATCAACAAGGTGGATGCGATGCACAAACTCTTTGGCCTCTCCACAGTCCATCTTGTGTCTGGAGAAGATTGACTCATATTCTTCAATAATGTGAACAAGCTTGTCTTTCCACTGCAGTGACACTTCGCATGACTTCAGATCAATGTCTTGCAGGCCCAGAGTCTCCAGTGCACGCACCATGTCCTCTTCTGACCTCGGATGCACATCTTCGCTCTCCACACACTGCATGTTGCACTTGACCTCCTCTGCTTTGGGTAGGTCCTCCACTGCGATACAGGGGGACACATCTGCGATCTTGGTGTTCCTTCTCAACACCACAGTTCTGTCTGTAGGGTTAATTACTTTAACGGGCACCCATCGATCTCCCCAAAGTGGAATAATAACCCTTCCAACAAGGATTTGTTTGGGTCTAGCTTTAGACTGGGTCGGCTCAACGACCACAGTACTGCCTACTGACATCAGAGCTGACTCAGGTAACTTGCCCCAGACAAGGTGCTCACTCTGTGGTTTCAGTGTTACACAACTTTTGACTTTCACTGTTCCCACCTTATCTGGAATGCATTCACCTCTCCGTCTCTCTGTGTTGGACAGTAGTGACAAGAATTGGCAGTGGTCATCAGTCTGACCATTGTCGGGCGAGGAAACAAGCCTCCAGTAGCTGTCAGTGCTCTTCAGTTGAGTTAGGATATGCTTGATAGCATTGCTGCCAAGGATCATTGCTTCTGTCTGGCCAGGTACAACCATTACTGGAACGATCATCCTGCATCCGTAAACGTTAACATCAAGGTTATACATGTCTTTGGGGGAAACGCGGTGTCCACCGCAGCCTACAATGACATAGTCATCAGCTGTGTCCTTTGTCATGTTAGGGCATTGCTGCAGCAGGGACTCAACAGCAGACTCACTTATTGTACTGGCCATTGACCCGCTGTCTAACAGTGCTTTGAAAGTGGGGCCATTCTTCACAAATACAGGCGTGTAGAACAGGCTATCAGTCTCTGCTATTCTCTGGGATCCCTGAAATATCAGTTTATTGGGTGAAACTACTGTACTGCCACTATAACTGCGGTGCGACTCATAGAGGGATTCAATATCAAGCATGTCGGGCTTCTCATAACTGGTTGGAGGTTCAATTAGCTGATCTGCGCGGTCCTCCCCTGTGTGCAGATCGGTCAGTTTTCCTGAGGCTGTGGAGTGGTCCTCCTCGCCGGACAGTCACGACGTGAATGACCTGGGGCATAGCACTTGAAGCAAAGCCTCTTCTCCCGGCAATGAGAGAAAGCACTGTGACCTTCATCTTTGCAAATAATGCATGGCATGTCAGTGAACCCGTCAACTCTGTTCTCAAGACACCTGGGTGGAGCTCGCTTCCTCACTTGTGACTGGTTAGAGGTCCCACGTAGCAGAACCTTTTCCAACATAGCCATCACCTCCGCTAGGGGGACATACTGAGGGCTCTGGGTTTGAGGTGCCTCGTGACCACTGTGGTCAAGGGCTGGACTACGGCTCACCTCAGCTGCGTGTACTGCAATGTCCATCCTCTTCACAGTGTGTATTGGGGGAGTTGCTTTGCAGCTCATCTCAGCATGGTACTCGTCAGCACCTCCAGTACTTCACACGCTGACCATTTGTCGATTGTTTTGGATCTGAAAGTGAGGGCCAGGTCTTTGCAGGGACAGTTCCGAATAAACATGCGAGTCACCTCTGTTTCAGGGTTGTCCAGCGTCTTGCCCTGCTCTCTCAGACAGTCAATGGCGAAGTCAGCTGCTCTGTTCAGTCTCAGCCAGTAGTCATAGGGGTCTTCCTGGTCTTTAGGCAAAGTCGAGTAAAAGTCAGCTAAGGGGACAGAAGAGTACCTATTACAGCTAAAGTGTTTCCTAAGTAGACCATAAATCAGGTCGGGCTGAGCATGCATGTCAATATTACTGTTCCTAATGCCAAACTTTACTACATCCTTAGCCTTTCCCCTCAAATGCATAAGGATCTCCTCAGCCTGCTCTTCAACTCTCACATTACTCCTCTTAATGAATGTTCTCATCAGATCTTCCCATTCATGCACCTTAATTGAATCCGACCCATCTCCTACAAATGATGGCGGTTCCTTAACCTTCCTATGTGTGACAACCTGAACCTGAGATACATCAGACACATGGCTAGGCTGACTCAGTGTGTTTGTTACATCCTGTGTGAAAGTTGAAGCAGAAGTTATTGTGTTATTTGGCTGCATACGCGACATGATACTATCAGCTAACTGTTGACCTATCTCCTGAATGACAGTCCTCATCTGGTCAGCTACACACTCAGAGACGCTACCAATAGGATTTGGTGTAGACGTGACTTGAGGCAAATAAGAGCTAGTGCGCTGGTTAGCTGCATTATGTACGCTAGCATTGGAAACTGCCTCTAATGAGGACAAACTAACACCTGGGGCAGGACTATCAACAGAAAAGGGGATGGGAGTAGGCATACACCTGCCTCTGCCAACTTGAATGGGTGTGCCAAACTTTGGGAAACGTGGATTACTCTGAAAAGACATGTTTCAAAAATGTCTGCCACAATACAGTACAGTCCACCCCACTTTCTGAAATCATCAATAAGAAAATGGCAAATAGAATCAAAATGATAAAACAAATCCGCAGTCTGTGTGACACGCTACTGCTATGCCACATACAATTATCTGTGCCGCTGTGACACACTATAATGAGCTTCACTGCAATATATGCTACCCTTGTAAACCGTGAACACACAAATACTGTGAACCGATGGCTTCATGGAGCGATGTGGTAGGCAGGACGGTCACCAGTTCGACGAACTTGATAGAAGTCTCAGGTCACAGCACCAATGTAACTGCTGTGTACCCGTCCCGCCAAGAACCCACACACAGGCTGGATTGGATGATGTGGTTCTTTACTGGTAGCTGCAATGAGTGATCAGAACGCACATACACACAATATGTGGTTAGCACGTCTGCTGCTTTCGATGTCATTAGCAGAGAACAGGAAGTCTACTAATAGCTTCCGGTTTGCGGTCATATCTACAGACTTTTCAGGTACCAGCAGATGGCGCAATTGGACCTCTCATTGCATAACAAAACAATATACATATTTTAGCAGGAATTTCACTCAAATAATCAAAGTATTTCTTATACCCGTTACATATATATATATATGTATATATATATATATATATATATATATATATATATATATATATATATATATATATATATATATATATATATATATATCGATTAATCTGTCGATTATGACTGTAGCTGTTGACAGAAGCACATTGTATATATGTTATATCATTTCATAGTTGGTTAGAATAAATAAATACAATATATAAATATAAGTTCATATTTACATAAAATGTGATTAAAAATGTATTTCCTTTGGTAATTTCATGCAAGTATATGTTAACTTTATTTTTGTTACAAAACCCATGTAAATTGGAGAGGAACATATTTTTTGTTCCGGTTTGGTCACATTGTTGGGGGGACAATTAATATGTGATGGAATAAGAGAAGCAGCATGAGACAGCAAGCATTTGATGAAAGACATTAATGGAGTCTCGGCTTGAAAAGAAACTTTATTCCCTCAGAGTTTGTGAGGCCAATGAGGTATGTTTCTTTCTGATATGTATGTGAAATCAATGTGTTTTATGTTATTGGATGTCAGACTAATTGTAAGTTCTGTTTTTCTTATTTATTAGTTCTGTCGGCATTATTTCGGCATTATTTTGGCATTGTGTTGGCATCGTTGTTACGAGAAGAAGGCGTGGCTGACAATAAATGTCTGTTTGAGAAAAATGAACAACTTGAGCCTTGATTAAGACCTCGGAGGGAGTATCAGTCAGAACTCAGCCTACGTCGCGCTGAAGAGAAGGAGAGAAGGAGAGGGAGCCTGTCGCAGCAGCGGAGCCGTTAACGAGCAGCTCTTTGATGAGTGACGTCATCGCTCTCAATCTTCAAAGGAAAGAAGCCGCATGCGCGGACATTCCAGAAGCAATCAGTGTCCAAGGTGCAGCGTGGTTAACTCAACACCAAGTATCACGTTTAAAACAAGTTAAATGTGAATGTTGGTTTAACCTGCTAACTTGAAAGGGACTTTCTAAATGCTAAAAAGGGATATCCTGCTGTGGTGTGAAGTAATTATTTAAGTTAAGAAAGGGCTTGTATGATACAAGGTGATTATCATTGCAAAGCTTATCTTAAATTAATTGCTTGTTTTCTTTTGACAATTTAAAAAAGCATATCAAGGTATTTAAAAGGCACATTTATAATACATTTTTGACATTGAAATGTATGTGGGTTTTATAACAAGTGGAATAAGATAAACTTTAATTAATAATAGTGTCATAATACACAAACTTTATTTTTGAAAGAAAAAGCAAACCTAAACATATCTAAGTTGACAGTTAGCCTACATTTAAATTTGCATTCAACTACAGTTAATACATTTTCATCCAAACTTTTAAGTTGGCTAATATTCAAACCAAACTAAGCTAAAACACAAAATCAATAGGCTAGCAACATGTCTGACCAAGAACACGCTGACACTCGACACGCTGTGGTGGTGCAAGAAGATCCTGAAGAAGTTCCGACCCCAAATCCCCATGAGCCGAGCACAAGTCAAGCAGTGAAAGAAGAGGGCTTAAGAAAAAGTACAAGACCCAGAAAACTCACTGAGAAAGGCCAAGCGTTTCATGAGGAAATGGTGAGCAAGCTTCAAGCTCGCTTCAACGCCAGTTATGAAAAATGGAAATCTACTGCCAAACAAGCAAAAAGAGCACTTGACGCATCTGATATAGCAAGCTTGCACGGTCACATTGCTCGGATACAAGAAACTTCTAGTGAAGTCATGCAAGCGTATGAAGAACTACGTAGTCATGAAACTCCTGATGGAAACACTCGCCGCAGAGTTGACACATGTGATGCAGTTTCTCAGAAGGTTTTCCAACAAGCACAAGAGAATCTTGCAGCAGAAGAAGATGAGCGAGATCAAGACAAGAAGTCATTTCACTGGAGTGAAACTCGCTCAGCGTTTATTTTAGCATCCTCGCAAAGATCCAAAAACTCTAGTAGTCGACGTTCAAGTCAGCTGTCTGCAAAAAGGCAAGACGCAGCAGCAGAAGTAGCTGCAGCTGAAGCCACTCTGTTGGTCTTAGAAGAAATGGAACGTGGAAGTGTATGAACAAGAAGGCAACTCGGATGAGGAATTGTCAGATCTTCTGCATGGAAGGAGCACACCAAGGAAGCTACCATCCAAGCCAGTAAGACAGTGTGAAGTGAAAAATGAATATTCAGGTTGCAATCCACATGCACAACCATTCATACCAAAAGACACCACAAGAGGGCAACCTAATAGCAATGAAATACCAGAAGATGGCATAACAGCACTGGCTAAAGCATTGACAGAGTCCATCAACATTAGCCGTCTACCGGTTCCAGAGCCCGCAGTTTTCAATGGAGATCCCATTAAGTACAAGGACTGGATAATGTCTTTTCAATTGCTGATTGAAAGAAAGAACATCCCAGTGGCTGAAAAGATCTACTACCTCCGAAAGTATGTTGGCGGTCCTGCGAGAAAGGCAGTCGAAAGCTACTTTCTGCTCGGAACAGAAATGGCATACCGTACAGCTTGGAACACTCTGGAAGAAAGATATGGTAGTCCATTTGTAATCGCCAAAGCTTTCAGAGACAAGCTCTCAGCCTGGCCAAGAATTGGAACCAAGGATAATGTGGAACTAAGCGAGTTCTCAGACTTTCTCAAAGGTTGCGAAGTGGCAATGCTACAGATAAAGAGTCTTCAAATTCTAAATGACTGCTATGAGAACCAGAGAATGCTCAGCAAGCTTCCTGATTGGCTTACGGCAAGATGGAATCGTAAAGTAGTTGAAATTGAAGATCAGTGTGGTTCATTTCCTACATTCAGCCATTTTGTCAACTTTGTAGAAAAGGAAGCCAGGATCGCGTGCAACCCAGTGACATTTCTAAGTGCTCTCAAGGCAAATGATTCAGAGAAAGAGAAAGCGAAAACTCCAATGACTCGGAATGTTGGAGCAAGGACATTTACAAGCAGTACGGAAGAGAAAACCGATACACTGAAGTGTGAATTCTGTGAAAGGTCAAATCAGAACATTCTGACATGTCGAAAGTTCATGGAGAAGGAGAACGCTGCAAAAGTGCAATTTGTAAAAGACAAGGGATTGTGTTTTGGTTGTCTTAACTCTGGACACATCTCAAAGAAATGTGAAAATAGAAGTATCTGCAACACATGCAAGGGGAAACACCCAACATGTTTACATGAAGAACGAGACAAAGAGTCAAGAAAGAATAAGGACATCCAAAGGGAAACAAAAGGGACAAGTGAGTCAAAGGAAACCAAACGAACCAAGGAACCAAGTCAAGAAACACCAACTGAGGCTATCTCAAACCGTGTTATCCGAAGCGACCATGGTAACCTCACATCCACAATTGTTCCAGTGTGGTTGTCCACAACAAGTAATCCAGAACAAGAAATACTGATTTACGGTCTTTTAGACAGTCAGAGTGACACATTTGTTCTGCAAGAAAAGGCAGATGTTCTGGACACAGACAAGAAAGATGTGCAGTTAAAGCTCTCCACACTGTCATCCAAAGACACAGTCATTCCTAGTCAAAAGCTGACAGGTCTACAAGTCAGAGGCTTCTACTCGTCAAAGAGAATCCCTCTTCCCATGACGTATACAAGAGAGTTTATCCCTGCCAATCTAAGTCACATTCCCACTCCGAACGCAGCAAGCGCATGGCCTCACTTAGAGCACCTCGCTGATGAGATCGCCCCTCTAATTAAATGTGATGTTGGTCTGCTAATAGGTTACAACTGTTCACAAGCTCTGGTACCCAAAGAAGTCGTGTCAGGAAGAGACAATGAGCCCTTTGCTCCGAAAACAGATCTTGGCTGGACCATAGTTGGAGGACTTGATCCATGTGTTGACTATGGAGATGCAATTGGATGCAGCCACAGGGTTGTTGTCAAAGAAGTGACACCCAATTCACCATCTGATCAGTTGTTGAAGGAAGTACACCACATTTGTCGCACCCAAGTCAAAGAAGTAATCACACCGTTGAATGTGATTAAAGTGCTTGAGTCTGATTTCAACGAAAAGAGAGTGGAAGACTCTAATTTCTCCCAAGAAGACTTGCGGTTCATTTCAATAATGGAAAGGGGAGTGAAAATGCAAGAAGATGGTCATTGTGAACTACCTTTGCCGTTCAAACAAGACGGACCAAACTTACCGAACAACAAGAAATGTGCAGAACATCGACTCACAGCCCTTTGAGACACTTGTGATTTAGGGCTATATAAATAAACATTGATTGATTGATTGATTGACTCAAGTGTCTGAAGAAAAGATTTGAAAGAGACAAACAGTATCACAACGACTACACAAAGTTCATGAATGAAACAATAGAGCGCGGAGAGGCAGAAAAGGTGCCTCCTGAAGAATTGGACAGGGGTCCTGCCTGGTACATTCCACATCATGGGGTGTACCACCCCCAAAAGCCCGGAAAAATAAGAGTGGTCTTCGATTGTTCGGTGAAGTATGAAGGAGTCTTGTTGAATGATTACGTTTTGACCGGACCAGAGTTGACCAACACGCTGGTGGGAGTCTTGTGCAAATTTCGGAATGGGCCCAGGAGCAATCCATTGCTCTATTGTAATCGCGAAGTCCAGAGTAGCACCAACCAAAGCCACTACAGTACCAAGGTTGGAGCTGTCTGCAGCAGCGGTTGCAGTGCGTACAAGTGACATGCTCAATGCAGAGTTGGAGCTGAATGTCGAAGAATTCTTCGGGACAGATTCACAAGTTGTCTTGGGATATGTCAACAATGAAGCGAGACACTTTCATGTGTTTGTAGCGAACCGCATCCAACATATCAGAGAGAGTACCAACCCCACACAGTGGAAGTATGTTGCATCAGAGGACAATCCTGCAGACCATGCGTCGCGTGGAGTCAAGGCCAAAGATCTCATCACCTCAAACTGGTTCAGTGGGCCAAGTCTTCTATGGCAAGAAGAGCTACCCAGTGGAGAGTGCAAGGTGGGAGAGCTTGACGCAGGAGACTCAGAAGTATGCAAAGCTGTTGTACACCGCAAACTCAAGGTGGTTTCTCTGGAAGAACGTTTTGAGAAGTTCTTCAGCTGGTCGAGATTAGTCAAAGCTATTGTAAGGCTCACCAGATTTGTGAGGGAAGACCTATACCTTCCACAAGAGATGGCGTAGAGTGCAAGATCTCGCCAATGAATTCTGGCGCAGATGGAGAAAGGAATACATGTTGAACCTACAGCAAAGACAGAAATGGCAGAAGACAAGAAGGAATGCCAAAGTCAATGATGTAGTGCTCATACACGATGACACAGCACCCAGGAACGATTGGAAACTCGCTAAGGTCACTGCAATGTATCCAAGCGAAGATGGATGTGTGCGTAAGGTGCAGCTTCTAATCAGTGACTCTACATTAGATGACCATGGCACACGACTCAACAAGCAGACACACTTGGACAGACCTATCCACAAGACAGTTACACTGTTAGAAGCAGAATAGACCCACACTAGTCTGAAAAGAGAAAACACATTAGATTTGGTGGGAGTGTAGCTGCTGACAGAAGCACATTGTATATATGTTATATCATTTCATAGTTGGTTAGAATAAATAAATACAATGTATAAATATAAGTTCATATTTACATAAAATGTGATTAAAAATGTATTTCCTTTGGTAATTTCATGCAAGTATATGTTAACTTTATTTTTGTTACAAAACCCATGTAAATTGGAGAGGAACATATTTTTTGTTCCGGTTTGGTCACATTGTTGGGGGGACAATTAATATGTGACGGAATAAGAGAAGCAGCATGAGACAGCAAGCATTTGATGAAAGACGTTAATGGAGTCTCGGCTTGAAAATAAACTTTATTCCCTCAGAGTTTGTGAGGCCAATGAGGTATGTTTCTTTCTGATATGTATGTGAAATCAATGTTTTATGTTATTGGATGTCAGACTAATTGTAAGTTCTGTTTTTCTTATTTATTAGTTCTGTCTGCATTATTTCAGCATTATTTTGGCATTGTGTTGGCATCGTTGTTACGAGAAGAAGGCGTGGCTGAAAATAAATGTCTGTTTGAGAAAAATGAACAACTTGAGCCTTGATTAAGACCTCGGAGGGAGTAACAATGACTTCGATTAATCGATTCATAATCGGATAATACTGGCGCCATGTTCTTTCAACTTGCCAAATAAAACAAGGAAAATTTTACAAAAATGCACACTTTTGACACCCCTGCTATAGGTAATAAAAAATTAAATCTGATAAATGTATCGATAAAAAGCAGAGCCTGACGACGCATGCGCGTTTATCATAACTCTCTCTGTCTCTGCCCCTCCCTCACGAATGCTGCTGCTGCACGCACAATTTGTTGTGTTTTTAACCTTCTTAACCCTGAACGTACATTGTTAATACACGCAACCCTAACTCAAAATGCCGGACATTTGAGGCATTTAAGAAACTCCGCCCTGACAGCCCCGTAAAAGAGGACATGTCCGATGAAAAGAGGACGTATGGTCAGGACCTAGCATGCTAGCAGCGATCGTTTTCACGTCCGGTGAAACCGATCCCCGCTAGTCCTCTTTTGCTAGCATGCTAGCAGCTAACCGGACATATCTTCTTTTGCGGAGTTTCATAAATGCCTCAAATGTCCGGCATTTTGAGTATTGTTTACACAATGTGCAGTACGCTACTTAATATGTCCGAGTGGAAACTCGTTCGGTACACTTCCGCACCGAAACGAAACCCCTGTACCGAAACGGTTCGATACAAATACACGTACCGTTACACACCTATTATTTTGATTATTGTTTCACAGCTGTTTGTAAATGTTCCAGTTTATAAATAAACGTTAAAAAAAAAAAAAAAACGTAGCCTCTGCGCATGCGCATAGCATAGAGCCAACGACTCGATGACTAGATTAATCGCCAACTATTTTTATAATCGATTTTAATCGATTTAATCGATTAGTTGTTTCAGCCCTAATATATATTAGGGGTGTAACTACGTGTATTTGTATTGAACTGTTTCGGTACGTGGGCTTCGGTTCGGTCCGGAGGTGTACCGAACGAGTTTCCACACGGACATATTAAGTAGCGTACTGCACATTGTGCAAACGATGCACACTGAGGCACAGCACACGGCATGCTAGCAACAACAACATGCAAAAGCTAGAGCTGGAAAACCCTCCTGCCTCTTTAAGATCTCCCGTTTGGGAACACTTTTTGCGGTGCGATATAGCAATGGAGGACGAGAGGTGGACAAATCGAAAGCAGTTTGCCAACATTGTTCAGCAGCGGTAGGGTAAGCTTCTGGTAACTCATCAAACATGCTAACACATTTAAAGCGGCACCACCCCCAAGTGAACATCGCTTCAGCTAAGAGAAAGACGAACATGGTGCAAACCCAGCTACCCACCGCATTCAAGCAGCCTCTCCTCGGCGAGTCAGAAAGGGCTAAAGCTATAACAAATACCGTTGGTGTTTTTATAGCAGCAGATTTAAGACCATATTCAGTGGTGGAAAACACTGGCTTTAAACACATGATAAAGGTAATTAAGCCACGATATCAAGTACCTTCTCGCCCACATAAAATCATACCGGGCCTTTTATGAGAAAACTAAATCTGCTGTTATCTAGGATCTGTCATCTGCATCAGGCTTTGCACTCACAACAGATGGATGGACATCCAGAGCTACAGAGAGCTACATAACTGTGACTGCCCATCACAGGGCCCCTGACTGGACTTTTGCAAGCCATGTTCTGCAAACTCAGGTCATTTATGAACAACACATCAGCGCAACTCTAGCAGAGGGACTTAAGGAGACTGTGTTGGAGTGGAAGCTAGAGAGGCCAGGAACAACAATTACTGTCACAACAGACAATGCCAGAAATATTGTAAATGCAGTGAAAGAAGCTGGTCTGGGCCCCCAAATTGGATGTTTCGCTCACACAATAAATTTAGCTGCACAGAAAGCAACAGGTCTCAACCAAGTGTGCAGACTGCTAGGGAGAGTGAGAAGGATCGTGTCTTTCTTTCACTGTAGCTCAACAGCCGCACACATACTCAAACCCAAACAGGAGATGCTTGGTGTACCACAGCACACACTTATTCAGGATGTCGTCACCCGATGGAATTCCAGTCACGACATGCTGGCAAGGTACCTAGAACAGCAAGCACCAGTGTATTCAGCACTGACAGAAAAGGCCCTCAAGAAAAACAAAGATATAACCACACTGTCTGACCGGGATGTAAGTATGGCAGAGGAGATAGTTGAGGTCCTTAAACCACGTAAGAAAATCATCACACTGATTGGTACTGAAACCGCACCTTCAGCATCCATGATCCTGCCCCTCAAAACCACAGTACTGAACACTATGGAACCCAGTGAAGAAGACAGTCCAACTGTTCGTCAAATCAAGGCTGCCATCAGAGACAACCTCGAGGGCCGATACTCTGACTGTGAAGACTTCCTCCACAAATGCACAGTCCTTGACCCCAGGTTCAAGACCCTACCTCATGTGGATGATGCCTATCGTGACAAAATCTACACCTGCCTCATCACAGAGCTAGTGACAATGGAAGAAAAGGTATTATGTTTTTTATTTGTAGAAAAGGACTTTTTTAATTTAAATAAATAAACTTGCATT
The DNA here is from genome assembly GCF_033978785.1 of Entelurus aequoreus. NCBI lineage: Eukaryota > Metazoa > Chordata > Actinopteri > Syngnathiformes > Syngnathidae > Entelurus > Entelurus aequoreus. Next base: position 76,665,806 of record NC_084733.1, on the reverse strand, counting down.
AATAATAGTACTCATTAAACATTCATACATTTTTTTCATTTTATTTGCAGAGTGAGGAGGCCACAGGGACATCAGCAGCCAGTTCATCCTCAGGACCAGAACTCTCAGGGGAATCTGAATCATCTCCACCTGTCAAGAAGTCTGCATTGACTGAACTGTTTGGTGAGCTCTTCACGACTCAGGTGGGAGACAAGCCTACTTTGCAGCTGGTGAAAGAAGACGTTGCCTCATACAAGGCAGTCTCAGGCATTAAACTAGATTCTGACCCACTTCTATGGTGAAAGAACAATGAGACCATACTGACTCTTACTGTCAAGTTAGCCAGGCACTACCTCGCCATACCTGCTACCTCCGGTATTTTCCACAGCTGGAGACATTTCTGCAGAAAATGTGGATAAACTGATTTTTCTGGCAAAAAATATGAAGATTGAGTGAAAGTCACCAGGGTTAAAGGCTGGGGGGGGAAGAAAAATTAATCTGAGGCTGAGTTGACTGAAACTGTTTAATGTTGCACTTTTTATATGTAGAAGAACATTTTTTAAATCTGAGTCATTTTTGTTAAGAAACCAATTCTGAGCCTTATCTTATTAAGTTTTATTTTGTTTTAATTTTATATATGTTGACCACATTAACCCTGACAATGGTTAGCATTCATGACTGCCTGCTGTTGCACTGATCAGCCTACAGAGCTATTTCTATTTTTGGGCATAATTGTTATAGTGTTCCCAATGTTAAAAGGCCTTTGTTTACAAATTTGGTAAATAAATAACCAGAAAATTTATATTTTGTTTTTTTCTTACTGTACCGAAAATGAACCGAACCGTGACCTCTAAACCGAGGTACGTGCCGAACTGAATTTTTTGTGTACCGTTACACCTCTAATATATATATATATATATATATATATATATATATATATATATATATATATATATATATATATATATATATATATATATATATATATATATATATATATACACACACACAGTACACCGCTTGTCCCTTTATTCATATATATATATATATATATATATATATGACTTGTAAATATACATTAATGATCACACAAAACTTTTATTTTTGCAAACATATTAGGCTCCAGCCGCCGCAACCCCCCGGATGGATGGATATTTGGTTTACATTTTTTTGTAGCTGTTCATACTAAGGCTGAAACGACGCGTCGACGTAGTCGACGTCATCGGTTATGTAAATACGTCGACGCCGTTTTTGTGCGTCGACGCGTCGCATAATTACGTCACACTACCGTCATGGCGGAGCGCAAAGCAGACTGTGCGAGCGAGGGGAAAAACGCACGCCAAAAGTCGTCAAAAGTGTGGGAGTATTTCAATACACAGCCTAATAATGTTGTTGTATGCACAGTGTCGAGCGTAAATGGCCTATCATAGCAGCACAACGGCTATGAACGAACATTTGAAAAGAAAACCATCAACTAGTCAATCGTCCGCGTTAGCATACGTTGTCATCATTACACAAAAACATGAATGTGTCATTTGTATCTGCTAGGGGTGTAACGTTATGTGTTTTGTATTGAACCGTTTCGGTACGGGGCTTTCGGTTCGGTACGGGGTTGTACCGAACGAGTTTCTAAGCTAAAGCTAACTTTAGCTGCTAAAGTCTTAACAAGTTGCTTTGCTCCTTCTGCGGCTGCCTCTGTCTCAGCACGCAGCATTGTCCCACCCATACAACCATCTGATTGGTACACACGCAGCATTGTCCCACCCACACAACCATCTGATTGGTACACACGAAGCATTATCAGCCAATCAGCAGTGCGTATTCAGAGCGCATGTAGTCAGCGCTTCAGCGTGGGGCAGATAGGTGTTTAGCAGGTGAGCATCAGGCAGCGGACTCTCCCCAAATGATAATAAATACCTCCCAGTCAACTACTAGTAACATCACTATGAGCCCGTTGACCTACTAGAAACTTAACTGCAGCTCAGCTCACTCGCAGTCCTGGCTTGAGGTGAAGGCTAATTAGCTCTCAGTTCCAGCCACATCGACCCCTTCTGAGCGCCTATTTTCAGCTGCTGGGAATATTGTAAACAAGAAAAGAAGCAAAGCAAGTAGACATGCTAACCTTTCTTCATTACAACTGTTAGTCACTCACAGGAATGAGTAGAATTGGTTATTGTGTACTGTGTTGGACTGGATGTTTATTTTGCACATTTTAAAAGCAATACTTAATGTTTACAGTGCTCCAGAATATTCAGATTGGCACTTTTTTGTATTGATGTTTATCTTTATTTTTGCACATTTTAGCAAATAAGCAATACTTTCACTTTTGTTGAAATGTTTACACTTTTGTTACAGAATATTTCGTTTTGCACTTTTTTGTATTGGATGTTTATCTTTATTTTTGCACATTTTAAAGCAAAATAAGCAATACTTTTACTTTTGAAATGCTTATACTATTGCAAAATATTAAGATTTGCACTGGATGTTTACTTTTATATTTGCACATTAAAAAGCAAATAAGCTACTTTTAATTTTGTTAAATGTTAAAAGTTTTAAATGTTTACATTGTTACAGAATATTTTGTCATGTTGTTGTCAATGTTGACTGAGTGGCCATACTTTTTTTTTTGTAAATAAAAGCCATGCCTTTTGAAAAAACTGGCCTACTTTTATTTTTTCATCTTCATTTTAAATAAAATAAAATAAAAAAATAATCGGTAAAAGGAAAAATAATCTATAGATGAATCGAAAAAATAATCTATAGATTAACCGATTAATCGAAAAAATAATCTATAGATTAATCGATAGAAAAATAATCGTTAGCTGCAGCCTTAGTTCATACTGGACCTTATTCAGAGTCAATAATAAGAGGAAATATGACCAACTGGTTACAATGCATTTAAATAATAACAATGTCCCCTTCAACTTTCCTGGGAATGAACCAGGAGCCACAGATTAAGAGACGAGAGTGCTAGCCACCGAGCTAAAAGCCCAAACTGATGGCGCAATGTCCAGCGTGGCTCCTAAGCCATCAAGGAGGGACACATACTTTTGCACAGCTGCACCAGTTCCACTACTTCTATTATTTTGCACAAGCTGCACTGTTCACTGTAGTTTAATTGCAAGGTGAACTGTACAGCATTAGGTGATTCACGCATTCAGACGACCAAATGGTTTTAACACTGTATGCCTTCTTAACCTAGAGCCGTTTTAAACTCTTGGAAGCCCAATGATGAGGATAATTCATTTATGTCAAATTCTATTAGGTGTGACCACTGTTCCATGAAGACAAACAAAGCAGTGCTATGCTGTTATTATTTATGCATTTAAAAAGAACTAGATTACGGCTACGCTCACAAGCGAGCACATTTCACAGGTTGAAGGGTTCCTTTAATAAAGAAACGGCCCCAGTGAACTGATAATAATCCCCACCCACCATAAATGAGTCTGATCCCTCAGTAAATTGAGCCCTTGGTGAGGTGGAGTGGTGTCAGCACCTACAGCCAACTCTCCAATGGCTCCCTAATCCTCGCTTCCCTCTCGCTGCCACCCTCACCGTCTAATCAGCCTCCAACACACACACACACTGGCACCCATCTGACACACACCCGAGTGCTTGCCCTTCCTTGCTCTCCGCCATCTCTTCAGTGTGATGTCACAGCTAATCCATGCGTGGTTATCCGCTGGGCTGCAGTGCTGGCTGGCAGAGGAATTTGGGCGAGAGAGGGGGGTGTAATCAGGCACGTCATGAAGTCTACTCTCTAAGCACATTTCCAATACAGCACACATTCAAGCGCCACCCGTCTGCAGAAATGCTCCATTGACTTATTAATATAAGCTCTGATTGGAAGGATAAAACTATAAAAGCACGGTATAGTCATATAGGAATTATTCCAGTGTCTGGAGGATTAAACTTCCCCTCCCACTAATGTGGCCTTTTATTGGCAGCTTGTCCAAAAAAGAGGAATTAACTACATTCTAAAGTGCCCGCTTCCATATGGCACTGAGTTATTAACGCACATTAGTTGACTGAGCAGTGCTATGGAATTCATTATGGCTTCAGATTAAATGTCATGAAACAGAATGTCATCACACACTTTCCATGTGCAACACAATACGGTCTGGGAACATGATCAACCTCAAATTTAGTTTTTCCTATTAGAGAAATGAACAGTGATGAGGTCTATTACACCTGCCTAAACCCTGTTTACCTGTGTACTATATACAATACTTACTGTTAACTGTACTGGCAATGTTTAAGTTTTTCACTGACATGTAAGTGTAAAAATAAGTTAGTAAGCAAAAACAGAACAAAATGAAACTTCACGAGCGTAGTGACTTCATGTATTACACTTTGTAACAACATAAGTTAACTGCTTATGTAAATGAAACACACTACTCAACATTGTAGTGCAAAATAAGGCTTGCTGAAGGAAAGAGGAAAACACAAAGTACAACAAAAAGCAAAGCCTAAGGCTTGTTAAAAGATACAAAGTACAACAGAAGCAAAAATTAAGAACAAACAGTAGTAAACAGTCCACCAACAAAAAGCAAAGCAATACTGCTTGGGAAAAAAGGCTAACTACAAAAAATGTGGCGTGAAGCCAGAAAAAGTAGTAAAAAAAAACTATTTACCAAAACAAAGGTGAGGAAGCAAAAAGCCAGGAGTCAAAAACAACTGAAAATTCTTGCAAACACTGGCGTCTCAAGGACACAAAGACAGAACATCGACATAACGAATCTTGCAGTCCCGTGCTTAAGAAGGCCTAATGGCCTAATCAGTCTCAGGTGTGACTCCTGGCTCCGCCCCCTCCTCAGGCCCAGCAATGTCTACAAACGGGGGAAAAAGGTGAAAAACAGAACAATGGCCAAGAAGGCAATAACAAATACAAAAACTACAAAACCCAAAAGATATAAAAATATATTAAAAATAAGTGTAGCTGAGATAGGCTCCAGCGCCACCCGCGACCCCGAAGGGAATAAGCGGTAGAAAATGGATGGATGGATGGATGGATGGAAGTTATAAACATAACGACTTATTTTATTTTTTAAACCCTATTATTGAGGACGGTTCTAGATATGTTAATCCCATTTTTAAAAAGTAAAAACTCGATTTTAAGGTTTTTACATATGTTAAAAAGGCTGGTTTCAACCAAAAGTGCATGTAAACATACCGAGACTTTGTTTTGTTCACTTGTTAGTAGGATAGGAATTTGGTGCTACGCCTACATCACATCTTTGGAGTTTTTCAGAAAGCCCACAGGGAGGCTTGCTGAAGATGAGTTGAGTTCATGTGTTATTAATCTTTTAACATTTTTGACAGTCATACAAGTGTAAAAAAAAAAAGATTAATCCTTGTCTTAAATATATATTGTTATAGAACTAGAGATGTCCGATAATGGCTTTTTGCTGATATCCGATATTCCGATACTGATTCCAATATCAACCGATACCGATATATACAGTCGTGGAATTAACACATTATTATGCCTAATTTTGTTGTGATGCCCCGCTGGATGCATTAAACAATGTAACAAGGTTTTCCAAAACAAATCAACTCAAGTTATGGAAAAAAATGCCAACATGGCACTGCCATATTTATTATTGAAGTCACAAAGTGCATTTTTTTTTTAAACATGCCTCAAAACAGCAGCTTGGAATTTGGGACACGCTCTCCCTGAGAGAGCATGACGAGGTTGAGGTGGGCGGGTGTATATTGTAGCGTCCTGGAAGAGTTAGTGCTGCAAGGGGCTCTGGGTATGCTGTTGTGTTTATGTTGTGTTACGGTGCGGATGTTTTCCCAAAATGTGTTTGTCATTCTTGTTTGGTGTGGGTTCACAGTGTGGCGCATATTTGTAACAGTGTCAAAGTTGTTTATACGGTCACCCTCAGTGTGACCTGTATGGCTGTTGACCAAGTATGCGTTGCATTCACTTGTGTGTGTGAAAAGCCGTAGATATTATGTGACTGGGCCGGCACGCAAAGGCAGTGCCTTTAAGGTTTATTAGCGCTCTGGACTTCTCCCTACGTCCGTGTACCACTCCGTACAGCGGTGGCTTAAAAAGTCATAAATTGTACTTTTTTGAAACAGATACCGATAATTTCCGATATTACATTTTAAAGCGTTTATCTGCCGATAATATCGGCAGCCCGATATTATCGGACATCTCTATATAGAACTATTTACATCTATTGACCTGTGTAGCGTTTAAGGAAGTGCAGACAGATGCTTATTGACGTTGACTTGGCTCAACACATTGTGCTTTTTAACAGTTTTAACTGTCCTATGTAAGCAGTGACGGTTCTAGTTTCAATGGCGTCCTGGGCATCTTGAGATCCCTTTCGTCATCTCGACCGCTCACATTAAACAGTATTGTGCAAATTTCGTATAAGATTGTTACATTTCCTAATTGTAAGACTTTTAAGTTCTCCTATGATATATGGGACCATGTGAAAAAACATTATGCATTTTTATTTCACACAAAAAAGCAACACCTCAATGAGGGTGTCTGATGATGTTTACGCCCCCAAATGCGTGCATGAGCAAGTAGCTTATGGGGGGATGAAAAAGGGATGAGTGAAATTCAATCTATCAGATTTAACATTTTCCTCAGTTACCTCATATCTGTTTTAATCTTACCATAAGCATCCTTGAAATGAGGTGTAATCCACTTAAGCCCTTTTTTTGAATGTGCTTCACAGCTGCATTGCAGCCATTCATGTTCTCGCAAACATCGTTCATTCACCCTGCTAGACACAACATTCAATAAATAAATGTGATGTTTACAGTGTAAAGTTACATTTTAAAGGGGAACTGCACTTTTTGGGGAACTTTGCCTATTGTTCGCAATCATTATGAAAGACATGACGACGGATGGATTTCTCTTTTAACGCATTCTAACTCGTAAATAAATGTCGGCTTACAGTGGAGCCAATGGGAGGTCCTCTATACCGTCCATGAAACCCAATAAAAAAGACATCCAAAAAGCGCCAAAAATACTACATTTACATTTCGTGACTTGAATATTAACCAAGTATTAGTGATATTGTTATTATAAGCGCTAACGCAGACAACCTATTTGTGTGCCGATGTTTACATCATCGAGTGGTAAACCGCTTCTCTCGCCTAGGTGCCCGTGTAAGTTAATTGTAAATCATAAATCATGCCTCTTACCTGGATAGTAGAAGGATGAGGACATACTGTATTTCGACAAGTTGGCATACTTTGACAGCCAATTTAGACCACGAAATGGCGAGAACGACACGGAAACGCTCGGTTCTACCCTCCCTTCGTCATCTAAATATATACATATATATAATAATATAACAAGATTCCAGCTGTCGGCATCCTAATGACAGCAGACATTGTATAGTAAGTGTTATTACGTTTGTTGGCTCTCATGAAGTCTGCAGTGAGTAATAATCAGTGATGTTGTCGAAGGAAAAAGCGAAATGTTGTGATGCGTGTGCATAAAATTATCAAAATATGTAAATATTAAATGTTATTATAAATGTTCCCGTTGCTACATTACATATATACTTACATCATGTACGGTATATAAAACATTAATGGAAGTGTTTGGATGTTTTTTAAGAACTTTATAGGCACAATAAAGCAGCTCCCATAGGCTCCATTGTAAGCAGACTTTTGATCGCATTTATTTAATATTTAGAATGCATAAAAAAAAGAAAAACATGTGTGTTCTTGTCTTACATAAGGATTGTGAATGATAGGCAACTTTCAAAAAAAAGTGTAGTTTCCCTTTAAAATGTGAACAAAGCGCCATTATGCTGCTTAACTTAGATCTGTTTTAACCTTAAATCTGATAATACACTGAAACTACTTCCAATGTGGACCCTTCTTATGAAACTTTATTTCATTTTTGTACAAGGTTTCTCAGCCAAAAAGGACTAATTTAACAGGAATGAACAGGAGTGAGTTTGTAGCATACAATTATATAGCCACGTGGCATGTATATTAATATATAGCATGTTGACATTAAGCACCTTACAGTAATTCAATCAAAAATGATTTAAAATAACATGAAAATAATAATTTAAGTAACAGAACTGTGCTGAGATTTTTATCCCCAGTCATAATTGAACTATCGAATATACAAAAAATAACGTGTCCGCCCTGAGATCGGTAGGTTGTGAGTTCAAACCCCGGCCGAGTCATACCAAAGACTATAAAAATGGGACCCGTTACCTCCCTGCTTGGCACTCAGCATCAAGGGTTGGAATTGGGGGTTAAATCACCAAAAATGATTCCCGGGCGCGGCCACCACTGCTGCTCACTGCTCACTGCTCCCCTCACCTCACAGGGGGTGATCAAGGGTGATGGGTCAAATGCAGAGAATAATTTCGCCACACCTAGTGTGTGTGTGACAATCATTGGTACTTTAACTTTAACTGTTGGCCTTTCATGGCCTGCAGAGGATGTGAATGATGTAACGTCCTGTGGACCATGTGACATTTTTCAGAGGGGCGTAATGTGTTTTAGGGTAACAGGACTGAGTGAAAACACTACTAAAGTGTACATTTGATTGTAATTTAAAAAAATAAAAAAATACTTCAAGTTTAGTTAAGATAAGAAGTAACACAAATATGGAAATAAATATTAACATTTGTGAAGGATGTAAAGGGCAACTATTATGTAAATCCAACTTTTCTTACCTATTGGTACCTTTTTTTAAGATTTGGAATCTGCTTGGAAATCAAACCATGGAGGCATGGCAAATATATTTATAAAACAATGTTGCCTTCCTTTGTACTTCCTCCAAACAAGTCGTTTGGAATTTGTCCTGTTTGTGTCATTTTTCCAATTGGTGACGTCAGCGGGTATCTCCATATATGGTATAGATTTACCTGAAGAGCTTTGAGCGAGTCCGCCATTGTAGTCCGATGCTGTAGTCAGTAAGTTCCTTCTTATCCCCTATCCGCTTGTTGTGGGGCAGACTGGCTCGTACAAGCACATGCATCCTCCCCTGTTGCAATTTCTGATACAAAGTAGCGTATAGTTCAAACTTACATCTGTCAGTAGACTCCATATGAAAGCGATAAACACAACAACATGGCTGACAGGAGAAGACTCAGTCGAAGTGGAGGCAAGAAATAAGACTGCCCACAAAACGGCGCATCCCGAAGAGACGGTCAGAAAGCAGCTTAAAGATGGTCTGTAAAATATATATATATATATATATATATATATATATATATATATATATATATATATATATATATATATATATATATATATATATATATATATATATATATATATAATATACAAAATGTTGACCAAAGAACCATCATTACATGTTATAAATATAGAAAATAAAAACATAATATGACCCCTTTAAATGATAATATTTTATGATGAAGTCTAATTTCAGGAACCTTGGAGTTACATTCTGAGTTAGGTGTTGTTGGTCTGGACCCCAGGATGCAGAGACTGCAGACAAAGTGCAAGTAGAAAACATTTTATCAGAGAAAACACAAAAGTAGTGCAGCAGAAAAGTGCACGCAAAAAGCCACCAGACACAGGAAGCAAAAGGAAAGCTGTGCAGCACATTGAGGTACGATGCAAAACTAGAAAAGTGGTGCAGGCAAACAGGAAGTGGAAACAAAAATAAGAGCGCTGGATAGGAAATAATATAAAAAAGTAAACCAACTAATAATGAAGTCTAAACTGTCATGTGAGATGACACTTGGACAGGCAAAAAAAGTTTTTTTCTGGTTTTCAAGGTAGTTATTTTTTCAAATGTATTTATTACACATGCATTTAGATCAAATGTGCACAAAATTTTGCTTGACTAAAAATATATAATCATTTATTCATTTTATTTATTGGGGATAAAAATGGCACCAATTGGGTGGAAACTCCACAATAAATTATGTACTTTTTTTTTTCAACAAACACATTAATGATATATTTTGTTTTTGATCAAGTGGTCTTGAATGAGTCCACACGTCTTCAGAGGGATTACTTCTCCTCTGTCATCTGCTTCTCATCACAACAAGCAGGGGACTCAAACACATCTAATAACAGGACGGACTGCTGTTCCTTTGTAAGCACCTAAACGATGGCGTGTGAGATGGATGACGAGGATAAAGCCAGCTTTGATCGGCATGGTGCACAATGGAACATAATAGTCCACAACATGGCCCCAAGCAGCACACCTACTAGAGAGCAATTAAAACCAGAGGATTCCATTTGATCCAAACAACAGGAAGCAGAGATGAATGGTCTATCTCATCAACCATGGACTTATTTTTTATATTCTCAGCTGGCTCGCTATAAACAACCTGCTTGCCCAATTATGATTAGCTCAGTCGTTCCGGTGGAAGAGCAACAGGAGGGGGAAACATTCGCCATGCGGGAGCAATATATTTACTTTTGAACTGATCTAGATTTAATTAGCACGCATGCCATAATTAAAGTCACTTGTTTGGATGAGAAGGAACGGTGAGAGCAAATAAGTCATTCAATATTTCAAAATGTTTCAAGCATAAAAAGGCAAGAGGTGTTTTGTTTCTCTGTTTTAGTTATGGATGAATTCCCCAAAACTTGGTGTAATTACTATCATCATAGGCGCCGATCCCATGGGTGCTCTGGCCCCGAAGCACCCACGTGGGATTGATGGCAATTTACAATCTTTAAAATCATTTTTGAAAAATCAATCTTGTTGTTGTTGATTTAGTAGGGACTTTGGTTTGTTTTACATAATAAAAAAGTCACCAATCATATAGTCTATAATCAACAAAGCCTAACCAAGATTTCATTGTGCCCGATAATGAACTAATGACAAAATCATCTTGACTTTAAACACACTGCACACGAGCGAATTAACCCTAAAGAGTATCTTATTCACCATTTCATTGGCAGCAGCTAACGGGTTATGTTTAAAAGCTCATACCAGCATTCTTCCCTGCTTGGCACTCAGCATCAAGGGTTGGAATTAAATCACCAAAAATTATTCCCGGGCGCGGCGCCGCTGCTGCCCACTGCTCCCCTCACCTCCCAGGGGGTGATCAAGGGATGGGTCAAATGCAGAGGACAAATTTCACCACACCTAGTGTGTGTGTGACAATCATTGGTACTTTAACTTAACTTTAACTTTACACATACAAACTGAGGCACACAAAAAAAGCACATTTAATAAAAAAAAACGTTATGTTCTTACCTATATGTAATATATTGGGTTGGAGGCAATAACCAGGCGAGGTGATGAAGTACGTCTCTTTACTGTAGACTTCAGAACAGACTCAACACACTTGACATCAGGTGTGCAACACCATGTAAATCGTTGGCCAACCAAAAAGTAACCCCGGTACGCTATAGCCAACATTAACCAGGAGATGGCAACAGACAAACATAGATCACTCTATTACATTCCTCCCCTTTTAGAAATGTAGAAGTTACTCAAAAGAAATAAACAACCCAACCAAAAAAATGCAGCAGCTCAATAAGAAGCCAAAAAGCACTTTTTGGCTTCTTATTAAATAACTTTTTTAAATAGATTCAATCTTGCACGTGGAAAGTTTAAGTGTGGGCTTTAGTTGATATAACACTCCCGTCAGGGGGTGCATTCTACGGCGGGGGTGCATTATCCACCACCAGGAGGCGGGATTACTGCGAGCCTCACACAGTGCGTCTTCGCAGCAGTTTTATGATTGCTCAGCACAAGAAATACGTTACACACATACAGTTGTTGACAAAATCCACTGTACATTATATAGCTCAGCTAACTAAACTATGGAAATGTATAATATAATTCATATAGCAATACGGTCTCACTGCACAGCAGGCCAGCAGTTAGCAGAGTCTGCAATCCATGTTGAGGCACAACTGAGTGACGTGCCTCAACTGGTTGCTGATCACCGCACCGTCTCTTCTCAGTATTTGAACAGCAAATGTGAAAATTCAGCGGTTTTGAATAAAAATATGTAAAACTGGTGAAGTTAAATGGAAAATAACTTTATAGTATAATCACTGGATACATATAACAATTTAATTTTTTTTTTTTCTTTTTACATTTTTTTTCTTTCCATGATGGCAGGTGAGGCCCCGCCTCACCTGCCTCTAGTGACTGCACGTCACTGCAAACGCCATTGGAGGATCTACACCTAACATCCACTGTAATGATACCACGTACACTAGCGTATCTAGTCGATACTACTATGATTACATCGATATTTTTTAACATCATAAAATCTTCTTTCGTTTTTTTTAAATGTATATTATGTTTATAAACTCAGGAAATATGTCCCTGGACACATGAGGACTTTGAATATGACCAATGTATGATCCTGTAACTACTTGGTATCGGATTGATACCCAAATTTGTGGTATCCCCCAAAACTAATGTAAAGTATCAAACAACAGAATAATAAGTGATTACATTTTAACAGAAGTGTAGATAGAACATGTTAAAAGAAAAAGTAAGCAGATATTAACAGTAAATGAACAAGTAGATTAATAATTCATTTTCTACCACTTGTCCTTAATAATGTTGACAAAATAATAGAATGATAAATGACACTATGTTAATAGGAGCCTTTCTTTGTTTACTTACTAATAAAAGATGTGTTGTCTAGTATGTTCACTATTTTATTTAAGGACGAAATTGCAATGAGAAACATATATTTAATGTACCGTAATATTTTTTGGTCAAAATAAAGCCAATAATGACATTTTTTGTGGTCCCCTTTATCTAGAAAAGTACCGAAATACTTTGTATTGGTATCGGGACAACACTAATACACACACACCGAGCACCCACTGGCAGAAATGTAGATCGGCGCCTATGACTGTCATGATCAGTCATGATCTATGACTGTCATGATCTGTTGCCCAGGTCATGGCTTGGTTTGTTTTGTGTTATTCCTCCTATGTTTTAGTATAGTTGTGTTCCTCATGTTCTTGTTAGTATTATTGGTTGCACCTGTGTCTAGCCCTGGCCCTCCAAACCACCCTCTCCTTCCTCTTGTGTTTAGTCCAGGTGTGTTCAGTTATCCAATTAGTCAGTGTATTTAGTTCTCTGTTTGCTGTCTTGTGTTGGTCCCATCGTTGTATGCCTTTTCCTACTTGTTGGATTAAACCTGGTGAACAACACAACCTTCACCTTGCTTCCCTGCAATTGGGTCGTCCTCACTCAGCCTCCACATCCACACCCGGGACATTTAGTGTATATGTGATGTGACATTCTCTGATCATAACAAATAATGCTAACATAATCTGTTCATATTATGAGATCTGAAATGTGTGTTGATTCGTGTTACCATAACAACACAGCACAGAAACACTCGATATTCTCTGTGCAAAAGTCTGAAGCTATCATAAGATAGCAGTATTTTGATGACTAGTGCATCACTTTTTCCACATTTTGTTATGTTGCAGCCTTATTACAAAATAGAACAAATTCATTTTTGTCCTCAAAATTCTACAGACAATAACCTATTTTTAGGCAGTTTCACCCATTCCTCTTTGCAGCACCTCTAAAGCTCCATCAGTTTGGATAGGAAGTGTTGGTTTTCATCCAGGATGTCTCTGCACATAGCTGCATTCATCCTAGTCTAAATGGTCTCTATTTATATAGCACTTTACTATACCTGAAATGATCCCCGGAGCGCTTTACATTATACATCACATTCACTCATTCACACACTGGTGGCGGAAGAAGCCATGCGAGGCCATAACCCCGACTCTAGTCAGGAAGGTGACCAAGAATCAATCAATGTTTATTTATATAGCCCTAAATCACCTGATGGTCACTCTGTCAGAGCTACAGCATTCCTCTGTGGAGAGAGGAGAACCTTCCAGAAAGACAACCATCTCTGCAGCAATCCACCAATCAGGCCTGTATGGTAGAGTGGCCAGAAGGAAGCCATTTTATAGTAAACATTTTGGCTAAAATTAAAGTCCCAATGATAGTCACACACACACTGGGTGTGGGGAAATTTGTCTTCTGCATTTGACCCATACCCATATTCACTCCCTGGGAGGTGAGGGGAGCAGTGAGCAGCAGCGTGTGCCACGCTCGGGAATCATTTGGTGATTTAACCCCCAATTCCAACCCTTGATGGGTCCCATTTGTTGTAGTCTTTGGTATGACTCGGCCAGGGTTTGAACTCACGACCTCCCAGTCTCAGGGCAGACACTTTAACCAAAAGGCCACTGAGCTGGTTCAAAATGCACCTGAAAGACTCTCAGACCACGAGAAACAAAATTCTCTGGTCTGATGAGACAAAGATTGAACTCATTGGTGTGAATGCCAGGCATCAAGGCCAATACCATCCCTAAAGTGAAGCATGGTGGTGGCAGCATCATGCTGTGGGGATGGTTTTTTTAGCATAGGAACTAGACGACTAGTCGGGATAGAGGAATGAAAATCAATGCCTCCCATCTGTAGGTTGAGAGGTGCCGCAAAGAGGAATGGGCAAGACTACCCGAAGATAGGTGTGCCAAGCTTGTGGCATATTAAAAATAATTGAGACTGTAATTGCTGCCAAAGGTGCATCAACAAAGTATTGAGCAAAGACTGTGAATACTTATGTACATGTGATTTCCTAGTGTTTTATTTTAAATACCAAAAGCCAAAAGCTAAAAGAAAAAAACAACCTTAGCATTGTTATTATAGGGTATAGTGTGTAGAAGTTTAAGGACAAAAATCATTGGAAATAAGGCTGTAACATAACAAAATGTGGAAAAAGTGAAGCGCTGTGAATACTTTCCAGATGCACTGTAACTAAAACATAGTGTTTGTCTGTCTGTCTGTTAACAGAATACTTCCGGTTCATGGAGAATGATGGAAGCATCTCTTTTATGCCATAGTAACCCAACAGTTAATAATACATTACAAGCTTAATTGGTTCTGTGAGGGCGCTCTTAACTCAAAACACTTGTACGTCAAATCAACATCTCCCATTGAAATTAATGGACATTTTCAGGCTGGCGCAAGCTAAACTTGAAGCATGAACCCAGGATACAGAGACAGCAGGTGTAGGGCAGGTAAAATGTATTTAATGACAGCAAGTGCAGCTACAAAAACGTAGGCAGCTAGGAAGTGCGCAAAAAAAAGGTCTGCACTTGTCCTTGTAGCGACAAACAATGATCCAGCACTGTCCAAAGGAACAGCCTCCTGATTGGCAACAAGAGACTGGTAAGGGAGGCTATGCTCAGGTCAGAGATGAAGCGGCAGGAAATGACAACACAGGAAGTGGACTCATGAAAAGAAAACGCGCTGGAACGGTAATTAAACCAGCAGAGGAAGATAAACACGAGTCTACGAAACATAGTTTATTTGCCGCAATGGAGGCAAGGATTGCGCAACTAAGAAATTGGTTTTACACTGTGGAGGGACATTAGCCGCCAGTGAGAATTCTACAGTACGTTGAGGATGTCTTCGTCCGCTTGTTGTTGTCAAATTTGTGGGACACAACTAGTATGTGTCGTCAACATGCATTATCATATGACGACATTATTAAAAGCTCTATCGTCACCAAATTGATGTCATTAAATAATATATTGTCTATATCGTGCAACCCTACAAGTAAATGCAACTTCATCATTTCCACCTCAGCATGTAATATCACCTTATGGTTCGTGTATGTGGACTTATGTTTAGTTTTAATCAGCACATTAACTGCCTGTGTGCAACTGCCCAAGTCAGAAACACATGCTGCCTCGTTGTAATCACAGCATACGCTACTGATTGCAGAAACTGCACGACGGATGACATCCTAAGTGCAGATCCAGGACCAGATGCACTGCATTTAACCCAAATGTGTAGAAAGGACTGTTCAGTGTGACACAGAAAGATGCGGCATGCTGCAGTCGCCCATTCGGCCTGCGGCTGGAAGACGAGGGCCAAGTTTACTGTATTAATATCGCAGATATAAACGTGCAGCGAGCTGGCTTGGTTTGTGTGTGCAGGGGGAAGAGGACTATCTCCTCTTTTCAGATCTGCATATAATTTGTCTCAGTTGCATGCTGGGTAATGAAGGTAAATATCGCAGCCATCAAACTGCCAGTGAAAGGTGTCCTGCTGATAGGTTGGTGCGTGGCTCCACAGCGACCTGTGGCTTTTTGCACACGCAGCATAGTGAACTCCATCCAAGCTGCTAAGTGCTTGTTGAACGTCCAAGGTTGACTTTTACAAGGTTTTTAGGAGGTGCCATGCTTAATTGTGACTTATAAAACGAGTTCATTGAATCAATGAATGATGTTGGATCTATTGCGCCGGTCCAAAATATATTTTCAAAGTTTAAAAAGAATGTGGAACATATTACATACAGCAGTATAATAATAGATTCACTAAGTACAGTACATGTATGATGTGGACATTAAATATCACAATGAATGCCAGCATGCACTTCTTAAACATGACAAAAAAGAATGTGGATGCACATTAAGCTAATATGTAATCAGTTCTATAAAATTATAGCATAGTCAATTATAATGTACCCACATATCCACATATAAAAAGGTTAAAATAATGTCGACAAAGCTTTCTGTTATTATTAGTATCAACACTTCAGCTTTACATTGTAGTGTTTTGCTTTATTTCGCAAAGCTTTTTTTTTTTGTTCTGAAATGTGCTATCCCTTACTCATAGGCGGGTTGTGAATTCTGTCCTTTTACTGGGTACCTTGGTTATGTGTGAAGACATTTCCTGAGTTGCCTGCTCTTCCATGGACACCATAGCCTGTGTTTCCTTATGCTCTTTGGGCATTTCCTCAAACGTCAGTAGAAGAGGACACGAAATAGAATACCAGCGGTTTACCTTCTTTTTCTCTTGTTTTTCAGCGCCATGTCTGCTCTTCTTTCTCCATTCTCCCGCAGGTTCTGACTCAGTCTTTCTCCCCTCAAGGGTGCTCCTGATTTTCTGTTTTGCAATTTGCTTGGAGTCTTTTCCTTTTTTTTTTCCATCCAAACTCCGACCAAAATCCTTCTTCTTTGAAGTCCGAATCATTAAAATGATCGCTGCAAAATACACTCCCCTCACTTGGTCCGTCCCATTTTGAGGGACAGAAGAAGTCCATACTTTCCTCATATTCCCATACACAATTATTATCAGCTCAGTAATTAATGTTATATTAAAAAAATTACATTACTCCACATGAACATACAGAAAAGTATTATTGAGTATCGATTCCCGGGTGCCGGAAATTAGTATTGTATCGGTTCAAATGTAAAAGGTGCCCACCCCTATCTACAGGACAATGACAAACTCACCATAGGACACAAAAGACCTACGCTCATTAGAATACTGTTAAAAGAACAGAGCTAATGCTCAGAGGCAACGTATTGTGTGTACGTTTGTTTTATACAAAACCCAAATCCAGTGAAGTTGGCAAGTTGTGCAAATGGTAAATAAAAACAGAATCCTTTTCAACCTATATTCAATTGAATAGACTGCAAAGACAAGATATTTAATGTTTGAACTGTGTTTTTTTTGCAAATATTAGCTCATCTGGAATTTGTCAACATGTTTCAAAAAAGTTGGCACCAGTGGCAAAAAAGACTGAGAAAGTTGAGGAACGCTCATCAAACACTTATTTGGAACATCCCACAGGTGAACAGGCTAATTGGGAACAGGTGGGTGCCATGATTGGGTATAAAAGCAGCTTCCATGAAATGCTCAGTCATTCACAAACAAGGATGGGGTGAAGGTCACCACTTTGTGGACAAATGCGTGAACAAATTGTTTAAGAACAACATTTCTCAACAAGCTATTGGAAGGAATGTAGGGATTTCACCATCTACGGTTCGTAACATCGTCAAAAGGTTCAGAGAATCTGGAGAAATCACTGCATGTAAGCAGCAAGGCTGAAAACCAACATTGAATGCCTGTGACCTTTGATCCCTTAGGCCGTACTGCATCAAAAACTGACATCAGTGTGTAAAGGATATCACCACATGGGCTCAAGAACACTTCAGAAAACCACTGTCAGTAACTACAGTTCGTCGCTACATCTGTAAGTGCAAGTTAAACTCTACTATGCAAAGCGAAAGCCATTTATCAACAACACCCAGAAACGCCGCTGGCTTCGCTGGGCCCGAGCTCATCTAAGATGGACTGATGCAAAGCGTAAAAGTGTTCTGTGGTCTGACGAGTACACATTTCAAATTGTTTTTGGAAACTGTGGACGTGTCCTCCGGACCAAAGAGGAGAAGAACCATCCGGATTGTTATAGGCGCAAAGTTCAAAAGTCAGCATCTGTGATGGTATGGGGGTGTATTAGTGCCCAAGGCATGGGTAACTCACACATCTGTGAAAGCACCATTGATGCTGAAAGGCACATACAGGTTTTGGAGCAACATGTGTTGCCATCCAAGCAACGTCTTTTTCATGGACTCCCCTGCTTATTTCAGCAAGACAATGGCAAGCCACATTCTGCACGTGTTACAACAGCGTGGCTTCGTAGTAAAAGAGTGCGGGTACTAGACTGGCCTGTCTGTAGTCCAGACCTGTCTCTCATTGAAAATGTGTGGAGCATTATGAAGCCTAAAATACGACAATGGAGACCCCGGACTGTTGAACAACTTAAGCTGTACATCAAGCAAGAATGGGAAATAATTGCACCTGAAAAGCTTCAAAAATTGGTCTCCTCACTTCCCAAACGTTAACTAAGTGTTGTTAAAAGGAAAGGCCATGTAACACAGTGGTAAAAATGCTCATGTGCCAACCTTTTTTGCAATGTGTTGCTGCCATTAAATTTTAAGTTAATGATTATTTGCAACAACAAAAAAATACATTTCTCAGTTTGAACATTAAATATCTTGTCTTTGCAGTCTATTCAATTAAATATAAGTTGAAAAGGATTTGCAAATCATTGTATTCTGTTTTTATTTACGATTTACAGAATGTGCCAACTTCTCTGGTTTTGGGTTTTGTATATTCATATACAGTATTTTATTGTATATAATGTGTATTAGAATGTTGTTCATTTACCCTGAAGATGTCCTGCGTGGACAAGAGCAGATTTTAAAGATTGACATATTCATATATCAGCTACGGGCCAAATTGGAAATGTCACAGTGTTTATGTGTGTGGGTGAGTCATGGACAAATATGATTGGCAGAAATGACGATGATAGGCCAAAATATACAACAAAGTTGCGGTGAATGAACAAAGTTCATTGCTGCTCACACACTCCTCATAGTGGACTTTGTGTTAAGTTTAATGTGGTGAAAATAGATTTGTTGTCCTTTACTGACCAATTCCTCCAACTAAGTCGTTGACCCCAAAGTGTCTGAGCTTGCAGCGGGGCTACAGCCCCGTGCTCCTGGTACACAGCTCTCAATCACTTGTCCATTATAGTTATTGTTTAAATTTATTACGAACATACTTTACAGATGCGCAAAAATTTTACTCTAGTTTGATCAACTTTGGATTTATTTTAGGAGCAAAATGCAAAATAAAGGGTTAAAATCTGTATTCACGTGTGCTCCTTTTTTTTGTACACGACTTATTTCTAGTCACAAATGTGAGTGAAATGTTCGCACTGTACAGCCTATCCATGGTATGTTGTCTAACTTAGCTTTTCCAGGAAGCTGAATGTTATGTTGCGCCCTATAAACCAAACTTATAAACTAAGCATTGCGCTTTTTCGACACCAGCTGTTTAATTGTAACTTTCATCTTAGTTGTAGAGTTTTTTAACCAAATTTGGAGGTGTTGAAATCGCCATGTAAAATTGCTAATGCTAATAGTAGCCTGTCTATTGAAAATCTAAGGTGAATTAGCATCAAGATAGCACATTTTGGAAGAGTAGAGCCTTATTTTCTGTTCGGGTGTTTTCTACAAACCATACTTGCTTTGTCGGTATTGAAAATTGCAACATTACTTTAAGCGAGTTTTGCTGAGTCCGCCCCGAGTGATTGTTTATGTGAACCGGTGTTTAGTCTGCGACCGGACGTGACGTGCAACAAAGGTATAGAAACGTGGCACATTTTGATTTTACGTGAATCCATACCCAATAGTACCGACAGACTTCGGTCGATACCTCTAAAAGTAACACATTTGGTACCCATCCCTTGTTGTAATACACGTTTTCACCACTTGTGGCAGTAAGACAACAAGCAGAAGTCTGGAGCTAAAGTCAGGTTTCTTGAGCACAAAAATGATGACTAAAGTGGTGAAGCTGTACTGGGTTTTTTTTGCACTCAGATTTTATTGTCAGTTATTCATTAGTAATTTAGTTTATGTGTTTTAGCACAACAACATTGTATTTAAATGTATTTATGTCAGTTACTTAGGAGTCCCTTCTTATGCAGTATATTTGGTCAGAATTCTTCTAATCAGCCTGACTTAAGCCCAAAGTTTGTGTTACTAAATAATATTATTTGTGATTGACAAGGTTGTAAACTGTAAGTAGGTTAAACAGAATTATATAATACAAATACAATTTTAAGTAACATTACTAATTCAGTCCTAAAATTTGAGTGGGCCCCTGTAGTGGAAAAGTTAAACCCATGAGTTGAAAACGTGAAAAACCTCTGCTCACCACCATTTCCAGTAAATGTGGTAACTCTGATTTAAGTGGCCTGAGATTTGTTCCCTAAATTTTGACAGAAATTGTAATAATAATCATCTGATCATGCAGCAGGATATTCAAAGCATTCTTAATGATTATGTGGCCCTCAATAAAACCGGTTTGACACCCCTGCATTCTTTTCAAAAAGAGAAACCACTTCTAAATATGTAATTTGTCATGCTTTGACGCTGCAAACTGTTTTGGGCCTTAATTTTGCAGGACTGTAAAATAATTGATGCACCCTGAGAGTCGTGAGTGTTAAGCAGCCTAAAAGAGGCTAATTGGGCTCACTGCTATCATGCACAGCAGCATCACTGAAGCACATGAACCTTGATTCTTCATCTGGGAAGAAGTGCTGCACTATATTTGCATTACAGTGCCTCAAGGCAGGGGAGCATGCTGGAAATTAGCATGCTGTCACCTTCTGGCTGTCATTCAGAATGTTTTAACGTGCAACCTCAACTCACAAAACGTTAATTAAGAAGTCAGGCATTAATCTGCTCCTCTAAACTGACACATTGAGGATTTAAATCCGTCATTGTGTGCCCTTCCAACCAGGATGGTCATCACATGTCCACAATATCGACATGAAAATGTGTACCTGTCTCAAGCAGCATGCAAATTATAATTTAGCAAACTCAGCTCTCCTCTCATATTTAAATACAAACACATATTTGCTTTTTAGCTGTTTTTTTTTTGGTTGCTGCAGGCCAACCTCCCCCATAGTTGAGGAAGCAGTGCCCCCTTGTGGCACAAGCTGGCAATACACGCCACTAAAGGCCACACCATCCAATCCTTTATGGTGACTCTTCAGATGTGCCCGATAGGAGCTAAAAAGAGCAGATACAACATGGAATGTGACTAATCAAGAAAATGCTGCCTCTTATCTCCGAGCTGCTGTGATAGTACATTCCTTTTTGGCGGTGCGGATAGACACACACACAAGAGGAAAATGATGAACCACACATGCAAGCCTGTCTGTTGTAATGTGCACAGCCCTGATCAGGCCTCAATAAAGCAGAAAGAGGCTACCTTCAAAAAAATAGTTTATTTTTCTTTGCATCGGGAGGAGTATCAGTGCGTCCTATGGCTTGTGTACACACTTCCTGCAGGGGGGGGGGGGGGTCTTGAAGGGGCGGACCCCACCCATGTTTACCAAGGAGGAATGTTTGAAGCAGCTGCTACAGGAGGAGACGCTCTCCTTAAAGAAGGTGTGAGTGAGGAATGCTACTGCTGTTTATGACTCTGCACCGCCACTCGACTTTGAAACATTGTGCCACTCGTGCTTTCTAACTTTTCAAAGTTTCTTTCAGGACAGGAAGAACATTTTGAGGTGGATTTGCCCCTCAGCAATCCACCCTTCTGGAACCTAAATGGAAGTATTGTTTGTGAAGGAAGGCAGAATATTCTCCAGCCGGCTGCCAATGTTTTCTACACATGGACACAGTCTGTTAGGCGAACATCACACAAACAACACACACGTTTGTCCCCGTTCTTTCCCCCACTTTCACTCCATCCGGCGAGTTTTGTTTTTGACTCATCCGCGTCGCACAAAAGAACAAATTTGGCATCATGTGAGATAATATCATTATTCCCCCCGTGCATGCTACTGGGATCCAAAGCTGTCAACGTCACGCCAGAGCAGCGGTTCGGGTTGAGGGATTGTTTACCACTTTTGAGACGTGGTGAGCGGGCGCGGGGAAAATAGCTCCTCCTTATATTTGGTATAATCTCTGCACGCTGCTGAGGCGATACCCACGTTTCTTGGCTGGAGCGCCGCCAATGCGGGACGAAGCCAACAACAGTGCAGACGGGGGGGTGGGTACAGTAGACAAGACAAGTATGTCTTATCTGTTCCATCAATAGGCTGTAATCCGGTACAATCATTGGCTGAGATATCATAAGGGAGGTGAACTGAAACAGGCGGTCCAGCACACGCGCGCACAATCACAACATTCCTGCACACATTATTTATGCAGGAAAATATATTAACATTTGCATTAGAAAACAGTGCGAGGTGTAGTAAAATAGCTCTTCTGTTGATACAAATATGATCCTTGTGGGCTGTCGTATGCAAATCTACCTCTCCTCTTGCCGTCAACTACATATCGGTATAATATGTTCTCACGGCTTCATGGGATTAGAGGCACTGAATTCTGTGTATCCCACGCCAATAAATGAAAGCCACCTCCACAGGGTTAGAAGATGCTGTTTGGGGGTTAAAGGAGAAAATAAGGAGCATCAGGGCCTCCGAGCAAACAGTCCAGCTGTCTGGCTCTTGAAAACCTCACCTCCACTTGCGCAAGTTTAAAAAGAGTAAAAAGAGTCAAATCCAACAGGCCTTTCTTCTTTGAAGCGGTTGCTTGGCAGGACAGCTGGAACAGTGGATGGTTCTGGAAGGGAAGGGCTTCACATGTCCAATCCAAAAACCACCTGAGCTTTCCACAAGAGGGGAATGACGGTCCATTTCACAGCATGTTGTGGTTGAAGTGGCCCCAGGAGCTCAGTCCACCGGGCCTTGGAAGATGAGCTTGGAGCAGCCCTGAGCCAGGCTGAGCTGGGTGGCGCAGAAGGGGCAAGCGGCGTGGAAGGCGTGGGTGCCGTGGGGCAGCGGGATCTCCGACCAGTACTTCACGGACTTCTCCGAGCACACGTGTCCGCACGGCACGAAGGCGTGCGTGGGGGCGCCCGTGTCCACGTAGAAGGCGGGCTCGCAGCCCAGCCAGAGCGGCACGTAGGGGCCCACCATCCTGCACATGGGGCACTCTCGCCGGGTGTTGGCCTCCTGCTCGGACCGATGACCCCAGTTGTGGTAACCGTGCACGTGGCCGCACGCCAAGTACACCCACGGCTGCTTGTCCTCCAGGCAGGAGAGGGCGCGGCTGCGTTGGATGCTGGGGAAGGCGAGGGTGTTGAGACCTACAGGGCATTGGGGCCGCGCCGCGTTGATTTCCTGTCGAAGGGCCTCCAGGTGCTTTTGGGTGGGGGTGTGAAAAAGGCCTTCAGCCGTGCGCCACAGCAAAGTTGCGCCGCACAAGTCCACCAGCGAGCCGTCCTGGAGGACATTACTCTCAATCTCCACCTGAAGAGGAACAGCGCACTATTACTAACGATATGATCATAATCTACATTTCCTCACATAGTGGGCAATGACAAGGAACTACTCAACTGCAGAGAGTACCAGGCAGCTATTTCATTTTATTTGTAGACATTCATTCTTAAGACACTAAAAAAAAGTAAACATTTAAAATTAGATCAGTTTACTGCAAACTACTAAGTTTTTACTGCAACTCTTTATTTTATATATTATAGGATTTTGTCACCCACTAAAAGGAAGATTTCTGCCTTTTTTATTTTTCTTACTATTTATTTCTATTTCTATTTGTTATTTAATGTATCACTTGTGTTTACCCTACCGGCATATTCTCTTAAAACTCCACCATAAACACCAGCTTTACAGATGCCATGTGTACTGTACAGGTAAGTAATGGCGTTTACTAGGGACGCTCGATTGATTGAAGTGCAGATGCTGCCTGATCGGCTAGGAGGAAAATCAACAGCAACTCGGCTTTCAACAGCAAAGTGGTGCACTCCAATTTGGCTCAATTGCTTTAACACACAATTAATTAACAATCAATTTGTAATGATCAGTGAATGTATTATGTAATTATTATTCCCATCCCTAATGTTCACCCTGGCATGGTTGATATCGGCTTTAGCAGACGCCATTAGTCACTAGGATGTCAGATTTATATTGTCTATTCAAGTGTACAATCCAATTTGTTGGGACATGGTGTACTTGTCCAAAATTCCAAATTAAATTGAGAATGTCTCCCAAATTCCAACTCCATTCTGTGAATTTGAATTGAGTTTGGAAACAGGAAGTAGAATTCACGTTCGAATTGGAAGTAAATGTAGAATTCCATGAAATTCCAATTGATCATTTCGGTGTATTTCAGAATCCCCACATTTCACAACCATTTCAAACCGTTCCTAAATCAAAATGCTCAACTCATTCAGGACATTTAGCATGCTATGTACCTGTGCTGCTAGGTGTTTTAGCAAATTGTTTTGGTATACACTAAAAGTCATGGATATTGTTACTTGGTGCTTGTCAGCATCCTAAAAGGGGAACTGCACTTTTTTTTGGAAGTTTGCCCATTATTCACAACCCCTATGTAAGACAAGCACACACAATTTTTTTTCTTTATTAAATCTAACTAGTAAAAACATGCGAGGAAAAAGCCTGCTCTATTCTGCCTATAATGCGCTTAAAAACATCCAAACACCTCCATCAAGGTTTTATATCCATGATGTAAGTATATATTTAATGTAGTACCGGGCACATTCATAACATGTAAAGAGTACATATTTTGCTCATTTTAAGCATACGGCAGTGCATTCATTCAAAAAACACACCACAACATTCGCTTTTGTCTACTGTCATTAGGATGCTGACTGATAGGATGTTGATATATTCCCGTTTAGATCAAGAATGACTCATGATCCTCGCAAAAAAACAAGAAGGGGGGGAACGAAGCATCTTTTTGGTTCTTTTACGACATTTCGGATCTAAGTTAGCTGTCAAAGTGTACCAACTTCTTAGTTTATGTCCACATCATTTCACTATCAAGGTGAGAGGCATGATTTATAATCTAGAATTAACTTCCACAAGCTCCAGGCGAGAAAGCACCTCACCAGCTTATGATGTCAATACAGTTACCTCTCTGATCAATACGCCGCTAAATGTAGGTCCTTAACGTTAAGATATTATAATAACAATATCACTAATACTTAGGTAATATTTAGTCCATGAAATGTAAATGGAGTATTGTTGGCACTTTTCGGATGGTTATTTTTGGGTTTTATGGTCAGAAAAGACGCAATGAAGACATGCTCCATTGTAAGCTGACTTTTATTTACAAATTAGAATGCATAAAAAAAGTGTTCTTGTCTCTCATAAGGGTTGTATATTATAAGCAAAGTTCCCAAAAAGTGCAGTTCACCTCTGTTATGGAACGGTCATGGATATCATTACTTCGTGCCATCTTGCTAACATGATAACTGTTAGCATATAAGTCAGTTTTGTAGGTATAAAAATCATGGATATTATAACTTGCCGCGCCATCACGCTGGCATTGTAACTGTTAGCATTTTAGACAAAAGTATAAAACCAGGGCTGCTAACACTCACGCAATTGGCGTAAGCATAAGGTTTTAAGAATGCCCTTTGAAGTAAGTGCCGGATCAGCAGAAGGGCAGAAGAGGACCCTTGTTTTACTTTTTAAGGAGAAACTGCACTTTTTTTGGAATTTTGTCTATCGTTCAATCATTATGAAACACAATGTATGTTTCAGTGCATTCTTAATAGTAAATAATGTTATATCAACTAAAGCCCACACTTAAACTTTCCACGTGCAAGATTGAATCTATTGTAACCTATTTTTATGGGCTTTCCTCTTTGTGATGTTAAATTCCTAGTATACGCTGTTATACAGTATATGCCTTGCGCTCTTATTTTGAAGGCGCTAATAGCAGAAGTAATGACACGGAGTGGAGCGGAGGTTTTTGAAAGAAGGTAAATAAAGTGGTCCTCGTGTAAACTGGAGCCTTTGGTTTATTATTTTGTAGTTTCATACAGTATAGGCGACATTTATAAACCCTCGGTTACACTATTTAAAAAAGTTATTTAATAAGAAGCCAAAAAGTGCAAAAACAATAATGTTCGTGTTGGAGGAGTTGTGAATGACCGCAGGGCCACAACATTAGGTACACCTGCAGACTGCCGCACGGATTTCATACTTCATTCATTCACAACTCCTCCAACACGAACATTATTGTTTTTGCACTTTTTGGCTTCTTATTAAATAACTTTTTTAAATAGATTCAATCTTGCACGTGGAAACTTTAAGTGTGGGCTTTAGTTGATAACACTCCCATCAGGGGGTGCATTAATCCAGCACAACAGCGGCGCATGGACTTTATTTATAAGTAAAGGTAAGACCATAATAACGTTTTTTTTTTATTAAATGTGCTTTTTGTGTGCTACAGTTTGTATGTGTAAAGTTAAAGTTAAGTTAAAGTACCAATGATTGTCACACACACACTAGGTGTGGTGAAATTTGTCCTCTGCATTTGACCCATCCCCTTGTTCTCCCCCTGGGAGGTGAGGGGAGCAGTGGGCAGCAGCGGCGCCATGCCCGGGAATAATTTTTGGTGATTTAACCCCCAATTCCAACCCTTGATGCTATGAGTGCCAAGCAGGGAAGAATGCTGGTATGAGCTTTTAAACATAACCCGTTAACTGCTGCCAATCAAATGGTGAATAAGATACTCTTTAGGGTTCATATGTTTGTAAATCTGACTGTGATGAAGTCAGTGCCTCACCAGCCATGAACCTCACCGCACCTCATCCGGAATAAAGGACCTCTTATTGGCTCCGCTGTGAGCAGACTTTTATTTACGAGTTAGAAAGCATTAAAAAAAAATACATCCGTCATCATGTCTTTCATAATGATTCTGAACTATCGGCAACATTTTTAAAAGAGTGCAGTTCCCCACAAGAAAATGGATAAGGTGCAGTATCTGTATATAAAAGATCATGCAACATTTTGCACCTTTTTCTTATCACTACTGTTGCTATATTTATCAATGATGCCTCATTATCTTATATACACAGGACAAGACTGAGCTTTCAGACTCAAATTCACAGCATCTAAAACCAAGAAACCAGTCAGGAGGTGCAGTATCAGCACATAATGGATTATGCCTTATCTCATTATGTAATAATGTTTTCTAAACAAATTTGTGGCACCACCCACTTCTAACAAAAAAAGAGGGAAATGATCAGTTTCAAAGAAATTTCCTACAATTTTTTTT
Organism: Entelurus aequoreus; assembly: GCF_033978785.1. NCBI lineage: Eukaryota > Metazoa > Chordata > Actinopteri > Syngnathiformes > Syngnathidae > Entelurus > Entelurus aequoreus. The sequence goes on along the minus strand of NC_084733.1, from coordinate 76,638,407 downwards.
TTTAACCTCACAGTTTCATTTCTAGATGAGTAGCAGCGTGTGACAAATGCTCCTTCTTGATTCTCAGACGACAGACAGAAAGCATAACTGACCGAAAAGTAACTGTTGTAATGTCTCTCCTGAAGGGATGTTGCAAAGATTGATAGACAGGAATATGCCTGTGTTGTGATCCTATAATGTTTGAATGATGCTAGTTTATTTGAGCTACGCTGGATCACAGGACTTTCTCCCTCCATTCTTTGCATAGGATTGTCACTAATTATTGTAAGTCATCTGGAAATTCCAGGACTAACAATACAAGCTTTGAAAAAAGCAAGAGTTGGTTGCGCAAATCAAAGAGGGGCCATAGATACACCGTTATTGCAGATTGTTCCAATGACACAGGTATTTCTAAGCTAAATTACTGACTGTTTTTGTCATCCTCAATGACTTCTGGCATACTTAAACATAGAACATCTATGCCTATTAAAAAAAGTGGGGTGCAAAGTTGTCTTGTATGCGGACATTGCAGGACGCGAGAAGATGATTCTGACATTCATGCTGAAAGCACCTCAACAGAATAAACATGCACAAGATGAGCAATGCTTTGTCCTGTCATGTTCCTTGTTTTGCCTGGGTGTACTGTAAAGGCTTACAGTATGGTGGCCGACAGAGGCAAACGCGCAGACACCTCCACAACACACACAAACCCCGTAAACATATGCAATACAGGGAAAAGTAAGATGAAACCGTAAGGTAGCTGTGGAGGGCCAAACGGGACAAAATTAAATAAATTAATCTTTAAGCAATGTGTCAATCAATTATAATTTAATTAAATACAGACATGTGTTATTAAATGTGCCATTAATTTTAAAGTAAAACGATAAATAATTTATTAATTTTTCATGATTGAATTATGTTATGATTTAATTAATTATTGATTCAATTTTTTGATTGTTTTAAATAATTGACACAATTAAGTACTTATTTTTAAATATATTTAATTTTGTCCCAGTTGACCCTACTTACTTATTAGCATGCTACTTGGAAGTAAGCCCTAAAATGGCACCCAGGTCGGAGTGGAATATTCAAATACATAAGCAGGCTTTCCAGATGAAAGTTTGCGGAGTGAAACGGTACATTTTCTGTATTTAGTTAATTTTTTTTTAACTAGCTATCTTATTAATGAGTTGTGTTTCCCCCATATTGCATGTGTTTTGGGGGGTTTGTGTGCGTTTTAAATTTGACAAAATACAGAGGTCAAAAATTGGTGGTCAACGAGGAGATGTGTGTATCCCAGCACAATATAAACAATATTACCTTGAGCAACACAATGAATTTTCGCCACCTCATCGCAGTGTTGGCCCTGCGATATGGTGGCGACTTGTCCAGGGTAAACAATAAAAAAATATATATATATACGTATATAGAGAACATAACCTCGGCGTCCTCAATGGTATAGTTAAGACCATGGTTGCAGGTGTTTTTGGAATTTGTGTGTGTTTTGGAAATTGCTGTGTTTGTCCCCGTCGGCCACTGTACTACAGAGTAACTCCTTCTTTTAATACCAGGACCCCATTTTTTAATGGGACACAAACAAAAACTATTGGTACGTTTGAATAGAATGACACATAAAATAATATAAACATATAGGATGTGTGGTGGTACCGACGACTATGCCAATAATACATTTCCACCGCATGCTATGAAGTTTCATTCCTAAGTTTTCTCACAAATTGGCAGCCCTGATACAACTAAAAATCATCGATATTGTTCCCAAGCGCTATTTTCTTAGAATGGGATCTATTAGCATATTACGTTTTGGAATGATAGCATAGGTATAAAACTAAGTCCTAAATATTGTTACTTTCAAATTATGGAGTATGGTGGGGAAATACTTCATTTTCTAGAATGCTTTACTTTATCCAAGTGTTCAAAATGGAGGGGATTTGTGTTTAATTTTAAAGTATTACAAGTATTGAGGCCAAAACTTTTGTTAAACATGACAACGTCTTCCTGTTACTTGGCTATAAGGAATTTATTTGATTTTGTAATTAATTTCATTTCCTATGTTTCCAATTCAACATCCTGCGAGGTGGAGTCAATTCAATTGAAATTCCAACTTGGAATTTTGCACAAACCTTGTTGTCCATCAGGGCGGAAAATACTATTTAAGTAAAAACACTATATTGATGAGGTTTGAGACTATCCCTTAGAGTGCTTTAAAGAATCACTAAGCTCAGTGTCAATGTGTAGCAGCCACTAACCAGTTTGCCTGGAGTCTGTGCAGAGCGTGTCTCTCTCAGGGTGTAAACATCCCCACACACTGAAATCTCTCGCCATACGCCGGGCTTGGATTCCTCTGTGAAGCCACCTTTGGGGTGCATCACCAGCACACCATTGGTAGTCAGGCCATCCATGTGACCATCAGGGTTCTTCCATTTTGCAGCTTTTTCCTGGGAGCAAGGAGGAAGCATAGCCCATGTAAACTGGAGCTGCACGATTTTGAAAAAAAATTAAACTAAACGTAATTGTGCTTTTTCTGTCCAAAATTGTAATTAAGATTCGATTTGAGATTTTTATAATTTTATACATAAAATTGCATTAGAACTGCAAAAATAAAGAGTGAAGGAAGATGTTACTTCTGGACTGTCATTCAACATTCTTGTTTCAAGATGCCACACACTAGAACAAAATGCAATAACTTACTTTAAAAAATATTTGACTTCATGTAGACAGACTCCGAGCTTTTGTCTACATCTCTTAAACTGAAGAAATAACCGACAAAAACTATACAGTGTTTATAGTGTAATTATAATACATATTAATAATGCAAGCAACCATTTAAAAGGGTATAATTTTTCCCATTACTGTAGGATTTTTCACCACTGTACTGTAATTGAAAGGTAAATATATTTGTTATCCTAAATAATTAAACAAACAAACAAAAAAAATGGACTCTCATTTCTGTAAGCAAAAATGTTAAAGTGCATTGTCTTCCAGTTTGAAAAACTAGGTCGGACGTTGTCTTTTTGATTGTTGCATCACGTGATCACGGCATTCTCGCTCGTTCGTCCGTGTTGATGGGCTCATTTTGCCCATCTGATTTGAAGCTGAAATATTACCACAACAGGACATTTGGCTTTTTAATCATATTTTCTCCTCACTTGCAATCGCAAGTAAAGAGGCTGTCTGTCTGTGCTTCCTATGTGTGTAATGCTGGTGGTCTCGCTCTGCGCCCACAGAGACAAAGACTGTTGATGACTGAAAAAAGGGCTCACTGCGTTCAGGTAATTTTACTGTTAAATAAACACACTCAGGTGCTTATAACGATGCAGACTCTTTCCCCTGTTTGAAGCAAGAGGCGAACAAATGCCAGCCTCAACAGTTCTGTATGCCAAACATGTCTGTCACTCAAATGCTGGTGACGGCAAAGAAAAAAATTGCGGTCACGTTATCACACTAATTAAAACCTCAATGTCGATTCGATGACGATTAATCGTGCGGCCCTAATGCGAACTATTGTACTGGCTTTATCTATGAAATCAAGCATTGTATTTGCACTTTACTACTTCAAATACATTTGATTGATTAGATTCAATTTTCCAGTTGAATTTAATGAATATAGTATGTATTTTCAGCTGTAAAAGTCATTGTAAAAGGCAAAATATGGAGTTTTCAGTGTATACAATCCATCTGTTTTTGCATGACTTATTGTTTTGAATTGCACACAGTTCATACAGGAAGATTATTAAGGTTATAAAAAATCTTACTAAATTTTCATTAGCGCAAATTCATTGGCAAGTACACACTACATATTTATCTTTGAGAGTACTCTAACAAGTAATTACCCCAAGGAAAATATTCTTGGAAGAGTCAAACCCGGCTGCGTAGATACGAGCCGTATAAGGAGGGTTGCGCTCACAGACGACCCGACAGGCAAAACGTGAGATGGTGCTCTGTGTGATGGGAGTCTCCTCGCCCTCTTGGCCTCCCGCTATGGTGTCTGTCACCACAAAGTCGATGGGACTCTCCGTGGAACGGCCAATCTATTTGAAACAAGCACAAAAAAAAAAAACACAAGACATGGAAGAATTAACTAATCTAATGTAGTAGTTATATATGTATGTTGAACTTTTCACCCAATTTGGGGGATTTTGTGACATTTTATTGGACACATATTCATGCTGCTGTGTGGTGAGCAAAAAGGGCGGACATGCACTTTTTTCATAGCATTTATGCAGCAGCATAAGTATAAGGGCATACCGGTTGTATTTTCTGTAATCATACATTCATAAACTGAATATTTCGAGAGAAAAATATGGCAAATTAGCAATGGAAAATTACGCCCATTTTTCATTTGTTCTTTTTTATATTCAACGCTTTCCTGGAACACATGCTGTGTTATTGTTTATTTGACTATGTGTTTTATTAAACACATACAATAAACATGGATGGTCATCATTCGGTCAATGTAGATTAAAAATGGGTTGTGGATTCATTGTGGGGGCAGTTAACAGCTGTCAAAAAGTATTCAATATATATTAAAATATTTTATTTTGAAATGAAAATATTTGTCTTCCAACTTAGTGCACACACAATACAAATACGTAAGTGCTATTCTAATTATCTGGTCTTGATAATCCATTTGACTATTTCCGTAATTCATTGATACATGCATTTTTGTGTTCCTCATCATTCCCTCAATGTGCTCTGAAATGCACATGTAATTTTGTTTAAAACACTGTCAAAGACTATTTAAAAAACTGCAAAAATCTTACAGAAATGTTTTTTTTTACCTGAAACATGTCCGTGTCTTTATCATAGCTGTACTCCACCACCACTGTGTGGTTCCGAGACAGCGTGTATGAGATGCTGTGTTGGCCTTTAGAGTTCACGGCCTAAAACATAAAACATAAAAAAACAACTTACCACCAAAAAAGTTACTGCATCTAACAGCAAGGTTGTGCATTCATTGTAAAGTTAGGAAACAAGCTTCAATGTTTATGTGCTTAAGGTTTGCAAACAATAACTTCTTACACAATCATAGCGTTGTTTCAGGCGTCAAGTTACGACTGAAGGGAACAACAAACCCAACGATACATTGCTGCACTTCTTGGCGTCTAGTTCTCTTCATGACAAAAGGTCTGGAGCAGAAGTATGTGGAGGAAGAGGCGAGAAATGTGTGCAAGGTAACACTGCAACAACAGGGACAATAAACCGCCCACTGGCGTCAGTTAGCACTAGCTCGGCAACCCTCAGCACTGCCTCTGTGCAGCTTGGATGCACTCGGCTCCCACTGACATGTTACCACATGCAACTATCATCCTGCTCTAATCTGCAAATCCTCCCCCTCACCCCAAACAACCAACCCCCTCTTTATCATGTGCAGGAGCAGAAGAGGGAGAAAGTGGGTCAACGTGCCACCACTTTCGAGTTGTAACAACTGTCATCGCACGTGGGCTTCCCTCACAAACAAATGGTGTTCCACCTGTTCAACGGCAAATAAAATGCTTGCAAGAGATATTTTTTATCCGTCAAAATATTCATGCACAGAAATTAGTGCAAAGATTCAAAACTAAGACTACAGGTGAAGAATGGAATAGGAGGCTGGCATCATGGGAGCTCTTTGTTGTGACTTCATCACACGTTTACATGGACTTTCATTTGTAAATTGGTCTCTTTCATTTTCACACGTGTCGTTGAAGTCCTTGATTACATCCATCCATTTTCTACCGCTTGTCCCTTTTGAGCAGACCTTGGCATTCTACGGCCCGCGGGCCAGATCCGGCCCTTTGTGCGTCCCTGTCCGGCCCACGTGAGGCCAAGCATAAATTACAAAATAAATTTAAAGAAGTATCTATGTCGAGTGTGCAATACAACGGTGCTGCTTTTGTTTTGAAAAGCGTTATTTGTATTACTTCCGTGTGGACGTATGCTCGTGCGCGATTGTGAGTGAATGTGAACAGCAGCAATCACAAATTACAAAATAAATTTAAAAAAACATCTATGTCGTGCGTGCAATACAACAGTGCTGCTTTTATTTTGAAAAGTGTTATTTATGGGCGTATGTCCGTGTGTAACCTGTGAGTGAAGGTGCACAGCGACAAGTGATGCACGGTTACCCCCGAGATGCTAAAAAGAGAAAAGTTGATGACGAATGCCGTGTTTTCAACAAGACATGGACTGCAAAGTATTTCTTTACAGAAATTAAAGGTAAAGCCGTGTGCTTAATTTGTGGTACACAGGTTGCTGTGTTTAAAGAATATAATTTGAATCGCCACTGAACGACGAAGCACGAGGAAAAATACCGGAATCTGTCTGATGAAGCATGTGCAAGGGAAGCTGATGCGTTGATGGTAAAACTGCAAACCCAACAAGGACTTTTTGCCAAATTTCACACCCCCAGAGATGCAGCTGTCAGGACAAGTTTCGTCATTTCTCACAAAATCGCCAGAAAAAGTAAGGCGTTTTCTGACGGAGAGTTTATTAAGGAGTGCTTATTGGACTCTGTTGCGCTGATATGCCCAGAGAAGAGGGGCACATTTGAGAATGTGTCACTCTCCCGACGCACTGTAACGAGGCGGGTTGAGACCATCGCTGGAAACTCTGAGCTTCAGCTGCAGAACAGAACGGCCGACTTTGACTGTTTTTCGCTGGCTTTGGATGAGAGCAGCAATGTACGTGACACCGCCCAGCTGCTCATCTTCTTACGTGGGATAACTGCAGACTTTCAAATCACGGAGGAGCTGGCAGCCATGCAGTCAATTAAAGAGATAACCACAGGTAATGACTTGTTCACATAGGTAAATGTGTGTTTGGACATGTTAGGACTGAAATGGGACAAGCTGGCAGGTGTGACAACAGATGGTTGTCCAAATCTGACGGGGAAAAATGTTGGACTTTTAAAGAGGATGCAGCATAAACTGACAGAAATTTACATTTTTGCATTGTATTATACATCAGGAAGTGTTGTGTAAGACAGTGTTAAAAATAAAACCATCAAAAGCAATCTGCTTTTGTATAAAGTTAAGTTAAATGAAATTATTATTATTATTATTATTATTATTAATCTTACGGTATATCAAAAATAATTTGAGCAACATTTTATTGAAATATAGTCAGTGTGGCCCTCCAGCAGTGCTCGGGTTGCTCATGCGGCCCCCGGTAAAAATTAATTTCCCACCCCTGCTTTTGAGGCACGCTCTCTAATTCGACCTTTGGCCAAAGACTGCGAGCCTTCCATACACTAGGGGGCGACAAACCTCGAGGGTCTTACGGATAACATACAGTAACTTTCCACATCCATCCATCCATCCATTTTGTACTTGTCCCTTTTGGAATTGCGGGGGGTGCTGGAGCCTATCTCAGCTGCATTCGGGCGGAAGGTGGGGTACACCCTGTAAAATTGTTGGTAATATTTTATTGTTGGTAATATTAAATTGTTGGTAATATTTTATTGTGTGTTTAAATTACGTCTGCCTTGCTTTGGACGTTAAAAAAGCCTCCATTTATATTCTGTCCTTTCGAATAATCAGTTAGTGAGTGGAACTAATAAAAAAGGATAAACTCCGGCCTGCAGTGAGTGCCGGGAACTTTAAGTACTGCACGGTTTCTGGAATAGAGCGCACATGAGAGCGGCGGTGTGTGGATGTTTTGTTATGTTTGGTGGCAAACAGCAGATACTTTTTATTTTCTTTCAATTAAAATGATGATGTGCATATTTTAGAAAACAAAAAAATTGAGGTTATGGCATGCAGAAAACTTTATTTATATAAATATTTTTTCCTGAAATGCGCAATGGGGCTATAAAGTTTGGTTCATACAATTATTCAGTCAATTAAAACAAACATATTGATAAATTACTCATTAAAATAATTGAAAGCTGAAGCCCTAATATGGACATTCCATTCTTATGTCCCTATATAAAGTATGAATAACTGTGTTGACTGAGGATATTTTTCTCCCTCACTGAAATACATTTATTGAGAGACATAATACTTCACGGCTACGTTCACACCGCAGGGTATGATGCCCATTTTGGAATTTTTGTTAAACCCGATCTGTTTACTGTAGTCGTTCACATTGCCAAAAAAAAAGATTAAAATATGCGACTTCATTGTATGTCTAAATAAAACGGAATGCGTCATTAAACTGAAGCATATTCACACAAAACGTGACGTGGTGTTTACGATAGTAAACACTAGGGCTGCGACCTTTGGGTGTCCCACAATTCGATTCAATATCGATTCTTGGGGTCACGATTCGATTATAAATCAATTTTTTTGATTCAACGCGATTCTCGATTCAAAAACAATATTTTTCCGATTCAAAACAATTCTCTATTCATTCAATACATAGGATTTCAGCAGGATCTACCCCAGTCTGCTGACATGCAAGCAGAGTAGTAGATTTTTGTAAAAAGCTTTTATAATTGTAAAGGACAATGTTTTATCAACTGATTGCAATAATGTAAATTTGTTTTAACTATTAAATGAACCAAAAGTATGACTTATTTTATCTTTGTGAAAATATTGGACACAGTGTGCTGTCAAGCTTATGAGATGCGATGCAAGTGTAAGCCACTATTGTTCTTTTTTTTTATAAATGTCTAATGATAATGTCAATGAGGTATTTTTAATCACTGCTATGTTGAAATTGTTACTAATATTGATACTGTTGTTGATAATATTCATTTTTGTTTCACTATTTTTGGATTGTTCTGTGTCATATTTGTGTCTCCTCTCAATTGCTCCGTTTATTGCTATTCTGAGTGTTGCTGGGTCGGGTTTGGTTTTGGAATTGGATTGCATTATTATGGTATTGTTGTGTATTGTTTTGTTGGATTGATTAATAAAAAAAATAATAATAAAAAATTCGATTTTTGAAAAATGAGAATCGATACTGTACAACGTGAGAATGGCGATTTGAATTCGAATCGATTTTTTCCCACACCCCTAGTAAACACCGCCCCAATTCATGTTGGTGTCAGTCGTGTCCCATTTGTGAGAATTTCAAGGGATTTTTGCAACTGGAGTAAACATTTTTTATGTCACGTAGGAGATTAAGGAAGAGGGCAAGAATGTTAGCTATAATAGTTTCTGTGGCAGCGAAACAATTGTTTGTACGAGGGAGCGTGTGGGTGAGGAGGCAGAGCAGTGGGACATTGACCTAAGTATATTTTAATCACTTCTAAAACAATCTTTTCACCACTGACCGCTTTCTGCTTCTTTGCCCACCATTTAATTTTGCGCTGGTCTGTTTTGGCGAAAAATTGTGATATCGGTCACCTTAAGACAGTGCTTCTCAATTATTTTCTGTTATGCCGCCCCCCCTTACTACCCACTATAAATAGTATTTGTCTATAAAATTGTTAAAAGTACACCTCTGCAGAACATTGTATCCTTAACATTAAAGAAAACAGTAAAACATAGATCACCTTACAACAAATAATGTTAATAGTCTGTAACTGAAAAGATTTAAAGCTCAATTTGGTTTAAATTTGCCTGAAATTAAAAAAATATTCCTTTTTTAAACTTTAAACTTTGACCTACCGGGTACTTGAACAATTTGATACTTAAAAATGTAATTAACTCAAACAATGATACATTCAAACTGATCAGCAAAATTAACTTAGAAGCACAATATATAAAACACTTCAACTTACAAAACAATATTTAATTTAAAAAATTAGTCCTGATTTTATTTTTATTCAAAATGAGGTCGGGATTAATGACTACAATGAGCACGTTTTGTAGTGCACAGCTTTTCCAAGCCGGCTTTGAAGCATGATACTGATAAAGCATGTTCCCTGGGGTCACACACGCCCCGCCAACCCCGGCAGCACACCCCCAGGGCTTCTCGCCCTACTATTTCAAAATAACGATGTATTGGTCAGATGAATGTGACCTGATCATTCCGATACATTTCTGATTTATATTCATTCACATATGAAAGAAGCCTGGGTCTGATTGAGCGTACGGTTTGCATTGATGTGAAAAAATCAGATACTGTACATGTCACATACAGGCAAAACAAATTGGAACTGACCTGTGGTGTTAACATAACCTTTATGCTTTCTACCGCTGTTATAGTTGTTTTTGAATAATCACAAACAAAAAACTCACATTATTCTGTTTTGAAATTTAAGTAATATATTGTATGAATGGACATACTGTATATCAGGGGTCGGGAACCTTTTTGGCTGAGAGAGCCATGAAAGCCAAATATTTTAAAATGTACTTCCGTAAGAGCCGTATAAAAAATGTTAACACTGAATACAACTAAATGTGTGCATTTTTAAGTAAAACCAACATTTTTAGAGTCTAATAAGTTTCTTATTATTTTTAATAACAGTGTTATTCTGAAGCTAACCAATAATAAATAAAATACTTCTTATCATTAATGAGACTTCTGGTGCTGCATGGTTTTGCTGATGGCTTTGTAGTCTGGTTGATATGTGGTTATTTTTAACACTGTGATTATCAGCGGAATTATTCATTACTTATCGTGTTAAGCAATGTCAGGTAAGATATATCTGAGAGCCAGATGCAGTCATCAAAAGAGCCACATCTGGCTCTAGAGCCATAGGTTCCCTACCCCTGCTGTATATAGTCTATTGTTTACACACTATTAGCAATAATTACCATAACTTCTCAAACATTCAAATGTAGAGGTGGGGGTAATAATTTTAGATGCATCGCAATTCGGACATGGACAAATATAGAATCCATTAGTACATTTTAATAATTGATAATCAATTTTTTTATTGTAAATAAAGTAATGCAGACAGTTCTAATATTTGGCTGACTGCAGCTAGCCACCTCAATGAGAGTTCCTTTATTATTAGGCACTTATTAGGGGTGTGGGAAAAAATCGATTCGAATTCGAATTGCAATTCTCACGTTGTGCGATTCAGAATCAATTCTCATTTTTAAGAAATTTTTTTTTTTTTTTTTTGATTTTTAAGAAAAAAGTAACATTTTTTATTAATTAATCAATCCAACAAAACAATACACAGCAATACCATAACAATGCAATCCAATTCCAAAACCAAACCCGACCCAGCAACACTCAGAACTGCAATAAACAGAGCAATTGAGAGGAGACACAAACACGACACAGAACAAACCAAAAGTAGTGAAACAAAAATGATTATCAACAACAGTATCAATATTAGTTACAATTTCAACATAGCAGTGATTAAAAATCCCTCATTAACATTATCATTAGACATTTATAAAAAAAAAAAAGAAAAAAAAAGAACAATAGTGTCACAGTGGCTTACACTTGCATCGCATCTCATAAGCTTGACAACACACTGTGTCCCATATTTTCACAAAGATAAAATAAGTCATATTTTTGGTTCATTTAACAGTTAAAACAAATTTACATTATTGCAATCAGTTGATAAAACATTGTCCTTTACAATTATAAAAGCTTTTTACAAAAATCTACTACTCTGCTTGCATGTCTGCAGACTGGGATAGATCCTGCTGAAATCCTATGTATTGAATGAATAGAGAATCATCTTGAATCGGGAAAAAAATCGTTTTTGAATCGAGAATTGTGTTGAATTGAAAAAAAATCGATTTTGAATCGAATCGTGACCCCAAGAATCGATATTGAATCGAATCGTGGGACACCCAAAGATTCACAGCCCTAGCACTTATGGTACAGTTTTGCACACATTTTCTTAAATATAATACATGTGGGAATGTATTTAAAGGTTTCTTACTCCAAATGAGTTGTTTTTTGCTAAAGGTGCAAGTGATAAATGCTTGTTTAGTGAAACAAAAAGTAAAACTGCATAATTATACATAAATTAAAGATGCATCAATAGTCAATTTTTAATTGAATCGTAGCTCCTGAATCATAATCGAATTATGAGGTGCCCAAAGATTCCCACCTCTATTCAAATATCATAAAATTGTTCCTCTGCTTTATTTTGAAAAACACACATCCAAATCGCCTCTCTGCATAAGCGCTACAACTGTTCGGACACCTGATCGACCCTAAAATGGAGTTGGCACTCGGCATAAAGCCAAGACAGAAAGTTCAAGAGAAAGGTATTTCAAGTTAATTAATGCATTTCTTGTTCAAGTCCATGAACCCTAATTTCGACATTACTACCAACAGTAAAGTAACTGGAATCTAAATTGTAAATCTATGAATGTGACTGTGAATGATTGTCTATATTTGCCCTGTGATTGGACCTGCTAATTTTCACTAGCCTGTCAATGAGCTGGTCCGGTTTACATTAGCATTAAGCTAGCAGCATTAGAGCCAGCCTTCCTCCTGTATAACTATATTGCTTTTTTCAGTTTATTCCAAACTGTATAATTCATTTAATGTGATTCCTACATGTAAGTGCACTTCATGCGTAAATTGATGTACATTCCTTTGTGTACCGGTACTTAGTTTTTCAGTGACTTCATTGTGGAGAATATGAATAAACCACTTAAAGTATTTTTCCCCCATCTATAATTCAAATAACTCTTTACATATTTGGCAAACTAAATTTCAACAATAAGGGGGGCAACGTATGGTGTAGCCAGTGTTTCATTTCACAATAAGCAGCATCAATTGAAAAATAGCGTAAAACAATATAAGAAAAATATACGTTAACATTAACACATGTTTTTTTTAAATATACAGTTTTGGCCAAAAGTTTGGACACACCTTCTCATTCAATGCATTTTCTTTATTTTCATGACTATTTACATTGTAGATTGTCACTGAAGGCATCAAAACTATGAATGAACACATGTGGAGTTATGTGCTTAACAAAAAAAGGTGAAATAACTGGAAACATGTTTAATATTCTAGTTTCTTCAAAATAGCCACCCTTTGCTCTGATTACTGTTTTGCACATTATTGGCATTCTCTCGATGAGCTTCAAGAGGTAGTCACCTGAAAGGGTTTTCACTTCACAGGTGTCATAGTTTTGATGCCTTCAGTGACAATCTACAATGTAAATAGTCATGAAAATAAAGAAAACGCATTGAAATGAGAAGGTGTGCCCAATCTTTTGGCCTGTACTGTATGTAAAACATTTGTTTGGCCTTTTTAAAGAAAATATATGCATAATTGCTATATAAATTATTCATGACATATTAAATATGACATGTTGAACACATCCCCACCACACCCCTAGCCCCGCCCCCACCGTCACATATATATTGGCAATATGGGGAAAACCATGATTGTTATTTATTTTCCAAGTTCCAAGATGGCTGCGCTTCAGAGCAGCGGCTTCGTGCGAGCGCTCCTGGAAGTGAGGACAAAAATACCCCTCAATTCAGTCAATTTCATGGCTGGCTCACAGCGTGTTCACTCCGTGATCACTTACGACCGACTTACAATTCTGGATGTGGAGAGATCGGGCCATTTTGGGCTGATAGATGCGTGTACGATGGACCTGCTCGCTAGCTTGGGAATTCTTCGCGAGCTACATCCAGCAGTGGCCTTTGAAGCAGCGGCGTCGACTACCAGCGGAGACGGTCAGCGAAAGAGACGTAAGCGGTGCGCTCGGAAGCAGAAGCGGGGGTGTCGGGCGGGGCTAACAACAAAGCTAAATGCTTTGTTGTTAGCGGGGCTAACGAAAAAGCTAAATGCTAATCCACAAAGAAGCGCTAATAAGGAGTCTGTTAAGCTAGAACTAGCCAGCGCCAGGCTGGATAATCCCTGCACACATAGCAATTCTTCTAGAATAATATACAACTCACATAATGTTTTTTCTGCGTCAGAGGTGGACATGCATTTTACTGAGGTGGCAAACAATCTAAAAATTCCTGTCATATCAATTCCTAGATATGGTCGAAATTATTTAAAGTGCACTATGCATAATAAACGTAACATTATTAATATTGCTACTACGGATACTTTCAACAAAAACTCCTCAAAACAGCCCACTACCTATAATATGGGCTTTTTAAACATAAGGTCATTGTCTTCCAAAACGTTATTAGTTAATGAAGTCATCAGAGACAACAATCTTGATGTCGTTGGTTTAGCCGAGACCTGGCTCAAACCAGACGAATTTTTTGCGCTGGGTGAGGCGTCTCCTCCTGGCTATGCGGGAACGCATATTGCCCGCCCCATTAAAAGGGGTGGGGGTGTTGCACTAATATACAACAAAAACGTTAGCCTTACCTCGGACCTAAATAATAAATATAACTCGTTTGAGGTGCTCACTATGAGGTTTGTCACACCGCTGCCTCTCCACCTGGCTGTCATCTACCGCCCCCCTGGGCCCTATTCGGACTTTATCAATGAATTTTCAGAGTTCGTTGCTGATCTAGTGACGCACGCCGACAATATAATCATAATGGGAGACTTTAACATCCATATGAATACCCCATCGGACCCTCCATGCGTGGCGCTCCAGACTATAATTGATAGCTGTGGTCTTACACAAATAATAAATGAACCCACGCATCGCAACGGTAATACGATAGATCTAGTGCTTGTCAGGGGTGTCACCACCTCTAAAGTTACGATACTCCCGTACACTAAAGTAATGTCCGATCATTACCTTATAAAATTCGAAGTTCGGACTCATTGTCAACAAACTAATAATAATAATAATAACTACTATAGCAGCCGCAACATTAATACTGCCACAACGACGACTCTTACTGACCTACTGCCTTCAGTAATGGCACCTTTCCCAAATTATGTGGGCTCTATTGATAACCTCACTAACAACTTTAACGACGCCCTGCGCGACACCATTGATATTGTAGCACCGCTAAAGCTAAAAAGGGCCCCTAAAAGGCGTACCCCATGGTTTACAGAAGAAACTAAAGCCCAGAAATTATCATGTAGAAAGCTGGAACGCAAATGGCGTGCGACTAAACTTGAGGTTTTCCATCAAGCATGGAGTGATAGTTTAATAACTTATAAACGCATGCTTACCTCAGCTAAAGCTAAATATTACTCAAATCTCATCCACCTCAACAAAAATGATCCTAAATTTTTGTTTAGTACAGTAGCATCGCTAACCCAACAAGGGACTCCTCCCAGTAGCTCCACCCACTCAGCAGATGACTTTATGAATTTCTTTAATAAGAAAATTGAACTCATCAGAAAAGAGATTAAAGACAATGCATCCCAGCCACAACTGGGTTCTATTAACACAAATATGACTGTATATACGACGGACATTGCCCTCCAAAATAGTTTCTCTCTCTTTGATGAAATAACATTGGAGGAATTGTTAAAATGTGTAAATGGGACAAAACAAACAACATGTTTACTTGACCCAATTCCTGGGAAACTTATCAAGGAGCTTTTTGTTTTATTAGGTCCATCAGTGTTAAATATTATAAACCTATCACTTTCCTCTGGTACTGTTCCTCTAGCATTCAAAAAAGCGGTTATTCATCCTCTACTCAAAAGACCTAACCTCGATCCTGACCTCATGGTGAACTACCGGCCGGTGTCCCACCTACCGTTTATCTCGAAAATTCTCGAAAAAATTGTCGCACAGCAGCTAAATGAACACTTAGTGACTAACAATCTCTGTGAACCTTTTCAATCCGGTTTCAGGGCAAATCACTCTACGGAGACAGCCCTCGCAAAAATGACTAATGATCTATTGCTGACGATGGATTCTGATGCTTCATCTATGTTGCTGCTTCTTGATCTTAGCGCCGCTTTCGATACTGTTGATCATAATATTTTATTAGAGCGTATCAAAACGCGTATTGGGATGTCAGACTTAGCCTTGTCTTGGTTTAACTCTTATCTTACTGACAGGATGCAGTGTGTCTCCCATAACAATGTGACCTCGGACTATGTTAAGGTAACGTGCGGAGTTCCCCAGGGTTCAGTTCTTGGCCCTGCACTCTTTAGTATTTACATGCTGCCGCTAGGTGACATTATACGCAAATACGGTGTTAGCTTTCACTGCTATGCTGATGACACCCAACTCTACATGCCCCTAAAGCTGACCAACACGCCGGATTGTAGTCAGCTGGAGGCGTGTCTTAATGAAATTAAACAATGGATGTCCGCTAACTTTTTGCAACTCAACGCTAAGAAAACGGAAATGCTGATTATCGGTCCTGCTCAACACCAACATCTATTTAATAATACCACCTTAACATTTGACAACCAAACAATTAAACAAGGCGACTCGGTAAAGAATCTGGGTATTATCTTCGACCCAACTCTCTCGTTTGAGTCACACATTAAGAGTGTTACTATAACGGCCTTCTTTCATCTCCGTAATATCGCTAAAATTCGTTCCATTTTGTCCACAAGCGATGCTGAGATCATTATCCATGCGTTCGTTACATCTCGTCTCGATTACTGTAACGTATTATTTTCGGGCCTCCCTATGTCTAGCATTAAAAGATTACAGATGGTACAAAATGCGGCTGCTAGACTTTTGACAAAAACAAGAAAGTTTGATCATATTACGCCTATACTGGCTCACTTGCACTGGCTTCCTGTGCACCTAAGATGCGACTTTAAGGTTTTACTACTTACGTATAAAATACTACACGGTCAAGCTCCTGCCTATCTTGCTGATTGTATTGTACCATATGTCCCGGCAAGAAATCTGCGTTCAAAGAACTCCGGCTTATTAGTGATTCCCAGAGCCCAAAAAAAGTCTGCGGGCTATAGAGCGTTTTCTATTCGGGCTCCAATACTATGGAATGCCCTCCCGGTAAAAGTTAGAGATGCTACCTCAGTAGAAGCATTTAAGTCTCATCTTAAAACTCATTTGTATACTCTAGCCTTTAAATAGACTCCCTTTTTAGACCAGTTGATCTGCCGTTTCTTTTCTTTTCTTTTCTACTCTGCTCCGGGGTGGACCGCTAGCCTGTCCATCAGATGGGGACATCTCTACGCTGCTGACCCGTCTCCACTCGGGATGGTTCCCGCTGGCCCCACCATGGACTGGACTTTCGCTGATGTGTTGGACTTTCACAATATTATATCAGACCCACTCGACACCGAGGATGTCGTTGTGGCTTGTACAGCCCTTTGAGACACTAGTGATTTAGGGCTATATAAATAAACATTGATTGATTGATTGATTGATTTTAGGTTATGTATTTTTCAACTTGCATCCTTGCGGGTATAAACAGCCCTCATCTTCTTTGCTTGTGAATTTAGTTATATTAGTAAGCGCTGCACCGTGGTCTTCCACAGAGACTGGCTCATGCGTAGGAAGCCTGCTCCTATGATAGGTCGATCGAAGTGTTGACGTGCAAAAGGGAACAGGTTTTCAGATGCACAATACAGGTATGTTAAAACAAATTTTTTTAAAGTGAGAAACAAACTAATTCAAAGGTGTTTACACATGTTTTTAAAAGCGAGTCTCAAGCCAAATTATGCAATAGTTTTACTTATTTAAATGTACCGAGAGTGGGCTAGGAGACTTCTGTGGAAAAGTAAATAAGGCTCACTTCTCTCAGCTTCTTTCTGCTCCTCTCTAATAAGGCTTCCCTTAAAATAAAGTTTAACATGCTACTTATTTCTTTTGGGCTATTTTGGACCCTTGTGTAGGGCTTGGAGTCGAAGGTCAGCCAACTGTGACAACTTCCTGCCCAGCTCACCCTCATGGTTCTGAGTTCGGCTGGTAGCAGCGTGTGTGGCAGGGACGCAAAAGAGGAGGTGGCGTTAAGGTGAATGTTAACATTTTTCTTACTGTTCAAAAAAAGACAATGAGAGAAGCAACTAGCAGAACAAAACCGTAAGAGTCGAGTTCCACATGGTGAGAGTAACATGAGCCTGTGGGCTTTTGGCCAGGGAGCTTAACTACCAACAAGCTAAAATATTGGCCTCCATGAGGTGCAAAGGTAAGCAATTCCTCTGTTGTTTTTAGCAGTGCTGTTCAGAGACCAAAGGCAGGAATGCAGGAGACCCAACATGTTCTACTGGACCAGGCAGTTTCTGGCAGCCTCTTAGGAGAAAATATAAGCTATGAGGCCTGGCAAAGAACGAGTGTTAGGCTACTGGAAATGTCAACATCGAGGTCTGCAAACAATATGAAAGCCACAATACACATTCTATACTAGTCAGTGAGCAAAAGTGCATACACATGGGACTACTTAAGGACTTAAACCAAAGCAGATCTCACTGGTGTCTCACCTTGCTGTCTTGGGGTGTGTTGAGGATGTGCACTGTGCTTGGCTTAACACCGTTGGCTTTGGTCCTCTTGTATAGCGCAAATCTGCTTTTCCGTCTACCGCGATCTCCATTGGGCAGAGAGCCATTGTACCTGTCATTGATGGGGGTCAAGGAAAGGACAGCACATTCACGTTAAACAAATTGTAATTAAACAGTTTTGGAGTAGCATTAGGATCTGTCAAAAAGGAATAACAGGCATAATTCTTGTAATCATATAACAAGTAAACCGAGAGAATTAGAAACGTTCGCTGTGTTCGAAAAGAAGCTTTGCCAAGCTTCGGAAATCTAGCACACCCTATTTGCAAAAACTAAGCATTACCTTGGAAGCGCTTCCTTATTACATAATTCACTTTGTGATTTGCTTTAGCGTGCTCGGCGTGAAGTGTAGCTGTTTAATGTGTGTCCTGCTTCCAGGAGCAGCTTTTGGGATGCCTGTCAGGTTTGACTGAAATAACTGGAGTACACTCCCTTGTAGCTGTTCTTATTAAGCCGCTAACACAAGCAGCATTTTTGGAAGCCTTGTTTGCTCCGATAGACCTGATCCCACCCAGGTGCACACCAACGGTCATCCGCAATCCACCAACTGATTCATACAGCTGGGACACCCCATGCTTTACTCCCATCCAACACACACCCTCTGTCACACATGACCAGAATGACATCTTGACATAAAAACAAAGGCATCACATTGACAAACTCACATGGTGGTACTAATTATGGGATTAAACTGTGAATATGTATAGTTAAACATGAGTGAAGCTTTAGCAGCAAGGAACTCCTACTGACTTCCACCTGTCCCGCATGTCCCCACACGGCTGACCAGCAATGGAAACACATGGTCCTAATCAACCTACAGAGCAAAGCTGGGTTGTAGGAGAAGCCACCCACAGAGAGCTATGGAGGTAATGGATGAAACTATGGACAACACTAAAAAGCTATAATTTCATTTCATGTACAGAGAGACTGCAAGAGATCTAAAAAAGTATGTCTTGTGACTTGTGCCCTATGAAAATGCACCTAAGCAGCTTTTGGGGTCAATGTTGATGATGTGCATTTACAAGAAAAAGGGATAAAAAGGTCATCGAAAAATATTTGTTTATTTAAACTATTTTCCCTAAAATATTTATTGAAGCCATAAAGTGTGTTTATCCAATTACACAAACAAATTAATCGATAGATTATTTGATTACTAAAATAATCGATAGCTACAGCCCTACTAGACGTCACAAAAACTAACACACATACTAACTATAAACTATCCCGTTGCTGTGCCTGCAGTATTACGCTACATCAGGGGTCGCCAACCCGTCGATTGCGATTGACCAGTCGATCTTTGGGACCCTACCGTTTGATCGCGAAAATATTAGGAAAAAAATATATTAAATTTGACATCAATGACACCTCCACCCGGAGAATCACCAACAGACCCCCCAACAGGCACGCCTTTTGACCCCTGAACACGCCCGCACGCCTCTGCCTCTCTCTCTTCAGTC